>NC_137818.1:46181786-46781786 GCF_963921795.1 Nannobrachium achirus
ACACATTGTGGGCTTGTATATTTGGCTATTTTTGGAAAGCGCTCACTGTGACTTGGATCGTCAGTGTTTCCTTAGCTAATCCCCATTCTTATGAGGTTACCTTACAAGCACGTTTAATAGAAGTCGCCTAACTCTGGTCATACACACACCATAAGCTACTTTTGTGCAGAATCAAATAAATAAATGACAAGATCCATGCTGCATATTTAGAGTGATCATCACAACTGCTTGACGGATTTGTACGAAGCGGCACAGGAAATATAGGCTTCCCAAATCCGTAATCTCTTGTTCTCTTGCCTGGGCTTCAGTGTTTCAATATTTAAGATCAAATGAAAGCCTTTCTGATAACAGCTACTGTAATAGTACTTTAGTAGACAACATTCTTCAGCATTTTACATCTCTCTTGATGGCCAAAACCCCAATACAATAACAACACCTCCTCTGCAACTTTCTTTCTTGTCCTCATGTCTGGTTAACAGTCTATTAGAAAATAAACTAGAAATTGCACTCTTTGGAGTGCAGATCTCTGTCAAGCTAGGTTGCCTACACGAGTCGGGGTGAAATGGATTTTTGGAGGTGCACTGTATAGAGGCCCCTCAACATGTGATTCCAATGTGGGTATGAATGGATGTTGCGTTCATGATATAGTGATTTAGTGATATATGATATAGCCTAGTTTTTGGTATGAAATAGGCCCCCAGGGATTGTTTAAGGCAAACAGTATAGACTATCAAATCCCTGTTGGACAGTCATTGTAACATGAAAAAATCATGTTTCTGTAAAAGGGCCTACCGGTATATGCATACTCCACTTTTAGAGACAAATTTATTTCGGTTCTGCTCTGTCCAAACTATGACATCATTGAGAGGTTCGGGTACCGTCATTAATTCGGCTGTTCGGTGCTGAGGAGATTTTGTGACTTCCCGAACCGAACCAAAATGAATTTGTCTCTAAAAGTGGAGTATGCATCGGTCCAAAGATTGTTCACAAAAGGATAGAGCCCACACACCGAAGTGTTTACACAAGAAAGTCTTTTTGACAACATTTTGATCCTGTTGTGGATCTTCATCAGGTCAAAAGCTTAAACGGTAAATGGTGCCTCTATCCAAGGTGCTTTACATTGTGCATTACATTCATACACTGATGGTGGAGGAAACCATGCAAGGCACCAACCTGCTCACCGGGAGCAACTAGGGGTTCAGTGTCTTGCCCAAGGACACTTCGACAAGTTGCCAGGATTTGAACCTCAGACACACAGATCATTGGCCAACCTGCTGCCGCATTATCATCATCAATCATAGTGTCAAGCGGTGACCAACCTTTCGTACCTTCCACCTTGGATAGGAAAATCCCACACAAGCAATGGATACTGCTACTGAGTGCTGGGCTGCAGCTGTCAGAAAGGTGTAGGATGGACGAAGACGGATGAACTCTATCTGTTTTACCTCTGGACCCTGAGACCTGGCTGGATTAGTTTCTTTTACCTCGGCTCATGCTGAAACTGTATGCCGTGTTTGTTGACTGCAGTGCTAATATCAGCCATTGAACTGTGGTTGCTCTCTGTTTTGTGTTGTCATTTGAACAACACGTTGCAGAGGCCATCACACCTCCCTCCTAAAGAATGGGGTCCACCCTATTAACAAAAGAAAACAATTTAGGCCTAGAATTATTGAATGATTTACGAGCTTGTAGATCTGCTATTTTTGAAAAAGTCGTGAAAATGTGTGCAAATCTTTGAATATATGTATTTTCAAAGCGAACGTTTGTAACTCAGATTTTGCTTCTGGGTGGTCCCTGGAACTAAATATTTTGAGATGGGGGTCTGTGGCCAAATAAATATCATTTTGGGGGTCCTTCACATGAAAAGGTTTGAGAACCACTGACATAGTAGTCTCTCAAGAACAGACTAACTGAGCTCCAGTTAAGTGAAAAGGACCTTTTCTTTGACGATGGCTGGCCAGATTGCTGACATAGAAACATAGGTTTTTCAAAAAACCTTAGAAGGATTCAAAAGACACTTATAGAATCGGGTCAAAATTCTAATTTTCACGATTTAAAAAAAATAGCAGATCTACAAGCTCGCAGCGCGGCACTCGGTGCCGCGCTGTGAGCTTGTATATCTGCTATTTTTCAATAGTTAAAGCATAAAATAATGATACACAATAATGTGTACCCGTTCTAAATGGGTTAAAATGTCCTAATTCTACCACTCAGTTCGGGGACATATTTAGGCCTATGACTAACATGGGTCACATTGAATAATAATACCCTTCTAAAGAGAATTACACTAGTTCTGTGGTTCTCAACCTTTTCAGGCCGCGACCCCCAAAATAATCATATTTGAACTGGGGACCCCCCCACCCTGACGTGCACTGAGTTGAAGCATTACATTTTGTATATCATGGTTCTATTCACGTTGTGAGCATCGTGTAGATCTGCTATTTTCACAATTTCTGCCTCTAAATATTTGACAATTTGGCCAATGTTTAATTTGTCATTTTAGAGGTATTAAAATGTCCTTAAATTGTCACTTTAAAAATCTTGGTTTGTTTACTGTTGAGAGAAAACAATGTTTCACATTAAGTTAATCATCTGGAGACCTCCCAAAATAATTTGGGGACCCCCCTGGGGATCCCGACCCACAGGTTGAGAACCACTGCTATAGTTCAGGGGTGCCAAACTGATGGCCCCATAGCCTGGGTGTGGGTTCAGTCCAGGATACAGGATTCCCCAAATCATCTTGCAGCCAGATTGCACCGGTCACTTTGACACCCCTGCAAGTCTAGTTCTGATTAGCTTGCCTTTGCGGTGGTTTCAAACAGCATACAGATCCGTTTTCCAGCCAAGAGGGGAACTCAGGCCTATTCTTAGTTGTGCATCGGTGTCATGCACCAAAAATAGCAGATCTATCTACAGATCAGCTATCTTCAGTGCGGCCAAGTAAAACAACAATTACTGTATGCTATACAGTAATGCACAACCCTAGGCCGAGCTCCTTTCACCAGATGCGTTCTGATTGTCTGCTGTACAACCTCATCATACTGCATCCCTCTGCACTGCAGTGACGTCCCCTTCTGATGTCTTACTGCACAGATTACAGCACTATGACAAGGCCTGAAACTGTCTCTGTTTGTCTGTGTACATTATCCAGATATTATCTGCTACTTCCTTCTGCAGCTGCATGTTCTCGCACGCACGCACGCACGCACGCACGCACGCACGCACGCACGCACGCACGCACGCACACACACACACACACACACACACTGTAAACCCTGCACACACCAACAGCTTTTGTTCTACTTGTCTCTGTTCCCGAGATATTACATAATTTTGACCTTGACCTGGATTTTGATCTTGGCCTTTCTGACCCAAAATGAAATAAAGCCTTCCAGGGAGCCAACTGGTCATCTCACCGTTTCACGAATGTCCGCCAACCCGTTCTTGATTTTGACCTTGACCGTGGCCCTTTATGACCTACAATTGTATCATTTCTTCAGGGAAGCCTTTTGAGCATGTCCACCCGTTTCATTACAATCCATATTTTGTTCCCATAGACAGGCAAGGCAAGAAAGGACACCCATATGGATTCCCCTGTGTGCTGCGCTATGACCTAATCTGCAGTGCTACATTTCTGGCGCGTGGCAGCGATCTCTGCCTTTGACACTGATGACCTTCCTCTGGAGCAGAGTTTCATCAAAGTGCTGAACGTTTGAGTCGGGTGGAACAAACCTAACAATGCAGTGTCACTCTATACACCTCCACAATAGAAACTGGAGCCTCGCTGCAAAAAGTGCCCCTCTCCCCTTTTGTGACCCTACTCCGCGAGATGACAGGTCGCATTCAAACAAGCGGACGCCATTGTGAAAGGCGTGCTTATCCGTACAAAGAACAAAGTCACCAAGGTACTGTACACTGTAAAATCCTCGGTTTAACTGAGAGTATATGGATAAATGAACACAGAAGATTTTACTGCCTTGGCAGATCACAATATGCTCTGCTTGAGATATGATCGGATAACCTGCAATTGAGGTCATTGTGTCAGACAGTTTTGAAGAACTTAGATTAAGATGGGACAATGGTAGTTTGTTTCCTGAGATAATCAGGGGTCATCGCCATGCTGGTGTACAAATGGAACCAAATGGACCCTTACAGGTCCATTTGGTTCCATTTGTACACTCTCAGACTCAAATAAAACGTTTGAGAACTTTTTCTCCAAAGGCCCTGCAGATCTGTCTCTAAGATCTGACCGTCAGGTCGCAGCGTGATTTTAGAGCAAAATGTGTAGGAGTAGTGTCCAAAAATTTGTTTGAAAAAATTGGCCTGATGGTGGTGCTATATGGGCCAGATCCATGTTGAAAAAATCGTCCTGAAGGTGGCGCTAAATGGGACAGATCCATGTTGATGACATGAGTGTAGAGCAAGTGTGTACCGATTTGCGTGATTTTAGGGCAAAATTTGTAGGAGCAGTGTCCAAAATGTGTTTTGCAAGAATCTGCCTCATGGTGGTGCTAGAAGAGGGCCATGTGAGAATTGGAGAGAATGGGGGTTGTGGTTTGGCAGGCAAGGAGTGTGTGCAAAATTTGGCATGGATCAGGGCAACAGTTGCGGAGATATGATCAGGGCAAAAAGTGTGACGTGTGACAGACAGACTGACGGACTGACGGACAGCTGGTCGAGGTTTTGATAGTAACTGCGACCTGATGGTCGCAATTAACTACAACCAAAATTATCTATCAGAGAACTTGGTTCATTGACTACAGTTTTTTTAAACACCATTGTAAGCTCACCATCTGGAACCTGCAGGACTTCCTATCAGACAGACCTGCATTGGCACCAGCATCTCCTACACTCTGTCTCTTAGCACTGGGGCAGGGGCGTCAATTGGGTATGGCAGGGGTATGCAGCTGCCATACCCTGGGTCCAGGGGGGAAATAAAAGTTACTTTTAAATATAAATCCATGAATGTCTCTTTGTCTATCTGTGCTGGTTATTATGTTGTTAAATTACAGTAAAATAACTACAAATGCAAAATGTAACATTGGTCACTTTAACAAGGTATTATAATTATATTCTCCACAATTGTATTCTCCCCATCTTGACAAGATGGTATATTCCCAGGTTCTGCAGGTCAGCTGCACAGGTAACATGCCAAGTTTAGCTGCACTCCAGCCCAAGATCTACATGCTCACAACGCCTCGCAGCGCGAGGCATTGTGAGCATGTAGATCTGCTATTTTCACAATAGAACCGTGTTATACAAAATGTAATGCCTCTTTTCCATGAGGACTCCCATCTTTGACACACCCTAGCTTTTGCTGAACTGATGCCACTGCACTGGGGCACCCGGGGCTGTGTGCTCCTCCTGTATTCCCTGTTCCCCCACGACTGTGTGGACACACAGAGCTCAAATTCCATCATAACTTGTACTGACAACACCATCATCATTGGCTTTATTACAGACAATGAGACGGCCTGCTGAGAGGAAGTGAGAGCCCTGACATCGTGGTGTCAGGATTACAACTTAAATCAGCAAAGTCAGCATCTCGCCGCCAGCTACAGGAAGGACATGCCCGCATTCACATCAATGGGACTGCAGTGAAGAGGAGAGCAGCTTCAAGTTCCTTGGGGTTCACAGCAGCACAAACCTGGGCTCAGACATGGTTTAGCGACCACCTGGGGCAGGGGTCTGCAACCCAAGCCATATTGGACCAAAAAAACAAAAAACGAATCTGTCTGGAGCCGCATTCATGATTAAATGTTTATTTTCCCTGCAGCGCATCCTGGAGAGAATGTTGAAATGTAATATTTATTCTACGCATTTTTACATCATTGGAAATCGTTAAGAATGTTTGTGTCATGTCCTCCTACATAAACCATATTAAAACAAAAAATATTTTTTTCCCTCCATCTTTTTCCATTTTCATACATTTTTGAAAAATCAAACCTCGGTTCGAAGTGGAGCGGTGAATTTGAGCAGTTCCAGGTAAATATATATATATATATATATATAATTGAATATTGAATATACATATTTTGGGGACCTCTCTGCGGGTCTTGACCCACAGATTGACAACATTAACCTCCCGTGGCAGGGGGAAGAGAATAGAATAGTCCCTGACTTTTTTTTCACCAATTTATATATTGACATGTGTCAATTCTTGATTGCCTGTGGCTCGCTACGGTGGCTGCATGCTTCGTGAGCCTCCACTCTAGCGGCTATCACGGGTGTGTGTGTGTGTGTGTGTGTGTGTGTGTGTGTGTGTGTGTGTGTGTGTGTGTGTGTGTGTGTGTGTGTGTGTGTGTGTGTGGTAAAAGTCAGCGCATGCGCAGATGCCGCCGTGCTGACCAACACAATTTGGACACGGTAAAAGTCCGCGCATGCGCAGATGCCGCCGTGCTGACCAACACAATTTGGACACACAAAGCCACACAAAGGGAGCTGTGCTAGCACACCGCTCCAAAAAGCTCTAGGGAGCCACTAGGGCAGTGCTAAAGAGCTGCATGCGGCTCTAGAGCCACGGGTTGCTGACCCCTGACCTGGGGCCTCAACAGTCAGGGGGCTTCATGAGATTTGAAAAGTTCATTTGGTATATATCCATCTTTTAGTCCAACTCGCAACGACTGGCAAGACTACACTCCTTTAGCATTTAAATAGGGATTGGGGGAACCAAAACAAAGCGACACCGCTTCTGCCATTCAGTCTAGGATGCCATCCGGTCTAGACCGGATCAAACAACCTGTTTAGTAAACGAGCAGGCTTTCCCCTGAGAAAGCCTGGTTACGCACCCTGGCCACAATAGGCGATGTAAATGGCATGAACCTGCATACACCGGAAGTGGCGGAAGTGCTGCGGTTAACGGAAGTTACGTCATGCGTGGCAGTCCTCCGGTGAAATTCTCCCGGGGGAAGTAGCACCGTTTCATGCCGTTTCAGCCTATGGTCGTAACCAGGCTTTTCTCTTCGCAGATGAGTAAGCCTGGCTACGCAAGGCTATGTTACGCGAGGTTACCCCAAACCTAAAGCCACTTGATGTAACGTGAAGTCATTTGTGTTCAAAACAAGTAATAGCACTGATTCAATTCCTAGGTTTAATTTAGCATGAAACATGACTGAAGCAGTTCACATGATGCAAAAAAAGCTATCTGTGTTCTGCAATTGGACACATTCACACATCATGTGTGAATGTTCTGGTTTTAGCATATAAGTATCCACCCTCTCTCTTCCATTGGCAAAGAGAAAGAAAGCAAGTGAGACAGCAATAATATGTGATAAATTCACACGCACGCGCACACACACGCACATGCACGCGCACGCGGGCACACACACACACACACACACACACACACACACACACACACACACACACACACACACACACACACACACACACAGACTGTCTGTCTGTCTGTCTGTCTGTCTGTCTGTCTGTCTGTCTGTCTGTGAACACACGCACACGCACACGCACGCACGCACGCACACACACACACACACACACACACACACACACACACACACACACACACACACACACACACACACACACACACACACACACACACACACACACCTACACACACACACACACACACACACACACACATTTATTTAGTGTGTGAGATACACTTTGAGAACATTAGTATCACTTGCATTTTGTATACTGTTGTTAGACCACTTGCAACAGTATAGTACAGTCAGCATTAGCGATTTTTGTCACAGAACTTTGTATCCATGCTGGCAAAACAGTGGTTCCCAAACTATTTAGCTCTATATGCTATTTTCACTACTTCACTACTTTTCTTTTTAAATAGAATTATTTTTGAAAAATGTCTTCTAAATCGTAATGGTTTTCTGAAAAACGCATGTTTCTTTATCCGTGGTGCTCAAAGTTTTTAATGTCAAGGACCCCTAGAATTATATGTATTTGACCGCGGACCCTGCATTTCAAAATATTTTGTTCCAGGGATCCCGAAGTGAATTTGAAAACTCGACCAATGATGAAAAACTCCCATACCTACTGGGAGAAATACAACAATGCGCGAACACAGCAGCAAGATTTGTGAACTGTTGCGACAAAAGAAGGCTAGAAACACAACCACCCTAAGGACTACAAACCATGGATTGACATCTAGACCTACTGCACATACAGTATGAAACAGAGCTGATACCTTTAAATGCATTTTGAGGAAAATAATGCTGCTATTTGTACCCTGTGTATATACTAAAATGTTACAATGCGACATAGCTCTGTTTACACAATGCTGTACCCCCTCCAACTGTATATATGTTCCCCATTTTCAACTGTTTTTATTGTATTTGTGATACTTGCTTTGGCAATGTAAACGTATGTTTTCTCATGCCAATAAAGCTCCTTTGAATTGAATTGAATTGATCCCCCAGAAGCAAAGATTTTAGTTAAAAATGTGTTTTCAAAAGTAGCAGATCTACAGGCTCATAGCGCGGCTCTCGGTGCTGCGCTATGAGCTTGTAGATCTGCCATTTTTGAATAGCCAAAAGTATACAAAATAATGGCTAAAGTCGTTACGTGACGCAGATGCGTTCCTGGTCATAACAGGTTCTATACAGAGGATAGTCAAAACAGCGAAGGCCCAGAGTAAGGATGTCAGTTGCCCCATTAATAGACTGTTCACAATGCTGCAATCTGGCAAACAGTACTGGAGCTGCATGAGGTCCAGATCTATGGGTCAGGCAGGGACAGTTTCTGTCCCCGGGCCATAAGATTCTTGAATTAAAAACAGTCACATATGGTGCCTCTCCACATCACCTGCATGACACCACACGGGACAGCAAGCATTTGAGCTGACCCGTAGCGTGCAGCCTGCTCTGTGTCTCTATTAAACAGTAGGCCTGTTAATGGAGTCAGGGCAAGGAAGTAGGAGTAAAGTGCATTTTAAAGCAAGCTAACTGTCATGGCATTGTTCTTCTTGACTGGTATTGACTGACTTGTTGGTTGGGCCTATGAGACGATGCAATGCAATGATGGCCTTGGCCTGCACCCCTTGTCTTTTGCCAATATAAGAATGCACACTGGTGTTCATTTGGAGAAACAATAGTAATGAAAATAACAAAAGGTGAAGTCATGTGGAATGCCACTGTATTATCACAAAATTGATTTGTTTAGGCTATTTCATTTAAAACTATTGGCCTAATGGGGTTGATAATCAATGTCTGTGGGCTGCCTAGTTGTAACACACAAAAAAAAACGGATTACCAGCTCATCAAAAACAAAAACAAACTGTCCTTGGATTTTGTATGGAGTGAAGGGGTAACGTTTGTCCTCATTGATTCTCACCAGTGGTGGAAAAAGTACTTAAATGGTTTATTTTTGTAAAAGTATCAATACTGGAATAGCTAGGCCAATAGAAATACTTTCTGTCTTTCATAAGTAAAAGACAGAAATTCAAAATGTACTTGAGTAAAAGTGTGAAACTATTGGTACAGTATACGCACAGAGCCTGGTCCTTCCACGTGCCAGATTGCCCCTCCCAGTCTCTGCAGAGCCCTGTCTTTCCCTAATGGGACTGATCGTGGGTAGCTACTGGGACGTAAAGTCACCTGAGTGAGAGGTATGATGATGCAAGACCCGAAACCCCTATGACCTTGAGCTACATGACTGAGGATACATCCCAGGTGCATCCACCATGCAATGCTTTTTTCATCCTAGTTATTCTATTTATAGTGACTCATAGGAATAGACTACGTGACAACCAGGAATAGTCTGGTGACCACCGGAGAGACTGGTGACAGACGGAATGCAGACGGCACCCAGGAGCAGTATGGGTTAGCATGCACCCCAGCCTGTGTCTTCTGTGAGGAAGAGGCCCAGGAACCCACTGCTCCTGAATTAAATGTTTGGTACTGGGAGTCTATAGTGGTACGCACAGGTTCTGGACCTGGTGGGTTCAGGAGTGGGCCTGGTGAGACGTAGGAGGAGCCTGGCCAGGAGTCAACCCACAGAGCCTGGTCCTTCCACGTGCCAGATTGCCCCTCCCTGTCTTGGCAGAGTTGTTCAGTAGCAGTGGAGTGTGTGGCCCTGTCTTTAATGGGACTGATCGTTGGTAGCTATAGAGGGACGTAAAGTCGGACCCCGGCTGGGTCACCTGAGTATGGGGTATGATGTTGCAAGACCTGAAACCCCTATGACCTTGGGCTACATCACCGAGGATACATCCCAGGTGCATCCATGCAATGTTTCATTCTAGCATCAAAATATACTTAAAGTACCAAAAGTAAAAGTACAAATTGTTTGAAAATAGCTGATCTACCATAAGCTTGCATCGCAACGTGTGTTTCAAATAGCATAGGTATAAAATAGGGCTAAAGTGGTTAATGTAGCCTATGTTTTATAATTGTTATATCTGCAAAGTAGGCTAAAGTAATTAAAGTTGTCAAATAATTGTAGTGGACAATATGCCTCTGAGATGTAGTGGGTTATCAGAAATGTGAAATACTTAAAGTAGCCTACAAATACCTCAAAATTCTACTTAATTAAATGTATCCTACTTAGTTACTTCACAGATTCTCACTTTCTCCGAGCTACGCGCAACAACATCCCTCCTCCTCCTTCACACATGCTCTATCTCTACGACGTCTCTCTCTCCCTTTCTCTCCCACGCACGCACGCACACAAAAACACTCCGAGATGTGCTGCCTCTCCGCAAAGGCAGACTCATAGCGTTAAGGATAAATACATGGTCGGCGAGCCTGCAGCTCCAACAGCGGGTATCCCTCCCTCTCACATCTTTGCCCCTTTGCCTTAATTTGCCCCCATCCATCTCCCAGTCTCCAGGGGGGCTTCTAGATCTGCAGTCTTATATCTTCCATTCACCTCCATCTCTCCATCGTTGTTGACCAGACTGGAGCAGCGGCACTGCACCGGGCTTCGGCAGAGGACAGAGGTGGGTTCTATTATAAACAGATCCAATGTTTACGTTCATCATGACATGTATCTGTAGAGGCATCCTCCGTAGCGCCCTGCAGAGTAGACGCAGGCGAGTGGTTGTCACATGCCGGAGGACAGTGGAACATTGCGCTGCAAGTGGCTGCAGCACCAGAATCACGGATCCTTTAATAGCGGTATTGCACCAGTCTTTGACAGAAAACGGGGTTGTCCTGTCACCAGGGAAGCCTAGATGTAATACCCACGCACTGTGGACGCATACAGTTTTGCCGTATAATGCGATCATATTGTATCGAAGCTCATTTTCAATCTTTCTATGTTCAAATAAGCTTGTTAAGGTTAGGCTTAGCCTACTTCGGACTAGATGGTGTAGTATAGGCTATTTGAGGGAAATTAGAATTAGGCTACATGTATTAGTGATATAAACACCGCTATCAATTTAAAAGTTGTGCAGAGTCAAAGAGCCAAAGTAGTAGGCCTAGTCTGGGATATTTTACACAGCCTAACTAACAGCGCATTTATTGTGCGCAAATTATTTGGGACACAATCAGGTCCCTTTTACAGCTGTGCTGTGCTTTGGTGCAGTAATAAGCTGTTGAGTAGCCTACAAGTTAGCATGATCTGCCAACATGCCAATGCACTGTATATGGGCTAAGGATAGCCTGACAATAACAACCTAACTAAAGGAAACTCTGAAAAAAAAAAACGTTCTTTCCAGATGTATTTTATTTATTATATTATCCTGTTCTCTTAAGTGAACATGTTATATGAGATACTTTAATGGTTTCCTGTGGAAATAAGCGTAGTCTTTTCTAGGATCTCCTTTTAGTGGACCTTGTACCATTGAACTGTATGTCATGAAACTGTACCTTTTTCTATGCAAACTTCTAATAAAGTCTTCAATCAATCAATCAATCAAACAAACAAACCAGTGAACATTATATTATACTATTCTCATGTTCACAGTGACCTGGGACATATAGGCTATATTTGGTGCAGCTACAAATATCCCCATCAGACCTATTGATCTCACACACACACACACACACACACACACACACACACACGCACACGCGCACGCACGCACGCACGCACGCACGCACGCACGCACGCACGCACGCACACACACACACACACACACACACACACACACACACACACACACACACACACACACACACAGAGAGAGAGAGAGAGAGAGAGCACTGCTCTTTCTACACAATCTACAGTATGTGCCCTCAGTAATCAGGGTCATGATCTGAACTTGTCTCCAGATGGTACATTAAAGGATCCTGGGCACCTGGGGCTCTGCAGAGCCACTGGCCTATGACAAATCTTACATGATGTCTTTGTGCTTTTGAAAGGAGCATCTGTTTAGCCTGCTGGACCGCACGGCTGTGGACAGAATTATAGTTTATTATGTTATTCTTTCCAGGAACATGGATTTTAAGCTAAAGGATGATTCCCTTTTCTCATTCAAGTGGTTGTTTAGCCTGAGAGCATGGTGAATACGTGCTTCGGCTTGCCAGTTCTAACAGCGGTAGACTATGTTTATTCAACAGCAGTTGTAAGTAATCCTGACACATTTGCATTTGATCTGCAGAGAGTTGGAGACCCAAGGCATGCCCAGACCCAAGAACCAAATGAAAAACATGCTTTCTGGTCTAATCTGGTATTGATGATGAGTACTTTAATGGGGCCTTTCTTTTCATATAGTTAGTTGTGAGAGTGTTGGAACAACAGTTACACACAAAATTGTCTGTTAATTTATCCATTTGTAACTCTGAGAGTTAAATGAACAGAGATAATTTACTGTGTACTGTACACACACAAACTGAAGCCTGAATTCCTTCAATTCCATACATTTTGTGTTGAATCGCATGGGGAAACTTTGACACAGCAATGCCGCAGTCAACCATACAGGTGCAGCTGCAGTATACTGTAGTTCGTTTTGTTGCAGCTGTGAAATTGCAGCCATAGGTGAAATGAAAGCAATGACGAATGCCCCCTCAGTGACTATGCACTGCATATGGCTGTCATCAGCGATATGTTTCTTATGGTGTCACATCTCACATCTTCCGTTTCCATCTCGACATGAAATATTGAGCAATGTGAAACACAATCACTGGAATATTATATTCCTCAAATAAAAGTTTATTCGTTTGGCAGAACATTATGGGACTAGTGTGAAGTGGGTGATGACATTAGAAATTATAAAAAATAGCACGATTGGTGAATTCTGTGCCTTATTAACTGACTGGCCTGCATGCCAGCATGAACATTCAAGCGTAAATCTGTCAGGAGAAACTATTTTACTCAGTTTTGGAAAATAGTACGGGAATCATGACTATTTAAGCTCGGTATTATATACCAAGCTTAAAGTTATCAGCACATTTATTTTGAAGCAGTGCCATATTTCATGCTGGCCAAAACAACCCTGAAATTGTGTGATTGATTGATTGATTGATTGATTGATTGATTGATTGATTGAAGAATGTACTAGAAGTTTGCATAGGAAAAGGTACAGTTTCATGACAGTACAGGACACAAGGTCAACTAAAACGATATGCTCAGGAAAGCACATGGCTTAATTTACATTGAGATCATTTTGTTAACTCATATAACATTGAATGACAGACAGTCTGGTATACTGTATACTGTCTGGTATACAGTGCACACCTTATAAGTCCAACATTGTATTATTCAATACCAGATGATTTGTTCCTTAAACACGACTGGAGGGCCATATAAGGAATCTATTCAGAGAGGTCATCATAATATACTGTATAACTTATCATGACAGTCTAGTTGATGTAATGTATTGTATACTGTACCGTACTTTCTTAGTTCTACAGCCTTTTGTTTGCCCACTCATGGCAGCGTGTATACAATGACAGTGGCTAAATGTACCCCATGTGATGCTTGTGTAATATTGTAGCTGGTTGCATCTTCTCACAGGAATAGTACATCCGCTTTCCAATTGACTTTGCATCCAAGTGAGTGAGGGGCCGGGCAAAAATAACATACTGTAGAATCATCCAGAATCGTTAACAAAACATTGTGTTGGTGCTCTGCCCACATAGCTACAATAAACTGCCTTTTCAGACTGACTCACACAAAACAATCACTATATACAGTGCATACGTAACATATAGAACGCAACGTTCATGAGGAGCAGTGTTCGAGGTATAGGGAGATGTCCCTGCATTTGTGCTGACTCTGCACAAAATTAAATTACGTGGCTATTTTATGCCTCTGCTGCAGCAGTCACCCACTGTAAATCAGGTCTGGGTCCAACCCCCAAATTTGCTGAGTGTCTTTTGTTTGTCATTTTATCTGAAAGCAAATACACAAAATGTCTAGACTAAAGAAAGTATGTGTTACTTACTTTACCGCTGGGAAGGACATTTTGGCTTGATTTAGAAGGGAAGTTACTTGAGATGGGAAGTTTGGTGGTTGTTTGTTTTTGTTTTAGATTCAAAATTTTATTTGATACATAACAACACCAATAACAAATAAATAGCATCAATATTAAGTGGAAGATTGCAAAGTATGTATATCAGTCAAAGCCTACTTTGGGTTGTGTGTGTGTGTTATGTTTATGTTTATGTTTATGTTTAATATGTAAATATGAAGTGACAGTTCATATGGGATAAATGTACATATATGTGTGAGGTTGCGTGAGGTTGCCTGTTCATGTGTGACTGTGTGTGCACAGCTGCCTGTGCGCGTGTGCATGTGTGCGTGCGTGCGTACGTGCGTGCGTGCGTGCGTGCGTGCATGTGTGCGTACGCAACAAGCCTTTTTTGTCTTCTACATCTTTTTGCCATCTCATATTGTCTGGCTATGCGAGACCTCTTGTGAGCCCGCTCTTCCTGTAGTCCATGTAGTGATCTTTTTATTTATTTTCTTAAACTATGTAATGTTTGTTATCAGTGGCCACTTTGGACACAAATAACATGGCAGCCAACGTCTATCTGTTATTCCCCAAGATTCTCTCCGCCCCTGCTCATTATGCTAGCAACGTGACACTCTATCAAAGATTTTTAATATAGCAA
This sequence comes from Nannobrachium achirus, assembly GCF_963921795.1. Classification (NCBI taxonomy): domain Eukaryota; kingdom Metazoa; phylum Chordata; class Actinopteri; order Myctophiformes; family Myctophidae; genus Nannobrachium; species Nannobrachium achirus. Next base: position 46,196,765 of record NC_137818.1, read on the forward strand.
GCTACACATTCTCAATTGGAGACACTACAAGGTTTACAAATCCTAATGGTCTCCTAAGTGGGCGCCAGTATCTATCTGACATAAATCTTGCACACGTCCTATGTTTTACTGGTGCTATATCCCACGAGAGTGTGTTGTTGGAACAGAGAAAGGTCGATAATAACGTTGATTTTCTCTTAATTTGTCCAACTTGCTTCCGGTCTCCTAATAAGGTCCACCTACTTCACGTAGATGTGGGAAGTAAACCGCAGATGGCGAGTTCAGCAGGTAGGGGCAGTGCTAGAATTTCCCCCACGCACAGTGTGTGGCTGACAAAGTATGGAAGAGTAAGGGCTGGGCGGTCCCCAGCTGAAACAATCGATATAGGGAATCTTCTCTTGCATGTTTGACGTTTCTACCTGTGCGACACTGGAGCTCGAATGCCCGGATGAAACTCATTGTCTCCCCTATACATAGTAATACAGTAAAGCCCCTAGCAGGGATCCCCCCTGAATCTATACATTTATGGACAGATGTATGTTGCTTAAAAATTTTACTTTATATATACATAGTTGATTAGTTGTTAAAGCATAATGCTGCTTTAAGTAGCACTACCACAATGCTGAAATACTCCGTTACAAGTATAAAAGTATTGGACAGAATTTCCCATTTCACAGTTTTTTCAAAACGTTTTTAATTAATATCAGATTCTGCTGTACAAGCTCACGTGTCGCAGCGCGTTGTGAGCTTGTAGAAATGACTGTTTTGTAATACTTATACAAAGTAACTATTAACTAAAGTTTAAAGTATGAAGTATTGAAAAATGGAAATACTAAAGTAAAGTAATAGTACCTCAATTGTACTTAAAGTACAGTACTTGACTGAGGAAATGTACTTTCCACCACTGGGTCCACAATCAGCTCCTCGGTCTTGACGGCACTGACAGAGAGGTTAATCTCCTCAGACTGTCAGCTTGTCGACATCTCTCCTGTAGGCCATTTAGTTTTGCTGTCAGCTAACTTAATCGCCACGTTGAAGTTGTGCGTGGCCCCACAGTCATGGCTGTACAGAGAGAAGAAAGGTTTGGCAGAGTTTCTATGAAGGTAGAGATGATGACCTTAACTTTACCCACCTTATCATCCCCCATATCAAGATGAAACATTCAGAGACAATGATTTCCTGTATGGCCACATAACGCCGGACAGAACTCAAACCACATAGGTTAAAGTGATGATGTAGCCTGTGATAAAATGTAGATTACCTTTTCATTGTACATGTGCCAGTAGTATGCAAAGATAGTAGTCAACAGTCAATAGAACTAGTAAGATGCCTCAGGGCAGATGCCCCCGGACCAGTTACCCATATGAGAGACCGCTGGTACCCATATATGGAGATCCATGTCCTGTATATGGAGATATGCTGTGAGAGCCCAAACATGCTTACTCAGTTATTCGTTATGTGAAAGTCCTATGACGTCTATGACATCTGACATCATACATACAATATCGTATATGCCTATACATGGAGTTCCCTGTATGTAGAACCTTGGCCATCTGTCTTGGTTAGTGTGGTATGTGGCCGATGTGGCCTCCATATATGGGCATTCCCATTTGAAGTCCTGTTAGATATGGGCTTAATATTGATGACATCAGGGAACTCCATATATGGGTATAAAAGGGATTTTGTTAGTGTGGTAGTGTGGTTCCCCTGACATCACAGTGATGCCAGAGCGACAAACCCATAAGGACGGACGGACGGACAGACGGACGGACGGACAGACGGACGGACGCACGCACGGACGGACGGACGGACGGACGGACGGAAAGACAGGGGGCAAAACATAGTCTCTCTCATGGCTTCAGCCTGGCGGAGACAATTAAACAGACAAGCATATAATAAAGCATGTTTGTATGATTTTGTAGACTTATATCTGGGTGAACCAACTAACATGTACTGAAAATAGCAATGGATGAGCTTGCGACTCACTATATGCTGGTAGCAGGTGGGCAGGGGATGGCACGAATCGTGGTCCTCATTGACTCCAAAATAGCAATGTGAAAACACCCCATATCTCTCCTCCCACACCAGCACATGACGAATTGCAAACACGCACCACTTCACCTCCAGAAGGTGTAATTTCACCTGTCCATTCTGCCAACCTCGATCGATCAGCCAGTCAGTCAGTCAATCTCTCTCTCTCTCTCTCTCTCTCTCTCTAGGTTTATGTTGTTCCACAGAGCCATACGTACCTTCACACAGAAACATAACTATGGAATCGATGCTGGATATTATACTGATTCTTTTTGAGCTATGTTTTACCTACCAGCAGTCAATGGCAGTGGTGTAAAGTAACTAAGTACATTTACTTAAGTAATGTACTTAAGTACAGTTTTTAGTTATTTGTACTTTACTTGAGTATTTACAGTTCCCAGTACTTTTATTTTTCTACATCTCAGAGGCAAATCTTTTACTTTTACTCCACTACAATTATTGGAAAAGTATTATTTAGTTACTACTAGTTACCTGTAACGGATTATATCTATATTGCAGTATTGATACTTTTATTTAAGTAAGACATCTGAGTACTTTTTCCACCACTGGTCAATGGTACTTTCCTCTGTTGCCTCTCTCCGCATTTATACTGAGACTAGATGGCTGCAGCCTGAGAGTGACTGTGGCTGGATTCATGCTTCTCTAAATGGAAATTCGTGATATGCGACTAATCAAATGACAAAGTGGTCCTGCTGCCACCCAAAATGCTGCATCAATGTTTTGATGGCCGTTTGGAGGTGGTAAAGGTAGAGTGTGTGCTTGGGTGGCAGCAGAGATGTCCTGGTGAATCCAGCTTGAGTTGAGGAATCAACTTTATTGCCACATCACAGCATAGCTGTAAAGAAGAGGTGTGATTTTTTTTACACCTCGAGAAGCGACCGTTAGGTTGCGCAGCAATTTCCTAACACACACAGACACACACACACACCGTTCGGTTAGCTGAGGTTAGCTGAGCTGTCTGTGAAAGCCACAGCCAATCAGCGACGTTGCACAGACCCATGAGTTAGTGAGACAATCAGCGATGCGGCACAGACCCATGTGAGTGAGTGTTACACCAAATGTGTTACTTACAACATTTTGTGACCTGCCTCAGACATGAGCGTAACTGACACTCTGAGCGTGACTCACTCACGGACATGAGGTGGATGTTTTCATACTAACTGCGACGGTCGCAAAATGGACAATTATTCAACTACTCCTGATAGGATTAGGAGTGAAATTCTGTCCTTCTCTCCTCTCTCCAGGAGTGAAAAAAATATCATAGGGGCTGTTAAGTCTGACATCATTTTGTAGGCAGAGGAGAACCTTTGGGGCCAAAAGGCCCCAGCGCCCGTGAATCTTTTTACTATTTTTACTATTTACTAATTTATCTTCTCTTTCTTGTTGACAGGAAAGTGGTAGAATTATACTTTAGTCGTTATTTTTGTCTCGGATCTGTTGAAATAGCGAGGGGCACATATTGACAATAAATCTGCTTGGAGGTCTGACTACAAAATGATGTCATGGCTTAAAAGCCCCATACAAGCAGCTCAGATATTCAGAATATTCATGAGAATGGTAATGGCTGGTATGAAACAGGTATTAAAAGAAAGCAGCATATATAGTAACAGATATACAAGGTAAAAACAAAGCAGCAGATGTATACATAAGGTGCAGTGATAGAAAAGAGAAGGCAAGGCAAGTTTATTTGTATGGCACATTTGAGCAACACGGCAATTCAATATGCTTTACATAAAACATTAAGCAAAGGAAACGTTTAAAAGTACATTAGAATACAATGAGCTCCTTGGTATTGTTCAGTGGTTCTCTTTCATGCCAAGGACCCCCAAATTGATATGTATTTGGTTATGGACCCCCATCTAGGAAAAGAGTTTGTGCTATAGGGGAGGTCAGGTAGGATGTGATTTGAGCAAAGTCCCACTACAGAATCTTGAGAGGAAGACAGAGTGACACAGGACAGGCACATGGACAGACAGGGCTGAAAACATTATCCCTGGCCGTTTCCACCTGGCGGAGGAAATAAAGGCACTATAGAAATGCAGACCATTTGCCTGGTATGAAATGTGCTATACAAATTGACTTGACTTGGCAGGCAGGCTGGTTCATTCCTGAGCAGTAAGAGGAGCGGGTAGTGTTGTTGAGGGTGTCTTTATCTATTTAGGATTTGTGGTGAATGAAATAAATAAAATATTGACATTTTGTAAAAAATGCATCACTCCTACTGGCAATATCAATTTGGGAGTGAACGATATCCCTTCAACTACACTTCAGAGGTGTAAATTGAGCTCTACATTATTTTTGAAATATTACTGTATTGCAGAGTGCATGTGCCACTCACTTTGATTGGTTGTTTGAGGTTTTTTATATTTTGAAAACACAGATGGTTCACTTTCACGATCAGTTTCTATTTTGTTTACTATGAAAGCCAATGGAGAAACAGGATAGGAAACGCTAATATAAAACTGTTGTAAGGAAAGAGGAAGTACAGGTTGGTCACTTACAGTAACTTCAGGTTCTAGCTACTCATTACACCATGAGGTTTGAGGACAAAGTATTGAAGATAAATTATTATCATTAATTATTATTAATTCATTAGTAAATACTAATTAACTAAAGAAAATATAGCATCATAACATTTAAAAAAAATATAGGCCTGTCTTGGATATGTTGAAAACACAGAGGACATTTATAGTAGAAGGTTTGACATTATTTTGATGACCCTTAGAGTTCTACTTTGGTGCTATCTCTGGAGTAGTAATTTCCTTGCACGCACACAAAGCTGCTGAGAAGTCTCTATTTTGCTTACTCACTCTTTTACTCTCTACACCTTCCATCCCTGCATTGGGCATGCCATTAGGTTTAAATGTTAAAGATCTTCACACATTTGCCAAAATGTAAAAAATCTATCAATCTATTTTTTGCTATTCATCATAAGATGAAGTATAATGGCCTTAAGTTGTTAAGTCACACTTTGTGCTGCATAGTAACATCATCTTCTTCACCTTTGCCCCATCGCTCTCGCTCTCTCCCTCGCCCTCCTTCGCTCTCTTTCTTATCCTCATTTTCTGTCTTTCACAGCCAGCCACTGTCTCTCTCTTCCCCTCTCTCTCCCCCTGAAAGCCGATGATGATGGCATGAGGCAGCAGAAATGCGAGCTGAGGGTTGTACATCAAACGTCCTCTCCTCGCGAAACGACTGAGCGAGCGATACGGCCGCAGTCACTACGGTATCTGCTGACTGTCCCAGACGCACTGTCATTGGTGCAGAGCATGCTGCATAGCCCCGCTATGCTTGGCTACCCTTCTGGGAAGTGAGTGGTCTTATAACCTCTCTGTCGCTATCCATGCCCACAGATTATACTTAGTCGTACGATGGTGCCAATAGCCGATCTACAAGCTCCCAACGCATTACGGACGCAAGGCATTGTGAGCTTGTAGATCCTTTGGGCGTCAGAGCACAAGCTAGACGTAAATAAGTAATTTCGTCCTTTCCCTCAACCTCTTCTCTCTGCTCTTCTGAAGATATTCCAATAAATGTTTTTTGGACCCAATGTTGCATGGTTGTGAGGTCGTTGTCGACATTCTCCTCCGATGAAAATGAGCAGGTTACAGAGGCTATAGCTTGTGCCTAACCTGTGTTACTCTTGCACAACTCTTGCAAAGTGTTCAGAGTATGTGATTATACAGTAGAATAAATTAGTATATAAGTCAGTATAGCATGTTGGCAAGCTAGGCCGCAGCACCAAAAATTGGTGCAGAAAGCTGCTCTTATCTGGAAAGCAGTATTAGGATAAAGTAATTTTGATTTCAATCAATATTCTTAAATATATCTGTCATGCATCTAATGTAGATTCCCAACTTCATTTAATAGGCCAAAATGTGTCTCTGTCTCTCTCTCTCTCCACAACAATACAACACAAATGATTTAGCCTATAAAATAAGCCAGTAGTTACAGTAAGTAATGCATCTATCTGTCTGTTGTTTTGATCAAAGGGACAGCTTTAATTATTGTGTCCAAGCTAAACACCATTACAGATGACGCATTGTCTTCTAACTGATTGAAATGAACCCCAACACTGTAGCAGGCTTGCAGCCTGTCTCCTCCCTTCTCTTCTCTTTTCTTTTCTTCTATTCTGTCCTTCTCTCCTCTCTCCATTCTGTCCATATGTTCTCTGTAGTTGAGTATCTGCAGCTTTTCATTCTCTGCCAGGAAACTTCCACTTGGCTGCCTTTCACCGCTTCCCTTGGCCACAGACAGGTTCATGACTTCCCGTGTCCTCTCTCTCTGTCTTCTCTCTGTCACGTTTGCACACATGCACTTGCGAGCGCACACTTGAGACTCAGCGCGCACGCACGCGTGCACACACACACACACACACACACACAGGCACGCGCACACATACACACACGCACGCACGCACACGCACGCACACACACACACACACACACACACACACACACACACACACACACACACACACACACACACACACACACACACACACACACACACACACACACACACACCGCATCAGAGGGAGTAGGTGGAAAGGTCGTTGGAGAATTGAATATTATTAGATCAGAAACCAGGTTACTGCTTCTTTTTCACTTGAATGCCTAGGAGAGGCCGGCACTTCCTTGGTTCCTCTGTGGTGCTGCTAATGTGTGACATGGTTTTCATGGCAATCATGCAGTATCACTCAGTAGGAAGAAAATCCTGAAGCAAAAAAGTACAGCATAGCTTAAAGAATGATTCACTGCAAACGTACGTATCTAAATATATGTTTCACATATGTTTTCATGTTTGTGTTTGTGTGCGTGTGGGTGTGCGTGTGCGTGTGCGTGTGCGTGTGCGTGTGTGTGTGTGTGTGTGCGTGCGTGCGTGAGTGAGTGCGTGCGTGCGTGCGTTTCTGTCCTAGGTCACGGTAACTATTTTGGCATGTCGATATTGGTCAAAGTCTTTTTTTCATTATTCATCCATCATTTTATTCGTTTTATTAGTCCTTATTTAGCAATCCTCCAATATTAAAATTGACTTAAGGGATGACCGGCCAGCCGGCCTCCCTTAAGTGGGCGGACCTCTGACATCACACTTATGTCACCATGACTCAGCCATAACCATGCAGGAGTTTCCAATGCCGGAATAAGGAATGTGTTGTCTAACCAGTGTTGTTTTTGACAGCACATTTTGATTTAGTTTTAGTCCTAGTCTTTTGAATAAAATGTCATTTAGTTGTAGTCATAATTTAGTCACCTGAAAAGTTGACTGAATATCATAATATTTTAGGCGACTAAATCTACAGTTGGTTTAGTCGACTAAAATGTATTTTGGCAGGCCTTGATGGCATCGTAATGACTTATTTTACACTTGGTTGCGTGGTGAAAATAGCAGATCTACAAGCTCACAACGCGTCGCATTGCGACGCGTTGTGAGCTTGTAGATCGGCTATTTTCAGCACGCAACACCGGAGAGCAACCAAACATAAATTGACTTTCTTCTCCACTATAGTCCCTCCCCAACATTTTAGTCTAGTTTTTATTTTGTAGACGAAATTGTCAATAATATTTAGTCTTAGTTTTAGTCATCACAGCTTAGTTTTTATTTCGTTTTTATTTCGTTTTCGTCAGTGAAAAAACACAGTCGACAAACATTTTTCGTCATAGTTTTAGTCGACAAAATCAACACTGATTCAAACCTGAAGAGATATATTTGTTTCTAGTCACTTCAATCGCTTCACTTTGGTCGCGCTGGTCAGCGTTGTAAAAAAATGATGTCACGTCAGAATTAGGGTTGGGACTCGTTAGGATTTTAACGATTCCGAGTCCTTAGCGATTCCCTCTTAACGATTCCGGTTCCTAACGGTTCTCTTAACGGTTCCAATATATATATTTTTTCATATTTTCTATCATCCATTATACAATTACATAATATACACAACTTAAACCATGGAAAATCAGCTTTATTAAATTACTGCACCCATTTCACTTGGCTTGAACACTGTTCGGTTAGGTAGTCTGGCTGTATGCATGAGTCCAACATGGTTTTTTTTAATGATTTTTTTTCCTAAATAAAACATGAACGATTGAGACCATTTAACAGTAGTTGTTTACATAAGCCTAATGGGCGTTCAAACAGTAGTTAGCAGTGATGTTAATAGGTTTTCAATGTAATGGGTCCCGGGTCCCAGAAAAGTTTTATGAGTCCTCAATAAAATGTGTTTGAGCGCTGTGAGCTTGTAGATCGGCTATTTTCAAAATGTTTGCCTATTTCTTATATTTATTTTACAATATGGCTTAGTTTGAACTTAGAACTAGGATTTCTAAATACACTAGGCTACAGATACCCATTTAATTATATTTATATCACTGGGACCCCAATTTATATTAAATGTTAAAATATTAGAGTAAAAATGGAACAGGTCCATTTGGTTCCATTTATTCACTGAGTTACAGACCCATAAAGTTTCCAAAAGATTCCCTTTTACTTTGCTTATTGTCAAGGAAGAAAGTACTGTATGTCGCTGCCTTGCTTAAAGGGATATTCCACTTTCAAAAAAACTTTTAGGTCTAATCAGGCTTGTATGAACACCCTGAACAGTTTTTAATTTGCTTCATTCAGTATTTAGATATTTGATGTAAATGTTACCAGCTCCAACACGCCCAGGCCCTCTCCACATACACACCCATTGTAACTTCAAACTCCATTTTAACCAGGATAGATTCATTAAAAACACACATTATTTTTTCTGGTGACTCATAATACCCTCCTAATACGTGAGCAGACCGTGTTTTTTCAATAACCTTTTTCTTTTATTTTTAATAATTCTTTGGGAAAATGGAAAACATTAAATACAATAATATTTTATTGAAATTGGGACGAGGAGGGGGAGCCACCGTTGCACAGAAGTTACTTTCACTTTCAGCTTAGGACAAATGGCAGCTTTTAATCAATGCACAAGGATTTAAGGACAGACACCACGGTTTGATTTGATCATTGCACAGTCAATTATGAAGGGATTTCAAAAATTAAAACGTCTCCATATTGCTTGGGAAGTCTACTTTGCAGAAAATCGCGGCCTTTGCGATTCGCTAATCGCTAGTGTTTTTCTTTTACCGCGATGCGGTGATGAGACCCGTTAAGAGAATCGGACCGGCAAAAATGATTGACCCGGTTCTGGACCCGCTATCATGGAACCGGGTCCTAAAAAGAACCGGTTTCGGGTCCCAACCCTAGTCAGAATTAAGGCGGAACACCTGGAAAAAAGGGAGTCCCAAAAACAAACACCCAAAACATTTCCCTGTCTCCGGACAACATCAATGCTGACTGGCTGTCAGGACGTGATGGGTGGAGTGGGGGGGAAGCGAAGGTCGCTTCAGTTGGATTTTTCCAAATGGGGTGAAGATACCGAATCGACCGTTCGCACCTCGTCTCGTCTTTGCATTCACTTTGTATCTAGCCTGGGATCGCTTCCAAATTCGGGCTTCTGATCCGGTCGGGAGCGGATGGCGTCCTATGTCATTTTGTAGTCAAAGCGGACAACACTTTGGCCGGGACTACCAAACCGGAAACCAAAACATTTCCCCACGTTCAAGGGCATAATTTTAGTACCTACCCAATAAAACCCTTGATGCGACGTAGTTTTGCTCATTTTTTTAAAAGTCTGTTTGGTATATATCCATCTTTTTGTCCAACTCGCAGCGACTGGCAAGACTACACTTCTCTAGGATTTAAATTGGGATTGGGGAAACAAACAGGGAACCAAAACAAATCGACGCCGCTTCTTCTCTTCTGCCAACTGGTCTAGGCCGGATCAAGTGACCCGTTGTAAACGAATACCAGGCTTAGACTGGTGATGTGAGGTTACTTTGTATCTAATCACACCGCGCAAACAAATCAGTCAGCTCCATATGTGGGCATATATACTCACACTGAGCACTAGTCTAGATTGGCAGTGAAAGTTTTTTAGTCTAAGCTTAGATTAGACGCTGATTAGACATTATTTCAACGGCTATATATATGCACCATCGAAACAATAACACACAACCAATGCTAGGTCTGAAGCTCTAGTTATTGTGAACATTGTTGTAAACGTGTTGCGACCAGCTATCTTCATGCGACTCAGTATAAAATAGGGCTTAAGTGGTTAAGCATGGACCATGTTACTGTGAACTGTTTTACAAATCCAAAACATTCGTTCTTGTAGGCCTATCATTCTAGTCATGTTAACATATATATATTGTACATGTTGGCAATGGCATCATACTGTAAGTCACCACCCCAGGCATTGTTCTTCAGAAATATGAATGCAGTAGAGACACACCAGAGAAGTGATACGTTTTAAGTCTGTATTTATGGCATTTCAGTTTAATTGTACTTTTATTAATTGTACTATAATTTTTGCGACCGTCAGGTCGTAGTTACTACCAAAACCTCCACCGGCTGTCTGCCAGTCTGTCAGTCTGTCAGTCAGTCTGTCCGTCACGTCACACTTTTCCCCAACTCATATCTCCGCCACCGTTACCCCAATCCATGCCAAACTTTGCACACACACTCCTTGCCTGCCAATCCACAACCTCCACCCCACCAGGGACCCCCGGAGCTCCAGGGACCCCCAGGGACCCCCTTCCGCCGCCACCAAAAAGTGCAAAAAAAAAAGGCTGATTTTTTGGGACACTGCTCCTACACATTTTGCCCTAAAATCACACAAATCGGTACACAGTATGTCTACACTCATGTCATCAACATGGATCTGTCCTATATAGCGCCACCACCTGGAAGATTTTTTTCAAACACATTTTTGGACACTGCTCCTACACATTTTGCCCTAAAATCACGCTGCGACCTGACGGTCGCTTATCTCCCGATTAGGGAGTCTTACTGGTACTACTATTTAGACCAAACATGCAATAATCCCTCCTTGTTTTGCGCTATTTCATGAAGAGTTTAGAGTGCGATCCATGTCTCAGAGAACATTGTATTGGCCTTATTTGCATGGTGCTTGTAAACCTGGAGTGGTAACTGTAGAATAGATCCTCAAGGTCATATCCTCTGTTTTATATTTTGGTGGCATTCTATTCTTAGAACACAAGAAGTCTGTATTACCAATGTCACAAGCCATTTCTCTCTGAAAGGACAAATGACTCACACAAATGAATATATCCCCTAAAACAGAATAAATACATTAATAAAAAATCATACATTACCTTTATTTTTAAATTTGCCTTCTGTCGATTGTAGTTCAAAGCTGACACGTCTTGACAGACCAGACCTGTAGATTCAAATGCACAAAAACAGAGACATGTTAAATAAAAGCTTGGGCAGAAATATACAGCATGTTCATATTTGTAATGACTGCATCTTTAAAGCATCCAGTTCAGCTTTCCTATCTGCATCTGATGGAAGGAATCTTTCTTTTATTGAGCTACGCAAATGCCAGTACCCAACATATCAATCTGGTGTAACGTTTTCACCCTAATTTGTAGTAATCGTACTATGTATTGTATTATTTACATGGAATGTTGTGTCTAATTTTATTGCTAACTATTGTAGCTAAAGTAAATGCAATCTCTAATGCTATTTGTTACCTAAAGCTCAATATCTCTGGTATAATGTGTGTGTTATCCGGACACCCGCCCAATGATAGATGACTCAGAAAGGAGCAGGCTTTGCCTAATGGACATCTGTTAGAAGTGCGGGTGGGACAAAAACGTGATACTGTCATACATCATTGTACCTTGTCAAGTAGGTTAGTACCAGTAAGACTCCCTAATCGGGAGATAAGCGACCGTTGGTCGCTTATCTCCACAAATAGGCCAAAAGTTTGTTTTACCAATTATCAAGACATACGGGCAGTTGACAGTTTGCCATGGTTACTCATTGAAGTTGAATCTCCATATATGGAGACATAAGTTGCTCATACCATAGCAACCATGTTTTTTACAGGGCCTGGGATTGATGACATCAGAAATCTCCATATATGGGCATGAAAGGGATTTTGTTTCTGGAAATATGTCTGTGGGGTGCCACATTTGGAATAAAACACTTACATCACACATCTGGATATCCATACAGCCCATCTAGTTTGCCTGTGTCCATTTATGCCCATATATCTGATGACATTGGGACACTGATCTCCATATATGGGCATAAAACTTATGTTAATTAGTAAAGCCTGGGGATCTCCATATATGGGCATGAGGGGTACCCTAAAAGGGCATCATCTGGGAATAGCAAATATAGTTATTAGATAAATTATTAAAGATAAATATGGATCTCTAAATCCATAGTTAAAATAAGACAAAGAGACCAAAGGACGTATATCTTAGATTGCTGTATTGAGGAGAGACAGACAAAGAGACAAACAGTTCTAAATCTCTACCCACCCTAACGGCAGGACAGAGGATTCTCTCTCCCAAAATGGAAGTTTAACATGTATATAAAGACATACAGTTTATGACAGTAAGAAGCGTGGAACTTATTCATTTGTTCCTAAATCATAACAAGGAAGTAGTAGGAACTCATTCATTTGTTCCCATATCATAACAAGGAAATAAGAGGAAGAAAGTGCCACGTAGTGCTGGTTATTTTCCACCACTCGTGACTTATATCATAGTATCAAAACATGATTATATTCAGGGCATTCAAAGTTATTATGACCTTTAATCAGTTTGCCTGAACCTACAGTATGCGACCAAAAGGTGGTCTCTTATATACTGTACGTTCAGTTCATATTATGCCTTTATATGGTCATATGAGACTCATACACCAATAACATAATTATGTATCATAATTTATCCTAACAATCTATCCTTTTCATATTTGTATGAGGTTCATATGACCTCCATATTAAACATTTTATCAGGGTAATAATAATAATAATATTATGAAGACTTTAATAATATTTATAAATTCAAATTTCGAAAAGGACTGTAATATATTTTTTTTAAAAGGGAACTGGAATAAATCCTTAAAGTTTAAAGAAATGTGACACATCATTCATCGTTTCTTACAGATGAATGAAGACAGAATTAAAATTGAATAAACAGATAAAAATAAAGAATAAAGAATGAAAAATGAAAAAAGAAAATATGAGTTGATCGGATGACCATTGATCGGATGACGATGATGACGATGATGATGATGAGGGTGATGATGATGACGTGGTGATGTTGACGTTGACGTTGGGGCATTGTAGAGACGTGAGGGAGGAGGACGCAGGATGCAGTTGATGTGGGGTCGTTCTTCTGGGTCTCTTCTTTCTTCTCAGGTAGTTCCTAGGGGGGACGAAGACTTGGCCAGTTTACTGTTTCAACAACAATTTAGTTCATCATGATAGTGTTTGTACTACACATGGCATCAACAACAGTGCAACAGAATTCTCACCGACAAGGCACGATTTTTACATCGTGCCGCTGCGGTTGATTGGCTCGTGCACTGGTCTGGCCGGGCCTCAGGTCGTGGTTCGTCTGCACCCCATCAGTCAGGTGGTTTTCGATGATGACCCGATTCTCCTCCTTCCCCACACTGCAGTCCTCTCTCCGTCACCGTCAGCCCATGTAACAGAAACATTTCAAATTAAGTTTCAAATAAATCTTAAATCGATGAAAAAACAAATTAAATAAATTAAAATCAAATCAAAATTAAAATATATTAAACCAAATAAATTAAAATCAAATCAAAATTAAAATATATTAAACCTTAGACTCCCCCCTTTTTTACAACAAGTTGTAAAAGTTAAATAAAATAATTTAAATTATTTAAATCAATGAAAAGGGCACTATACAGTACCAGTCAGGAATGGGGAGAGTTGCTAGACACTGTGTCTAGTGATAAGTAATACGCCTGAAGGGCGAGAAGCGACCTTGTGTCCTTCCCAACAATGGGATCTAATTTGGTTGTTATGGTAACCTGGGACATGACGTTCCCAACAGAGCTTTATGGGTAATGGAGTTTTAACAGTAAATGTATTCATAACAAGACTGGATAGAACCAAAACAAAATACCATAGACAGTAAACAATCAGAACGTTTACGAAAAATAGGAGAAAGGAAAGTCTAAACAGACATGTTCCCAAAACAATTCTCTCACACACAGACCATCTGACCTTGAAGGCTCCAGGTGGTTTCTCAGACAGGCACACATACGCACACACCTCAAAAGGCATGAATCACAGTCACACGCACGCTCACGCACGCACTCACACAAGAGTGGGGGAGAGGGAGCGGAACAGATAAGGGGTTAAAGCGACATTTACGCACACACAGGCACATGCCCGTACTCACACATACAGTATTGGAACACACACACAAGTGCACGCACGCACGCACACGCACTCATGCTCACAGAGATGGGAGTCAGAGAGGGGGGGGTTTACTGAAGCAGCACCCACACGCAAATCTTCTGCTCGCACACACATACAGTACGGTAAATTCATTCTCACAGAAAAGTCATCAAATAAATGAAATTATACTCAAACACAGCCAGAAGCCTCTGGTCAGGTTTAAAACTTAACGTTACAACATATAATATTAATTTAGACAACATAATTTGAGTTAGTTATTCTTAATCTTAAATCTTAACTTTAATTTCTCAGAGACATTTTAAAACGTCTTAAAAATATTTAATATTACAGAAAACAGAACTGGTCAGTAACATAGTCAAAGATAAAAATATTGTTTCTCAATTTCCAAATGGCTGGGCCAAGCCATGAAAGTGAGAGACCTAAATAAACACAGTATTATCGGTACAGTGAACATAACAGTAACAAACTGACAAATACTGACCCTTCATAGGGTCCAGACATAACAGTAAAAAGCTATAACCGCAACTGACTAGAAGTACTCGTTAAATTCAGGCCGACTAGAAGTACTTGCCCTAGGTTATAAGCCAAACATATAATGACCATTCATAGGGTCCAAACAAACTGACGACAAAAACAACTGTACCGTAAAAAGTTAAAGTCTGAAAATCAGTATTGTCTCTGCACTCCTCATCACAATGAGAGAGCGAGAGCACGAACCAGAAATAGTTAAAAATAGATTAAAGGTGTTGTACATACACCCTGAAACAAAGATGAAACAAAAGAGTTTTACGACCATCTGTATCTATAGATAAGGGTTTAATTTACGACGTGTGTCAAACCAAAACATTATTAGGAGCTTTCGGACTCCTCCAACGGAGGGAGAACATAATTCACAAATCATATTAATTATCATTACATTAACATCGTTAATTCAAAATTCAAAGACACGACACGTTACAGGGATTTAGTAAATATGTACTTATCTTAATCACTTAGGAATTTGCCGAGCGTGGAAATCCCAGATGCAGCCCAGGACCGGGGGAGTATCCAACCTCAAGGAAGACGGTCCAACACGGTCCGCTGCTCCTGGGGGTCCACGCGGTTCCACATTAATCGAAAACTCATAACACTGTTGTCAAATAAAATCCTTTGTCTGATAATACAGCAATTATAGAGATTTTCCTGGCTGGTTTCAGATACGTGTTGTAACATTGTTCCACCGGGGGAGAGAAAGTGAACTTTAAATGGCTAACAGCCTGAACACTTATCCGTCCCTCAGTCGGCCAATGTTACAAACAGTATCCTCGCTCGATAAGGACCATTATTATTAGATAAATTATTAAAGATAAATATGGATCTCTAAATCCATAGTTAAAATAAGACAAAGAGACCAAAGGACGTATATCTTAGATTGCTGTATTGAGGAGAGACAGACAAAGAGACAAACAGTTCTAAATCTCTACCCACCCTAACGGCAGGACAGAGGATTCTCTCTCCCAAAATGGAAGTTTAACATGTATATAAAGACATACAGTTTATGACAGTAAGAAGCGTGGAACTTATTCATTTGTTCCTAAATCATAACAAGGAAGTAGTAGGAACTCATTCATTTGTTCCCATATCATAACAAGGAAATAAGAGGAAGAAAGTGCCACGTAGTGCTGGTTATTTTCCACCACTCGTGACTTATATCATAGTATCAAAACATGATTATATTCAGGGCATTCAAAGTTATTATGACCTTTAATCAGTTTGCCTGAACCTACAGTATGCGACCAAAAGGTGGTCTCTTATATACTGTACGTTCAGTTCATATTATGCCTTTATATGGTCATATGAGACTCATACACCAATAACATAATTATGTATCATAATTTATCCTAACAATAGTTATCCTAGAAAGTGAAAATCTTACATCAAAGGCCATAACTACCTACCTACCACCATACTGCATTCCTCATTAAACTACCTACCAGTAAGATGCCTATAGGGAGAAAAGCAAAGGGCGAGGTTGCACCATTTCTTGGTCTTCTGGCCAGTGATGTATATCGGACCATTTAACCATATATGGAGACATCTGGTACCCAAAGATATTCACAGATATGGGCTTAATATTGATGACATAAGGGATCTCCATATATGGGCGTAAAAGGGATTTGGTTCCCCTGGCATCACAGGGATCTCCATATATGGGCATAAAATGGATTTGGTTACCCTGGCAACACGGGGATCTCCATATCTCCATATATGGGCATAAAAGGGATTTGGTTCCCCTGGCATCACAGGGATCTCCATATGGGCAT
Source organism: Nannobrachium achirus (assembly GCF_963921795.1). Taxonomy (NCBI): domain Eukaryota; kingdom Metazoa; phylum Chordata; class Actinopteri; order Myctophiformes; family Myctophidae; genus Nannobrachium; species Nannobrachium achirus. The sequence continues at coordinate 46,213,400 of NC_137818.1, forward strand.
AAAAGGGATTTGGTTCCCCTGACATTACAGTGATGTCAGTGGCTGGTTCTACAGAGGGGATCTCCATTTATGGGCATAAAAGGGAATGTATGTATGATGATGTCAGATATCATAGACGTCATAGGACTTTCACATAACGAATAACTGAGTAAGCATGTAAACCCGTAAAATCTATATTTGGGCATGGCTGATTTATGACCTCATCATGATGACACGAGCAAACACAGCTGAATTGTATAAATGATCAGTGCAGAAACCAACAGAAGTATTTGACCAAGACTCTTCGATTTAAACATCAACAAAGGTGTGACGTTTGTTGATGGTCACAAAGGTGTGACGGACGGACGGACGGACGGACGGACGGACGGACGGACGGACGGACGGTGGAGGTTTTCATAGTAAACTGCTCCCTGACGGTCGCAACAACATGCAGGTGCTCTACTTCATGAATTCCCCTGGTGTGCAAACCTGCGGCATACGACCACCAGGGCCGGATTAAGACTTTGTAGGCCCTGGGGCTTCGGATGACACACGTCACCTCCGAAGCAAACAAGTCACAGTGTTTCAGCACCATGTATGTGTGTGTGTGTGTGTGTGTGTGTGTGTGTGTGTGTGTGTGTGTGTGTGTGTGTGTGTGTGCGTGTGCGTGTGCTTGCGTGCGTGCGTGCGTGCGTGCGTGCGTGCGTGCGTGCGTGCGCGTGCAGTGATGGGCAAGCTACTTGGAAAATGTAGTTACTTGGAAAATGTAGTAAGCTAAGCTACAAGCTACTCTTGATGAAATATGGCTTAAGCTACAGCGAAGCTATCCACAGAGAAATGTAGCAAAGCAAGCTACAAGCTACACGGCAAAAGTAGCTTACTACAACAAATCAACTTCATGATCAAGTACAACTTTCCACCAAACAAATAGGCAGGCAAAAAATGCTCAGGTCGATTGATTATTATAAAACTGGAAACAAGCCCTCATGTCTGGCTTTTTGTGTCATCCTTTCATTTACTTTTTAAATTAAATGTGTACCTTTTTAGGCTGTGACCCCCCCAAGAAATCATATTTGAACTGGGGACCCCACCCTGACAAGCAATTGGAATTAGGAGTTGAGGCATTACATTTAGTTTCACTCTGTTCCACCGATAGATATTGTGAAAATAGCAGATCTACAAGGTCACAACGCCTCGGAACACAAGGCATTTCGAGCTTGTAGATCTGCCATTTTCACAATTTGTGCCTCTTTTACTATTGTCAATTTGGCCAATGTTTTATAACTTTTGATGCAGTTTTGGTCTTTTATTTATATATTTTTAGGTATTAAAATGAGCAAACCACTGGACTTGACGTCACTTGAGTGACTTGAGTGTAATTAATTAAATAATTCATTCATACGATTCTTTATCAGTAAGCTACATTATCTGACTCCGCAATGCTGGTGATCATGAGAACAAATTAAAAAGGAACTGAATGAACTCCTCTTCTATCTTCTATCTATTTACCGCACATCTATACTATAATTTTGCGAATGTCTGAGTGAGTGAGTGAGTGAGTGTCTGTCTGTCTGTCTGTCTGTCTGTCTGTCTGTCTGTCTGTCTGTCTGTCTGTCTGTCTGTCTGTCTGTCTGTCTGTCTGTCTGTCTGTCTGAAACAGCGTTTCTCCTCAGTGGCTGGAGCAATTGATCTGAAATCGCATCACAATTAGCATATGAACACACCTAACATAACTGTGAAGCCCGTTTGTCACTTTCACAAATCGTATGCTGTATATTAGCATTTTTATGGTGTATCTACTATCTATTCTGCATCTAGCTTGAGGCTAATCAATTCTGCATCTAGCATGAGGCAACATGTTTAACCAGCTCTGTGTGTGTGTGTGTGTGTGTGTGTGCAGGCGGGTGGGCGGGCGGGGTGGGTGTGGGGGGTGTGGGGGGAGGGGGGGGGGGTGCAACACAGTATCTCTGTAGCCATTAAACAAAACGGGTTTCTTACATTGATGCTCCTACATCATGCAAGCACCAGTTAAAGTTACTTTCCATCCCTCATATACTGTGTGCACAGTGCACATCCCATAACCCACACACTGCACATCATTTTGGAGCTCATATCTTTGAACGGGTAAGGGCTAGTAGTTTTAATGTAAGGGAACCTATTCTGACACCCCTTCCCACTCCTCTTAATGTGAAGTAGGGTTTTGGCACAACTTCACGTTAATATGCATATCCTTTATGTGCTTTCCTTTCAGTCTTGCCTTGCATTAGATTCAGTGTCGGGTCACCTTGTCATCTGACTATAGTTTATTACTCCCATGTTCATAGCCTGCTGCAAGCCCTTGTGTAGAGTTAATGAGTCATACAATGTGCTATAAAACCACCTCGTCTCCCTTTAACCCCTTAAACCCTCTCTACATGCAAACAAATTCTTAGTTGATCAGGCCTCCAACACCTGTCCTGCCTTATTAAGTGTAACATTACATTTATTTTTAAAACAAAGTTACACAGTGTTCCTCTATGTCCCACTTTGTGACATGAAAATGGATCAGGAGCCAGTCATACTGCAGTGTGGGAATGTCTCGGCTATCATCATAGGGCACGATGGTGGGAGTGCTGTTCAGTGTAATCTCGTAGTCGTTCTTCCCCAGGTTGAGACAGGCAATAAGAACTGTGGGTGTTGGAGGAGGGGTCTTCATCAAAGAATAAGATGCAAACATGTACATGTACAGTAGGTGCCTCGAAAACGCTTCTGTGGAGGTCCAAGCACATCATACTCTCCATTTGCATTTGCACACTTGTACTCTGCTTGCTCACTTGCTCTGACATCACGCTCTGACATCACTGTGATGTCAGGGGAACCAAATCGCTTTTATTGTCATATATGGAGATCCCTGTGATGCCAGGGGAACCAAATCTCTTTTATGCCCATATGGAGATATGGAGATCCCTGTGATGCCAGGGGAACCAAATCCCTTTTATGCCCATACTGTATATGGAGATCCCTGTTGCCACATTTGGAACCAAACCACTTCCACAGCCCATATCTGTGTGGCTGGTTCCACAGACAGATGTCATAGGACTTTCAAATAGCGAATAACTGAGTAAGCATGTTTGGGGTCTCACAGCATTATCTCCATATACATGGTGTCACAGGGCAGCCGTGCTCTATACATTCATACACACACACACACACACACACACACACACACACACACACACACACACACACACACACACAATCAAGGACCGTGCACACACACTTCACAGCTGAGTCAACCTGATCAATTGACAACCAGCAGGTTTGGAAGTGACTGTTCATTGTGTTGCATATGTTTGTACAAAGGACATTTTTAAGTAATTTAACTAAATGAGTTTAAATATGTGTATGTGGGTTCATTGTCACTGAAGTTAAATTATGTGATGGTCACCTGTCTCTCCTCTGTAGTGCTGGCAATCCTGTTGATTGGAATGGGCCAAGCACTGTCTATTCCCGTTATTTTGTGTTCATTTATTGTTTGTGTTTGATGCCTGAAATATTTATTGGAGTATATTGATTGAAAATGAGTAAAGAAGCACAGGTAATTGTAAATCAACTCATGGGCTGTGGTTTGCCTTGTTTGAGATAATTGATTCAATTATTACTTTTGTGCTTGGTTTGCCCCACCTGTTTAAGACCGGGATGGTGTTTTCCTCTGGTGTTTCAGTCCGAGTGTATCAAAGGGTGCGTTCGGAAATGCGCACCGGGCGTTTATCGTGGGCTTGCCCAGGCCTTACGGCCTGGGCATAAATATAACGATTGCATTCACCACGGCTTCGTAACTTCGCGGTAACTTCGCGGCCACTCGCGCCTGCGGCGCTCGGGGGCGAAGAGCAGGACCAAGGTCCGCTGGCCTTCGCGCCGCTTGCAATGTCGTGGACAATAAAACGAGCACACCCTTTGATACACTCGGACTGAATCACCAGTAGAAAACACTCTCTCGTTTAAGACCAGGCATGCTGCTGGTGAGGGAAGTTCAGTATGGCTTGAGGCTTGTAAGAGACAGCATCAGGGAGAGCCTCTAGGGGCCTCATGGAGGCATAGTCTTGTAGCAGCGTCTTAAGTTCCTGTTTGTTGTTTTTCTTAAGTTTAGTTTCAAGTGTTAATTTCAGTTTCCTAATTTTGGAACATTTACTGTTGGCCAGTGTTTATTTATGTTTGTTCCTGTTGCCGGCTGTTCACTGTCTGTGTGTTGGAGAGGTAAATAAAATGTCTAAAAATGTACTCATGGACCTGTCTGCTTATGGAGCCTCGAACCGTCGACCAGCCTTTCCACACATGGTTCTCCATATATATGGGTACCAGGGGTCTCCATATAATGGGTAACTGGTCCTATATACATCACTGGCTAGATGGCCAAGACATGGGCGCTTTTCGCCCTTGTATATTGTGATGTCAAGCGAAGCTTAGCCTCGGAAACCCAGGCTTCATTTGGCGATCGGAAGAAGAGCGAAGCTTGACCAATCGGGTCTGATTGGACATTACAGTGTCCATGATATTCAGCCTTACAACTCGGATAACATCACTCAAAAAGTTTACAAAACAGGTTCACAAAAAAAAAAAAAATCTCTGACCGAATACAATAGTGTGTTACCTATAGCAATCACGCTAATTAGTCTGTAAGAGGATGCTCTGTGACACACTGGAACAAAATTGTTTATGTTTACGGTATGTATAGTGTGAGTTAGTACGTAGCTTGTGATTTGTGGTCTGTTTTCAAGTCTGTCCAATAAATTGATTGACCACAGTGAGTGGAGTAAGGACATGGTACTATAGCTGATGTATGGACTATACTTCAGTTGACCCACCATGTCCTCAGTGTTTCCAACTGAAACAAATACGAAATACGTTTACATGAGAAATGTGAAAGGTTGCTTACTCATCCCTGAAATGGTTTGAATTTCATCTCCACCTAACCCTTGGATACTAGTAGCCTACTGTAAGGCAATATCCATAGTGGTTATGGCGTAATCTGTGCATGCTGAATAATTGTCTTCATCCAGCAGATTAAAGATTATTTGATACTGTTTAATCAAGTCAAGCATGGGAAATAAACTTGAGTGCACTGCAACAAAACTGGATTAAAATAGGTTGAATATACCGGTACTTAGTGGTACCCTTACAGTCTGGCTCCATCTGTTGGCTATGTTTTGTAAGTGCACTCAGAGGAAAATGAGAGTCATGATCATGTTTTCTGTTTCCTGTAGTTAGGGAATTTTAATAAAACCCTGGTGAATAAATTCCTTACCAAACAATTTCTTCACCAATGTGTTTGTAAAGGTGTCTAGTAACATATCTAACAAAGATTGAAATTCAACATCCCTAGCAAAATGTTTGACAGCTAGGGTAATTCTGGGTCTCATTCACTATACTATAAGGGAAAAATCACTCCCAAAAATATGCTTTAAGTAGCATGTTAGGGGTCTAACTAGGTGTTTTTAATTATTCTGAATCCAATTTTTGCACGAAAAACATTCATTGGGCCAAAATCAGACACAAAAAAATGATGGTTCCACTTTTCACAAGGTGTATGGGGTATGGCATTTTTGGCCCAAGGAATGTTTTTCGTGCAAAACAAATGCTTGCAATGGATTCAGAATAATTAAAAAACACCTAGTTAGACCCCTAACATCCCACTTAAAGCATATTTTTGGGAGTGATTTTTTTCCCTTTTAGTACAGTGTATATAGTAAGTGAATGAGACCCAGAATTACCCTAGCTGTCAAACATTTTGCTAGGGATGTTGAATTTCAATCTTTGTTAGATATGTTACTAGACACCTTTACGAACACATTGGTGAAGAAATTGTTTGGTAAGGAATTTATTCCCAGATTTGACAGGTATTCTGCTAATTTTCCCTGACTACTGTGTATTTAACTTTTACTGTAAGTGTTCTCCTGACTTCTCAGTGTTTCAAGGCAGGGTCATTATCCAAACCTGCACAAACTTTTAATTTAGAGAGTGAAATTCAGGCATTACCTTCACAATGCTTCAAAAACTAGCTCTTTACTTTTGTATCATTATTACAGAATTATAAAGAATGTCCTCCAGTGAATGAGTGATTAGAATCTAATCACTTTTACGTTAAACGGAGGAAGAAAATGTTGTGTTTTACTTGACAACTTGACATTTTGTATTTTACTCTGTGTGTACTTGGCCCCCTCCTTTTATCATCTTGCACCAAATCGCTTTTAATTTTTGCCTATTTGACATGCTGAGGAAAGGGACGGCAGGGTTTTTGTGGGTAAATTCTTTATTCTCTGTTTTTGTCCACACAGGTGTGAGAAAGTAAGACACCCCCCTTCCATTGGGTCCCACCTGCTTCTTCCCAGGCCTCATGTATCCTGAACCCACCAATGACTCTCCAGGCCGTCTCTCGCACAGACAACATGCCTCTCCAGGCATGATCTACAGGTGAGCATGGATTGGTTACACACTACAGGATCTTCACCGGTGCAAATTTTTACAGAAAATTCTGATTTTACTTTTTTTTATACCACCATTTTTGTAACCCTTTTTTTCCACCCATTTTCACAACATGATTATTATTATTATTATTAATAGAATGTGATTTAGAAGGCGTTTCTTTTTTAATCGGCTTCAGGTCTAAATGGGTTAAAGGTAGGGTATTGTGATTTCATTTAATTCAAATAACAAAATGGGTTTACCGAGTATTGTATTAACAAATTACAATAAACAACACAAACACAATGAAGAGAGGACACTTGAGAAGTCTGTGAGAGCAAGGGATATGGAAGATTGATCTCCCCAGCAAGGGATAAGGAAGATTGACTGACTGAGATTGGCTATATGGGGAGGCTTTCTTTTAGACTCTATGGAGAAAGACTATTTTAAGGAATTATCTGCATTATTGGACTGTTGGATGGAGAATTACGGGAAAGAGACATTAGGCATGGCAGGATCAAAGGTAATGGCATGTGAATGGAGCTGTTGTATATTTGATTCCCTGACATTGCAACTACAGTAGCAATGCAGCACGCTCATCATAGGCCTAGACACTATTTCCAGTGCTCTTATATTGAGACACAGAACCAGTGTAGTACAAGTAGCAGCCACTAGGGAGAGCTATGGACTACAAATAAAGTTTTCATGTTGTGTCATGTCATTTAAATCTCTCTCTCTCTCTCTCTCTCTCTCTCTCTCTCTCTCTCTCTCTCTCTCTCTCTCTCTCTCTCTCTCTCTCTCTCTCTCTGTCTCTCTGTCCCTCTTTCTTGTCCCCAGTGCACGGTATGGCAGCCCCAAAAGACAAGTGCAATTCTATAGGTGAGCCAATACAATCATGCACACACACACACACACACACACACACACACACACACACACACACACACACACACACACACACACACACACACACACACCTCTTGCTTTCACTGGATACTTCAGCTCTTCGCTGCTAGGCCTCATTGTGACAGATTAGACATTTGGAGGACCCATTAAAATGGTATCAGTGCGTAAATAGAGAAAGCGCTCGTGGCAGCGCCAGCAAAAGGGTCTACCCTAAATTATAGATTGTAGGCTACTGATGCAAGATGGTGAATGTTTGTCAGGGGGAGATTTGGGGACTGTGGAATTGCTTGTGCCACAATGCCATTCTGCTCTGAAAGGGGCCTAAAGGCCAGTTGTTACCTTGTTAGATTAATGTGAGGGTTGTACGAGTTTACCTTTATTCTTCAATAATGCCTCACAAGAACACATGTTTCGGCTATGCAGCCTGCATCGGTGTGTCCAAACGCACTGAAGTTACCGATGAATTATGGATGAGTGCAACCCTTTTCATATATGCATGAATGCACTTGTTATTTTATATAATGTTTTATTTCATAAAACAATATTTAAAAAAAAAAAAGGAATGAAAAAAGAAAGAGACATTAGAAGGACAATTTCAGTCCATTTCAAGTACACTACGGGAGTGGTGGTCATCTCTATCCGTCTAGAGACGTATAGCATGCAGTAAGAAACCAGACGGGCGACGTGCCCACACTGCGGGGGTTTGGGGAGGGCAGGTTGCCAATGAGAAGGCCAGCGACATTCGTGACAGCATGCACAATCACCTGACATGACACCAGCTCCCCATGGAGCAGCTGGAGGTGGAGGAGGCACACAACCATCTAACAGTTGGTCAGCACACAGCTGAGCGCCCTCTGGGATGCTGTGTCAGTGGATAGACGTACAGTATATATGGCACGTGCTGCCTAAAGAGGTGGCTTAATGGAGCTGCTGCCCAGTGTTGTAACGTAACCCAGTACTCTAGTACAGTGGTTCTCAACCTGTGGGTTGGGCCCAGGGGGATCCCCAAATTATGTTGGGGGGTCCCCAGAAAACCAACATAAAGTGTATCTGCCAACATAGAGGGTATCTGCACATTTCTAAAGTGACATTTGAAGGACTTGTTGATGCCTCTAAAATGACAAATTGTCAAATATTAGAGACAGAAATTGTGAAAATAGCCGATCTACGCCTCGCAATGTGAGGTGGTGTGAGCATGTAGATACAATTATTTGAAAACTTTAGTTACTAGTTAGTTACTAGTTACTATATTTAAAAATGTACATTCACAATGTGTCGCGATGCGATGCCTTGTGAGGTTTTTACTTGGAATGGGACATTCTGCATAATGAGTAGTTGAGTACTTTTACTATTGGTGCATTAAGTACTTTTTATTGACAGTACTTTTGTACTTTTACTGAAATACATTTTGACTTTGAGTAAAAGATTTGAGTACTTTTGCTACTCATGCACATCGCCCTGATTGAAAGTGGTGGAAAGTACATTTACTCAAGTACTGTACTTAAGTGCAATTTTGAGGTAATTTTTCTTTCGTCCATTTTCAATACTTTATACTTCTACTCACCTATATGTCTGACAGGAAAAGACTATATTCATATTACCCTATAACTATTAGTCTGATTATCCATTGCCTGTGAATACCACGTGATCGCTGGCCTCATCAACAAGATATTTTGTAAATCTGGCTTTCATAACAGCCAGTGCATAGCTGTTGCTGTATAATGCATGCGTGTAGTTTGTACTGACCCTAGAATGGCTGATATGCCATGCATTGCATGTACTTTTTACGTAAGTACAGTATACAAATACATCCCAAATACCTGCAATATATGTTGGGAAGAAAATCTGCCATTCTAGCTAAGTCTGTAATTTTCAAGTAAATAATAGTTTTGGTTGTCATTGTTTTATCACTGTTTAATGTGTATCTGGCTCTACCCAGCCGCTGTTGTGTGTATTATCTTCGCACAAACCAGTCCTTTTATAGACAAATATTGTATATTCGTCAAAGTATTTAAGGTGTCCCTGTTTGTCCTCACTCATTTCTCGTTCCCGCAGCCCCCCCCCCTCCCTGCCTCCCTGCTCGCGCACACACACACACACACACACACACACACACACACACACACACACACACACACACACACACACACACCAAGAGACGCATGAAAGAGAAGTGTATGAAAAAAATATATATATTTGAAAAAATGTAAAAACAAGCGTCTTTATTTGTCACACACATAAGTATAACGCAGTACAACCCCAGATAACCAATAAAAGGTCAAAATAAAAGTAACAACAATATGGAATGGTAGCATAATAAACCTTGTAAAGATGGTTGCAATATATTTTTAGCAGCAGTGACACAGCGTCGTCGAGGCTGTAAGTGGGAGGGGTCGGGGAAAGGGGTGCAGAGGAAACTGTACGAGGACAAACAGGGACGCATATTTTGTACTTAAAGGGCCTACACCATGAATTTTCATTTTTCCAATATTTATGTATTTTCTTGGTGTCCCACCAGCAACTTCTATCCTCACAAAGTCCTATTTCTGACCATTGTGTCTTTCTCAGTTTATGGGCAGATCTATGTTAGCATGTCTCAGAACGGTCCTGATTGTGAAATGTCAGATTTGTGATGTCACAAGGCCTGAGAAGGAGGCAGGAGGAGCTGGGAGAGGGTTGGGGAGGGGTGGGCAGGCCTGAGAAGGAGGCAGGAGGAGCTGGGAGAGGGTTGGGGAGGGGAGGGCAGGCCTGCTGAGCAGGAGGTGGGGAGGAGTGTGGGGCCAAAACTGGCTCAATAGCGCAGTCCTCCCACTCAGGACAAGGTGGTACTGCAGCTGAAAATGCTCTGAAAGCCAGGCAGAAATGACAGGGGCTCTGTATTCAGGAGTGGTAATTTAGCCTCAAACCTTTTCAAAAACGTTTTTGGGACACAAACAGTGTTATATAAATTATTTTTAAATGCATGGTGTAGGACCTTTAATGATGGGGGGGGGGGGGGGGGGGGGGGGGGGGGGCATCGTCCTTACAGCAACCCTACTCAAAATAATGATGTTCCCACAGCTTTGTCGAGTACCATAAAACCAATGTTAATTACAAAGTAGCCCTAAGTACCACAGAGTACTACCATACAATAAAGTGACCCTAACCTAAAGTAACAATTTGTATACTACAGTATACCCCAGTAATTTACCACATCAAACTGTACCACAAGATGCATTACAGTAGGAGCATAACATTTAAATTATAGCAGGTAGCACTAAAAAGAATAGTTTGAAACATATTGTCACGCCACAAAGTGTCTCAAAGCACCAAAAAGAACAGTAATAGTAACATGATAAACAGGCAAATATAAGTTAGGTAAAAATACCATTACATTACATGTTCACTTATTAAATGACAGGCTTTGTAATATTTGTCTTACACTATGAGGAATTATTATGTTTAGTAGTGATACTTTTTTTAAGTATGAAAGAGATTGTGATTTCTTTTCAAATGAAACATACTGAGATCACTGGGAAAGTGAACTATCCTATTAAGGACGATGCTTATGATGTTTGATTCATGTTTCTGACGTGTTCCTCAATGGAAGGGAAGTAATGGCCCTTTGTACGCTGCGCACACAGCGAGTGAGTTTGTGTATTACACACGCGCTGACCAAGGAACGAGCGCCGTGACGGGCTTTTAGCATTCTATTTGCTGCTTCAGACAATCTAAGGCTTTTAGTGCCAACATCCAGCTAAATAATTTACTTGTGGGATTATTTGCTGGGCTTTTGCGGCGTAGATGGGGGGCTGTGATAGGGCTTCTGCGTGTGCCATGTCACCAAGTGTGGGGGGGGGATGGAGGTGGGGGGTGGAGGTGGTGGTTGGAGAGCATTGTTATAACCCATCCCGGGCTCTTAGCGGTTCAGACTCGGAGGCAGCACCAGCCCATCTCAGGCTGGGCTCCACAGAACACCGTGCAGCCACATCTGGCCACCGCCAGCCAACAGTATGACAACAGCGTGCCAGAACCCCTACATCACCCGGACCCCGGGCATCCGGGTAAGTGCTGGATGGAGAACATGTTGACGGATTGGAGAGATGGGTGGATGAAGAGAGAGACGTGAATGGAATGGACTGATCTTGCATGGATATGCTGCCCCGCATCTGCTACTACCTACAACTACTAGGGCTGTCACAATTATTACATAGTCGTCTAATCGCAATTATTTGACATAATCGTGATTATTTTTCATAATCGTCATAATCGTTTCCATGTTGAAAAATGTTCATATATTTAAAAGAAAGTCAAAAATAGAGGAAATGGCAGATCTACAAGCTCACAACGCGTCACATCGCGACGCGTTGTGAGCTTGTAGATCGGCTATTTCCACTATCAATGTTCTTTTTTAAGTGTAAAGTTGTCAAATATGTCAGTAATTTCTTTGTATATTTAGGTTGTGTGTGATATCTACCATGTGCAACTTCAAAGCCTAAAAGCCAAACAGAAATGTAATTGTCCACGACAAAAACACAATTAAATCGTTAATCGCAATTATTTGAGTGAAAATGTATCGTCATGTAAAATGTCCTAATCGTGACAGCCCCAACTACTAGTGTATAGCGTAGTGTATGGAACTATTAGGCAGACAGTGTCCTCTGAAGACCCCAGTAACCTCATGGGGGGGTGGGGGGGAGCTTGTATGGTCAAGATGTCGTGGGTTTGTGGTTCTCTTCTCCACCCTTCTTTATCTGATGTTCCAAGACACTGTTGTTTGGCTGCAGTGGAAACACGACAGACGATGTGTTTCCATGTTAGGCGTCAGGATGGGGAAAGAGGCTGTTGAAATATTGAGTAGTGTGGCATCTCCTGGTGGTTGTTGCTGTGGCTGGTTGGGGAAAATGCACTACTACTAGTAGCACACAGAAACCAAGGAAGAGCAGAGGAGGCTTGATTTTAGTTTCTTGTGGTTTTGCTACAATGTTGAGTAGCCGACACCAAAGAATTTGACTTTCGTGTAAGAGCGTTATGAGATGAGATGTAACGGATAATGATCTTGAATCATGGATCTTAAATGATATTGCTAGATCAGGGGTCTTCAACGTTTTCAGGCCAAGGACCCCTTAGTTGAGAGAGAGATGAAGCAGGGACCCCCACAACCTTTTTATAGATTCCATATAGTTTCATCGCTTGACAGCACGATCATCAGTGTATTTTGGATTCATGTCAGTTTGTGTTTTCAGATATTTAACCACTTGAACCGTCAATACTTTATAAACTTGACCGTTCACTCTATACTGAGTCTGCTCTTTCCCCTCTACACTAAACCCCTTTGCCTAAAATAGCTGATCTACAAGCTCACGCCTTGCAGCGCGAGGCGTCGTGAGCTTGTAGATCTGCTATTTTTGGCTAAAGTTCTCGGAATAAAATGTTTCTATCACACAAAGATTTGGAGGACCCCCTGTAGTAACTCTGAGGACCCCCTAGGGGTCCCGGACCCCCTGTTGAAGACCCCTGCACTAGATATCTGTGTGCACGCTGCATGTACTGTAGAGCTTCATTCTACTCTTTACTTTGAAGGAGTCAGTGTATTGCAGATTAATAACAACAATTAATAATAACGTTGAATATATATAGGTCTTGATATCCAACAGTGGTGGAAAGTAACTAAGTACAAGTAAGTTATTATAAAGTGAAGTATTTACTCAAGTACTTTGCTTCGGTACAATACTTTTACTTAACTGACATAATTTCCATTTTTCAATAGTTTATACTTTTTACTCCACTACAATTATTTTAAAATGTTAGTTAATAGTTTATAGATTATTATCACAAACATTGACAACTTAAGCCCTATTGTATACTTAAGCTTTTTGAAAATTGCTGATCTACAGTACAGATTAGCTATTTTTGAAAAGGTTTGACATATTCTGAAAGTTATGAGTACTTTTACTTTGGTAATTGGTACATTAAATATATATTTATGTAATACAGGACCTTTACTTGTATATAATTATATAAGTATTTATATATTTTTGCTACTTTTACTTAAATAAAAAAACAATGTACTTCCACCAGTGCTATCCAATTACCAATATATTACATTTTCTATATTTAAAAATTAACTCAACAGAATGATGCCTCTGTGACGAACAGAAGGAGTTAGCATTTTGTGTCCCCATTGACTTGCATTGAACAAGCTACGAACTGTAGAATGTAAACATGTTTCAAGTCTGAAGTTCTCTAATATTACTGTAATATGTATATTCAATAATAAAAGTTAGTTCTGTTGGTTAATTTCCCTACTTGATCTTAATTGGTGTATAAAGTAGATCCAGGAAGTCTTATGACCTCAATTAAATACATTTTTGAATACCAGCTCCGTTTTATGTATTGCGTGAATGAAAGAAAAAAGTGCCAAACTAATAACATTTGGAAAAAAATAGCTCAACCCTGTCGAGGAAAGAACTCATACTGTATAAGACTTGGTATTCGATGGGTTCTTTGAAGTGTAGAAAATGTTATATTGTACAGTAGGTGAAATGCAAGTGAATAAGGTGCTAAAATACAAACACCTACTATTTGTCACAGAGCATGGAGTACCGGTATGTTTCTACTGCATATAATTGGGACACATTAGTAACTGAGTATCAAGCCCTATATTCAACGTTGAGAAAAATCTCTTGCACATTTAAAATAACAAAGTATGTTGGGGTCGCTCAAAGGGTGCCGATCTAGTAAAGCTAATATAAGATAGATTATATGCTCGGCAAACGCTGTGCACTTTGGCCGAGGAAATTGAAGCATCATTATGTTCGACATTGATACTTTGGAGCATGTAACCTTTCTAAAGGTAGCTGCATACTACACCAGACAGGTGAAATGTGTTTGTTTACAAAACTGAAGAAGGTGGGGACACTAGTTTGTGATATCGCTTAAATACGAGCTCTGGTTAACTTGTTTAGAAATTCATAATTAAATTACAACTGGTACCATCTTAAATTACATCTTCTCATTAACTCTTTTCGTGCCAGCGCCCTCTAGGGGCCAAAGAATGCCAGCGCATCTCTCATAGGCAAGCGCTTTAGCTTCCAGGACTTCAGCTTCCAGGACCTGACGTGCTTACGTTCATGCACTGCATGGAAATGTCCCGGATGAAGATGCTAACAGAATGGCTATTCCCATTTTGTCATCTAAAAGATCATTTTTGGGCGATTTCGCCGTAAATAAACCTTGCGCCGCTTTCCTAAAACACAAAAAAGAGATATAAGCCTTTAAAGATGCGGCCTTTCATTGGGACGTTGTTAGCTTTCGGCTAGTAGCTACAAAAATCAAGCCAGGCTTCAGAAGGCCTCTTATCATTTTATTCATTTAATTAAATAAAGCCGAACTACTTCGGGATCGGCACACTCGTGTACTCATCGGAAGCGGCGCCGAACATCGGGTGAACATTGGGGAGCTCAAAAATGTATTTTAAACCATTTTTAATGGAATATATCGTCGGACAGAGTAGAACGGCTAGCTGGCTAGCGGCTAGCGAGCCAGGACCACCCACGACTCTACAAGCAGCTCGGGGTAAGTGAATTAATAAAAAAAAGATTGTATTGGATTGAAATAAAGCCGAACTAGTTCGGGATCGGCACCAGATGAGTTAAGATTATGCCCAATAAAATATAAACATGCAACATACTGTACAGCGCAAATGCAGAAATCGGGAGCTTTTGCTCATCATGATTTGATCAACAATCACACTGTACGAAATAGGTCACAACAAATAGACATACAGACAATAAAGTCCAGCAAACTTAAGGGGAGCACACACTGAACGCGGACGGCTGCGCAGCGTCACGTCGTGCTATCGACGCACGTGAAGTGCCGCGCGGTAACCCCAACTGGTGCTGTGTGGCGCGCTGCCACACAGCACATCCATTTCCCCGGTGGGGAGAACCATGGGAGAACATGTTCACCGCGCGGCAACGCTGGAAAAATAGAACAGCGGCGTATCAGCGTGGCAGGCGAGGCGGCAGACCCGCGGCTGCGCACGTCTGACGGTGCCGGTGTGGGTTAGTTCATTGAAAATAATGGGGCTGTATGTTTTGACGCGCCGCTTCCGCGCCGCCTCCGCGCCGCCTCCGCGTCCAGTGTGTGTTCCCCTTTAGTTATTAGTTTATTATTATACATGATACTACTTAAAGACCCCAACATAGCAGGCCAGCTTTAGCAAAAAGGGAGACTGCCAGTTCTGGAGAAATAATGTCACTCATCTCAACAGCAACCCAAAGTAGTTATCGCTGCCCACATTTTATCATGCCTCCCGCATGCCACAATATCACAAACACTGCCAAGGCACTGTGTGTGTGTGTACACAGGCATCTCACACAGCAGGGAACACCTTGTACCACGTGCACAACAGGGACACTTTTGTCTCTTCACCTACTTGAAAACTCACGCACAAAGATTTCCTTTTTCAAGGAGCCATTGTGCTTGTGTTCAAATAATAGATGTGGAAAAGGCAGAGGTTGTGGGGGATGGTCGGTGGGGGCTCTGATTACACTACAGGCCACGATGCATGGGGCTGATGATGGGGGGGGGGGGGGCAGGATTGTCCTGTTGGCCGACCAACCCCCTTCCCACATGGAACAGGTGCTATTTAAAGCTCCGTGGCACTGTCCCACTCCCCTCAGACTGTAATAACAGTGGTGCGGCACCAGCTCCCGTTCGGTCAGTTTTTCCGTGCGTCTTATTTGTGTGTCTTTGACGACCCCTTGTTTGACCCCACCACCATCACCACCACCACCACCTCCCACCTCCACCCACCCCGGTGGCACCCTGCTTGACCGCGGGGCACCTGACTGCGCTTGACACGAACGCCTGAGGCATGTTTGCGACACACAGAAGCAGTGTGTCTGAGGTGCGGGTCAGCCATGTGGGACGCAGCCTCAGCCGCCAAATGAGCATCCCATCCCATCCTGTTGACAACCACCAGATGCCCAAGCCCGGTGGCGGAGGGGTCCCGCCCGGGGCTAGAGACGGAGCCCCCATCCGGCGAAGCAGCAGCGTCAGCAGCGGCGGCGGAGGTGGCGGAGGCGGCTCCGGGGGAAAGATGCTGTCCCTGTCCTCCATGAGCGAGAGCGTACGCAGCGGCCTGAGCTGCTTCCTGTCAGAGCAGGCCCTGGAGCAGGAGGAGAAGCGGCAGCGCAGCAACCAGCTGGCCGAGTTCCAGCGGCTGCGCGAGGTGCGCGCCGCGGCACAGCTCAAGAACCTGGAGGACTTCCTCAAGATGAACCACGTGTCGCTGAGGGAGTGCGTGTCCTACACCACTGGCATGAGGTACAGGTAAGATGATGACCCGTGCTGAGGACACCGCGCTGACAGCGCTGAAGGTTCACCGTGACGCCCCAACAGCCTACAGAAAAGTAGCTTTGCGAGAACTAATGGCTCTGCTCTAAACGCGATCTCCCTGTGGCCATCAAAGAGTTCCATGGCAGAGATTCCTAGCTTCACATAGTCTTATATACAGTGTGTCATCCAAAAATAACTTGGCTGACATACAGTTGGATATAGGAAGGATTGACCTCTCAACATCAAAGATGACAAGTGTTTAGCCTGAGGAGTAATAATCTTAGTATCATGTAACGCCAAGTATACCTCAGGGATCAAATTCAATACCTGTCTAAAACAGAGTAATACAGAGGTGAGCTGGGTCAGCTTAAGATGACATGTGATAACAGTTTTCACACTAGTTTTTGGAGTAGTTCTGTGTGTGTATTGGGGGGGGGGGGGGGGGGGATACTGTACCATATTAGCAGTATGAGTTTAGAAGGGAAGTCAACTAGTTGATGAGATGACATATCCCTGGCAGAGCAACAATTAGTTATCCACATAATAATGAGACACAAGTAGCTCAGGCTAAATATATGCAGATAGTGTAAACCCAGTAATCTGAGAACCGAAAGGCTGCTAACTTAAATGTCATGTAGGTTCAAAAAGGCTCTTATTCAACGTGGCATCTATGAGACCAACTCACACAATAAATCCTATTTATGTCCATGTTAAAAGTTCCACAGACTTGATTCATGTAAGCCCTTACAAATAACCTGTGCACTCCAGACACCACCAAATTATCATCATGAGACATCGTTGTTTGGAGCAGGAGACCGTATTATACCATAAATTGAAAGAGATTATTGGTTCCGTACACATTAATCATTCGTACATTTGCGATGAGCATTACTGTAAATTGTTGCCATTCTCCATTGTCTGGTTGCTGACATAATGTTGTGTTTTGACGGGAATATACATTAAAGAGTGTTTGTCCTCTTTTAATAATCAATTTAATGATCAATAATCATGTGATTGGCACTGCTCTGACGCATTCTCGTTAGGCTGCCTCAGTCACTCCATCTGTCCCACCATCTTTATTTTGGCACATCCTTGTTTTCCAACAGGGAGTCGGTGAGCTACTGTACACTGTTGTACTGCAGAGTATGAATCAAGTATCAAGGTTATTTTTGAATAACGCAACACCATTGTCTAACTGAATGAGTGTTTACTTTCCTTTAAAGAGGTGGTGCCATAGTTTTGTACTTTTTCTGTTTTGTATGTGTCTAATAGACCCCCAGTTGTGGTAAAATATGTAAATATGTCTGCTCTGTGTATTTTCGGATATTTCCTGAAAGCTGAAAGCCTCTTAGTCAAAAGGCCCAATTGAAATACATTGATATAATGACATCATAATATCATCCCTTCCACTTTTTACCATTCAACATAACACTGTGGGGTGTGGCTAACATCAGCTGGGTCACTACCCACCTTACAGCCAGGCAAACTTAATGAGCACGTAGGTTTGGCCACATATAAACATAATTTTAACATTTTCTGTACACGTTTTTGAAGAAAAAAAAAGTCCTCCAAGTATAATCACCAGCAAGACTCCCTAATCAGGAGATAAGCGACGGTCAGGTCGCAAGTTTACATGCAGCCTCATGGTGGCACTAGAACAGGGGCACGTGCAGGTAGATGTGAAGATTTGAAGTGGCATGTATGCCTATGTGTTGAGGGAATGTGCATGGCTAATTGCAAAGAAAGGGCATGTGGTGTTCATGATTTGCGGAAAGGGAGCAATCCAGCAAATTTTAGAAGGCAATCGTAGCCTATCAGGAGGGAATATGGGAAATGGATGCATGTTGATGACATGAGTTGCAAAATACTGTGTCCCGCTGTGGATCACGGCACCCCATCTTTAAAGGGGAAGACCACCCATTTTCAATATTGAACTATGTCATTAATATAACTTAGAGGAGTTGTGTGGAAATAGAAAAAAAGTCCCCCCCCCCCCCCCCCCCCTTCTGTGTTGCCTGTAACTGGAGGATTGATTTTGGGGTTTGTATTGTAAAGTACAATGTGTGATGTCATCAAGTTGTACTTTACAATACAAACCCCAAAATCAATCCTCAAGTTCTAGGCAACACAGAAGAGGGGGAACTTTTTTTCTATTTCCACACAACTCCTCTAAGGTATATTAATGACATAGTTCAATCTATCTATAAATGCGAGAAGTCTCTGCGTGTGTGTCTGTCTGTCTGTCTGTCTGTGTGTCTGTGTGTCTGTAATCCGCGTATCTCGAGAACCGTTCGTCCCACCGGCTTCAGATTCGGCACGCGCGTTCCCCGCCGCGGCACGGAGTGCAGTGCCGGGTCTCGACCCGACCCGACGCGCGGTTTTCCCGAACCGGCGCGAAACGTTCGGAATCTCCTTGACATCAGGCTGTTCCGGAGGAAATCGGCGAAAGCTCTGACTCATTGTGACATCACTTCATAAAAGGCTCTGACATCACGTACGCCACATGAGTCAACAAAAAATCTCTGTGAGTGTGTATGTATGTATGTAAGTAATCCGCGTATCTCGAGAACCGTTCGTCCCACGGGCACGCGCGTTCTCCATATATGGGCATAAAATGAATGCCCCCATATATGGGCATAAAATGGATTGCAGACAGACAGATACATATATCTCCATATATGGACATAAATGGACAGAGGCAAACAGATGGTCAAAGATCTCCATATATGGGCATAAAATGGACGCAGACAGACAGATACAGATATCTCCATATATGGGCATAAATGGACACAGGCAAACAGATGTTCAAAACGGGTCCTATGACAACAGGTATAATGAGGTTTGCATTAAAGGGGGAACCGGCACTGTGTCTGCAACACAGTTGGAGGCACAGACAGATACTCCATATATGGGCATAAAATGGACGCAGATAGACAGATATCTCCATATATGGGCATAAAATGGACCCAGAACTATAACTGCAGTGATCTCTATATGGACATAAAATGGACGCCGACAGACAGACAGACAGATACAGATATCTCCATATATGGGCATAAATGGACACAGGCAGACAGATGGTCAAAACGGGTCCTATGAAAACAGGTATAATGGGGTTTGCATTAAAGGGCGGGGCATTCATTCCCTATTTACATTGTTCCGAGTTGGCCAGGTCGCCGACTAGACGTATTGAAAATGGGTGGTCTTCCCCTTTAAATTGCCTGGTTCCCTATGATGAATATGAGGCAAATAAGTCACTTTGTCCATTCCTCACATAATTCAGATTGTTAATCTAGCTTTGAGAGTGTAAGGCTGTTAAATGAACGTTTCTGTCTGTTATGACAACTGAAATCCAGTTCCGTATATCAGTAAAGGTCTATCTGTCTATCTATTAACAGATTATGACTGTCAGTGGACATAAAGTCTGACAGGTCTTTCAACCTTAAAATCATTATGAAAGCATAGTGTCCATGAAAGTTATCCCACATTAGCCATGAAAAACAAAAGGAGACTACTGGTGCATTGCGCCGCACACTGCTGCTCATGGTCACCATAAGTCATCCATGCACCATTGGTCAAAGCCAGCTGCTGTTTTGACCACAACGCAGGGTAGAATATCCATCTCTACTTTATCTTTTGTGACCCGACGTCTCAGCGCGGCCCCTTTCACCATGAGGGATGGCCCGGCCCGTGTGCAGCGGATCATGCAGCTATTGAATTACTAAAACACTATTGTTTGAAGACACAGCTGATTTAGGTGGCCTTTAAGTGGTCTCTTGGCTGTCCAGTGAAAATGTCTGCCCGCTCCAAGGCTATAATTACTTTCTCTCATCAATAGTGAGTGTCATTTATATGCCAACCCCTGTCATCAGCTGCATAGTGATATGGTATTTCATAACAAGAAGTGTTACAGCTGGCCGTATTCATCTGGAGATATTTAAAGTGTTATGAAGGAGGCGGTACTGTACAGTACTGTAGAGTATACTGTAGGCTAATTGGATGTGGAACACTAATAAGCAAGCTTATGCCATATTTTTGTACAGTACAATAGTAACAATATATAGTATAGTATAACATGTTTTATTATATTTTCATATAGTAATGTGCAGAATAGGTGTCCAGTACTATCATTAACTGTGCCAAAAGATGTCATGATACAAAAATGCTTCATGATAAGACAAATGCTCTGAAAACCCTTTACACGTCAAAGTAAAATAGAAAAGTAGTTACTTTAGTTACTCTGCAAAGTTTAGAGAATCACATAATAGGCCAGCAGCAACTGGCAAAACAGTGGGATGAAGGCCAGAGCATGTTTATGTGGTAGCCAGTGGGAGCTGAACTGAGTGAACTCCCATAAGGAGGTGTCTGAACTCCCATGACATACAGTAGAGTCACCAATACATTTCCAATACCATAATTCTAACTACTTTTGTGCCCTATCATATGTTATACTTTGTCATACGATGGTGATGACCTTGTAGTTTGGTTATTCTCACAATTGTTTTTTATATATATTTCTTTTACCTTTAAGATAATAAATAGGGGTGCTGGGTTGAAAGTGGTTTATGGGAAGAATCAATAGAAATGGGTAAAAAGCAACAAAAAAGAAAGAAAGTGTTTAATCACACAATGTTATTTACGTTAGATTAATAGGATAAAAGAAACAGGTTTTCCAAAATAACTGAAGGCACTGTAGTGCTATTTGTTGTGTGCAGTCATCAAGGGTGTAGTTAGCCTCCCAGGGGCCTTGGGGCAAAGCCAGAGTTCGAGTTATGTGGGAGCCAGTGGGGTCTTAGCTCCCATAGTTAAAGTCTGGGACCCCATAGTCAACAACCCCCTTTGGGGTCTCTTTTTTTCTAAGTGTGTTTTTTTTTTTTTTTTTTTTTTTTTTTTCGTTTTTTTAATTTTTTTATGTTCCATTGGAAGAATTTATATTATTTATGTTAACTAGATATACTAAATAAACATGTTAGACAGTAAGACTGAACAATGACATCACACCGTTTAATCCTACTATTAATTTTATTATTATAAATCAGGCGCATTTAATGTGGGGTGTGAGTCTTCCTTTACCGTCCGGGTTATAACACACTCGCTGCAATGGTTCCTACCTTTCTGGATGCAGACCTACCCAGCTGCGTGGTCTCGCCATGGCCTGGGCATAGGCTAAGCTAGGAACCACTGCATCGAGTCTTTGCACTTCTAGCCACGGCCCGGACGGCAAAGGAAGGCGGACACGCCGGAGAGCAACAAAACAACCAAACAAAACAACGCTGTCTTAGCAAGACCATACCCGAGGGAAGTAGGGGTGCTGGGGGTGCGGCCGCACCCCCTCCCCCACGTCCCACCGCACCCCCTAAAGGGGGGTTGGGGGGAAAATATTGCCGATCGGCAAGTAGAGGCTCTGACATCAGTGGCGTGAAGTAGGAGCTATTGGCTACTTCTATTTCCAGTACAATTTCAAAATAAACATGTGTTGAATGATCGATTGTATAGACAAAAAAAAAAAAGAAAGGCTCTTGTTTTGAAATGTGCTTCTGGGCACTGTTCAGAGAGGAAATGGCTTTCAAAGGACTTCCCTTTTAACTTGTCTGAACGTCTGTCTCTCCGTGCGTAACTGATGCGTCATGGACTCGGTGGATTATAACAATACGGCCATAAAGGAATTTACAGAACACCAAGACAACACAACCTAGGCTATGAAGGGATTAAACATCGCCCTCTGCTAGCCCTGGCGTCCTCACTGGTGAGTCGTGGGCTCGTGGCTATAGACTTGTAATGATGAATGAATGCTATGTTATGCTGCTGTGCTGCCTGGCTAGGCTAACGTTTGGGCTAGCTAGTGGCTAATGGCTATGGTGTACCAGAACCATCGCCAATGAAGCCTGGGTTTCCGAGGCTAGCTGTTTCCTAACACTGGGGTCTGGACCGATGTGGCGGACACGTTGTATGGGTCACAACGCACTGAACACAGTGCGAAGCAACTCGTTGTGAGCTTGTACATCTGCTATTTTCACTACTTGTTTGGTACAAGGTAGTAATGTCTCTTGGTTCACGGGCTAAAAAGTTTGGGAACCATCATACTTGCTGTTGTAGACAGGTTCACGGGCTAAAATGTTTGCTTGCTGTTGTAGACAGTGGTGTAAAGTAACTAAGTAGATTAACTGAAAAGCTCTGGGAACTGAATGATTTTATGAAACTGGCACTTGTTGTCTGACTGTTGGTACCAAGAAATCCAGACTATATACCGAAAAATACCTGATTTAATATGATTTAATATAGGAAAATACTCGTTTTAGCCGACTTTATACCCGAAAAATAGGGCCCCCATAACTATGGGGGCCACCCCCATAACTATGGGGGCCCTATTTTTCGGCGGCGCCTTCGGCACCGCTAGAGGGACCCCATAGCTCTCGGAGTATAACTCGAACTCTGGGCAAAGCACTCTCCAGGGGTCCTTCTGATTAAATAATTTCAAAATACACAACTGTAAATAGGTGATAGCTCATAGCTGATATTTACCGTAAGCTAATTCTGAGCCAAGCGAACCGTTTAGCCAGTCGCAATGCAATGGTTGATGACAGCACGTCACTGTACATGGATAGATTAGTGAATGGTTCAGCACCAACACTGATGGACAGCGACAGACCAATGGCCCTATTTTAGTCCATGCTTTACCCCTTATCCCTAAACTCTTTTGCAATTTTGTACTATTTTGAAAAAACTTTTTTTTATATTTCAAATAGCTGATCTACAAGCTTGCAAATTGTCGATGTAGATCGACTATTTGAAGTATTTTAACTTTTTTTCAAAATAATCAAAAGGCAAAGAAGGGATAAGGGGTAACTTAAGGCATGGACAAAACATTGCTCCAAGTGTGCTGTGAGACAGCACCATGACTGCAAGAGCAGCAGTGTTTCTCTGTATGAGATAAAGAACACACATGCAGTAGAATTCAATGATGGACCATCATTGGATTCCATTTATACTTATTTCATCATGGAATGACAAGCTACGTTGACAATTGAGTAACTCAATTTGAGTTGTGATTTTCTCCTGGTAGCACATAGTATATATATATATATTATTTGTTCCTTTTCTTGATGTACCTTGCTCTTACTGTACTCTGTTCTTGTACTTCTCTGTAACTTTGTAAATAACCTTATACTGCTGTGCTGCCTCTGGGCAACTGATTTTCCCCCTTGGGATAATAAAGGTATCTATCTATCTATCTATCTATCTATAGCAGTCTCAATAACTAACATACTCAACTCCAGAGCATTACGAGGACAGATACAGGACCAGGAATTCCACTACCCCACGAGGGCTCGACTTCAGTAAAAATAAAGAAAACTTCTTCGCTTCTCACCTAAACAAAGGTAGTCTTGCGTTGTTGAAAGTATTTTCCATGGTGGCAAACCTCTCTGCACCCCACCCACTCCACTATTTTTGTCATGAAATAATATGCATCCAACTTGACCGCCGCAGACACAACCTGGAAATAAGAATACTAAACTGCGAATTCTCTTGAGATAAAAACAGACCCCTTACGGGACCCCTATAACCGGGCCCGAGACCCCATTGCCCACAAAGTAGCTACAGTCAGGTATGTCACTGGTAGTCTTTTACTTCATCCTGGCTCTGAGACGGTTTTACATATTTCAGGTTTATTGAAACTTTGTTGATACAATATTGCATGCCGCTTCATGTTGTTGCAATCTATCTGATACAGTTGTTGCAAGAATTGGGTTGCTGTGTGCGTGTGTGCATGTGTGTGTGTGCGTCCGTGAGTGAGTGAGTGCGTGCATCTGTGTGCCTGTGTGCATGCGTGCGTGTGTGTGTTTTCATCAAGAGACCCAGAGGATTCACATTTTGCTGTTTGGGAGGGGCTTACAGTACATGTACAGTATGTAGCAACATATTTGTTTTTGTAGGCTATTTCTGATTTAGCCCCAACTATAGGTTAGGCCTAAATGGGTTAAGTACATTTTTATACCAATTCGTTTGTACTCCTACTCAAGTAAATTTTGAATTCCAGACTTTTACTTGTAACAGAGTGTTCTTACTTTGCAGTATAGATACTTTTACTTAAGTAAAATAATTGAGTACAGGGGAGCATGAAGATCAGACGATGAACATCTTCACATACACATACATATTTTTGAGGGAGGGAGCGAGTTGCCAGCACAGATAGTATGGGTGCAAGAGAAAGGGCACTTGGACACCCCAGATTGTGTCCAAGTGGCATGCTACAGCCCCCACTGTCTCTTGGGGACTTAGAGACAGTCGGTGGGGTGTGCCTGTTCTACCCGAATGTCTGTGTCCCTTTTGTACACATACAGTATACTGTATGCATCGGCCTTGGTTGGACCAGTGGTTCTGGACAACTGGTATTGAGTTTGCTTATGGTCATGTCTGAGCCAGAGTGACGTGACGGCTGGCCGCCCCTCTCAGTACCGTATATACAATACACCAGTAAGACTCCCTAATCGGGAGATAAGCGACCGTCAGGTCGCATACACAAACTTTAGAAGGCAATCGTAGCCAACCACGAGGGAATATGGGAAATGGGACAGATCCATGTTGATGACATGACTTTAGAGCAGGGGTGGGCAACTTTGATGATGGCGAGGGCCACTATATTTCCATCTTCACTCCAGAGGGCCGCATTGCATATTGCTAAGTCCTACTTTGGCATTCAAAAGAAGCAAAAATAGCAGATCTACAAGCTCAAAACGCATCGCTTTTGAATTCGAATCCTGACTTATTTTTTGTTATTTTTTTATTGGAATCCTGAAATGTAACATTTTGATTTAATTTATATCTAGTTATACACTCATATTAAATGTATGAACTTAAATACAAATGTATTGAATTTACATAAAAAAACATTAATTTTAATACTACTTAAGTCATAAAGCTACTAATATAGACTGACGGAATTAAAGAAGGTCATGTTTGGAATTGCAACAGCTGAAATCAATAATATATCAGTATTCCAGTATTAACCTGCGGGCCGCATTAAGTGAAGGTGGGGGCCGCATGTGGCCCCCGGGCCGCCAGTTGCCCATGTATGCTTTAGAGATACTGTGTACCGCTTTGTGTGAATCTAGGCCAGAATCTGTAGGAGCAGTGTCCAAAAATGTGTTTTGCAAAAATCGGCCTGATGCGCTAGAAGAGGGCCATGTGAGGAATGAGGGGTGGAGGACGTTGTGATTTGCCATCCAAGGAGTGTGTGTGCAAAGTTTGGCATTGATAGTGCCAACGGTGGAAGAGATATGACTAGGGCAAAAGTGTGACAGACTGACTGACAGCCGGTGGAGCTTGGTGATGATTATTATTGAGCTCTTATTTGGTGCAGTAATCTGCAATGAATATGTATTAGCTTGTATGTACAGTAGATGTCTGCAATGTTCCTCTGTTCCAGCAGATGGCACTGTAAGGATGTAAATGTTAATCTTAAAAACCTTTCAGATAACTGCTGCAAATAGGCCTATGTGTTCTGGTATGTCTTGTTGAAATATTTGGTGCACTTAGCCATTTTTTCACCAAATGTGCTATTACAGTAATGTTTTAATTATGTTTTTGAATTCCTGTTAAATATCTGGGAAAATGTGTTACTTACTCAGGTAATTTAACACAAATATGTAGACTTTCAAGGTACAAAAATGATTTCATTTGAAAAGCAGACACATTTGTGTTTATGGCAATGTGCAGAATTGTCAGTTTTAGTTTATTTAAATTAAACCCAGTGTTCCACATGTGATAGAATTAGGCTACTACACTTTAATATCCTGTGTTAATTTAGCTCTGAGATGGTGCTGTGAGGGTAAGTAGCTCTTACAGGACTTGAATGTGTGCTATTATTATTATATTATCTCCTGCTTTCCCCTTTCCCTTCATCCTCTTTTATGCTCTACTTCCTCTTTAATCAAGTGGCTCCCTTTCCTTTTTATTAGCAGATTTGCCCGCGGTGAAAATATTCTACATTGAATTGAAACTGAAAGGAATCTCTTTTAGATACTCTTACATAACTACATCTGACACAAAAAAAACAAACAAAAAACAAAACAAAGCCATTTCCACTTATTTCCCTAGTGCCTGAAATATCCAGGAAATGAAGCTGGGATCTTTCTTTCAGGGTTCTTATTCCCAGCTGTCATTTTATTGTGTAAATGTTAAGAAATTGATCGCATTTATACTTTTTTGAACCGGGGTGTTGGTGAAGGTGATGGTGGAGAATGTAAGGTTGCACCAGTTGCTGTCATTAGTGGATGTTGGACATTGGACGTTGTGGTGGTACGTGTTGAACAGGGAGGACTAGGACAGAGGCACTATGTCACTGGCAGGTGAGCCTAGGGCAGGGGTTTTCAAAGTGGGTGACAGGGCACCCTGGGGTGCCGCGATGGCAGTCCAGGGGTGCCGCGAGATAATTTGATAATATTTTGAATTTATTTGGACACTTAAAAATATATTTAGTATCATTTTAAACTTGAAGAACAAAGTTGTTTTCAGTCAGTTCTAACCAAAATGGCTATTATCTCAACATTTTCCTCACAACATAATCACTAAAATATCGTCACAGTCAGGCAGAAACCTCGTATCTCCAAGTTTCAAATGTGTACGTCTTTTGGTAAAGCAAAGCCCTGCTTCATCATACAAGACTGTAGCAAAAAACTAGTGAAAACAGCCGATCTACAAGCACACAAAAAACTAGTGAAAACAAGCACACACAAAAAAAAAACAAGCACGCTTGTAGATCTGCTGTTTTCACTAATGTATTACATTTTATAGATGATAAATACAAAACAAACGGTTTTGGACATACAAGGTTTCCACCCGAAGAAAAATTATTGCCTACTGTAAAATAAGAAACAAAGAAAAGAAGAAGATTGTTCACAGGTTTAAATATCTGAATGAGAAGAACATATTCATTACCACTTACCAGGGAACCTGATACAGTATCTGGTCCTGTTATTGTACTATTTGTGTCTGGCCTGTAGCCTTTGACTGCAGACAGTGGAAGGGTAAACCAAGATAAACAACACTTTTCAAGAGGTCCTCGGGGGGGGGGGCTCCACCCCCTGGTGGGCTCCGGCAAACAGACCCGACCCTCTGTCGGCTCACTTCAATGACACACATGGGCCCCTCAAGGTGTGCTTTACTATTAAGGGCAGGATCTACCAGCCCACAACGCGCCATGCCGCAAAGCGTTGTGGGCTTGTAGATTGGCTATTTCCGTTGCGCGACACTGTCATACGATGAAGTATAAACCAGGCTTCAAGGAGACATGGACTAAAAGAAACCCATGCAACCGTGCAAGTCCTTTATTATGATAACAATGTGGAGCTACTCTAATGTTGCCCTGGGCTAATTAATAAATGGGGGAAGAAGCACTCTGTGTTTGTGTGTGGGGTAAATGAATTCCCCCTGGACTCGCTGGGATAAACAGAGCTGTTCTTCCTCCTCCCCGTGACTCCAGTGAAGAGGAGGGGTATGAGGCATGGGTGGCATTGTTTGTCCCCATGTCCATGTCCATGGCCCCTTTAGGGGGAAAGCTATTTCTAGCCCAGAGTCTGTGAGAGTACCATATTATTAACCCCTCCCACAGTTGTGCGTGCGTGCGTGCGTGCGTGCGTGCGTGCGTGCGTGCGTGCGTGCGTGCGTGCGTGCGTGCGTGCGTGCGAGAGAGAGTTATTTCCAAAATGTGCCTGTTAAAATGGGAACATGTGCAGAAAATTGGACTGATTTATATCCAAACAACACAAGTCTCTGTGGATGATGCCCTTAGCTTTGGCATCTTGACAGAGGGTTTGACATTTACACAAGAGTCAGGTCCAATATTGACTGTGCCATCTGCAAAATCCTCACTGTTAATTTAACTCTGAGGGTGTACAAATGTACCCAAATGGACAAATTAACACGCACTTGTACATTATGAGTTCCGCGCTGTTAGTGCTGTGGCCCGGAATGGTCCATTTGAAGGTTAAACTTGTACACTCTCAGAGTTACAAAAGTTGCAAACATTACGAGTTGTGCACTGTAGCACTTTGACATTGAGAGATGCCACACCTTACACGGGCAACTGATACTGACTTCAGAACAAACCCTTCTCTGAGGTTTTGTGCAGTATTACCATTGACCCTGAACAGGGGGCACCAAGTGACACATACAGTTTACTGTACTGTGTAAGTACCTTTCAAAACAAGTTCAGATGTTAGAAGAAAGAGGGGTTGGTCAGAATGGATAAATCGTGAAATGACGACTTCATTGTTTCATGTCGGGCATTTCATGTGTTTGACATTCCGTACACTCGATTACATGAAATGATGTATTCTATGTCCAATAGAAACACAGTACACAGAGAACAGGGCATTTTCTACCACACAATATTATTGACCTCCTCACATCAGTGACATCAAGGTAAAGTTTGCCTTTAAGCGGCCATTTTCCATTAGTTGCATAGGGTTATGTTTTATGTTTGCAAAAGTATGTGAGATCGGTCAACAAATTGATCTCAGTAATGGCCTGTTCCCAGCTCACATTGGGCCTCATTCACCAATAAGTTCTTAACTTTCTTCTTAACCTGTTCTTAAATTTCTTCCTAAGTGAATTCCTAAGTGAAGTTGAGTCCGATTCATGAAACGTTCTTAGGAAGGCAAAATTGTTCTTAACTATGTTCTTTTCATGATGAATGCCAATCCTCGTAACTTGAAGGGGTGTGCCAGCTAATACTAATTATCATAGGTAGACGCCCCACATATCCTAATTTGCATCCCTATTACCATAGGGAGCCACCCACAAATCCCCATATAAGGCACGACTTCATGACACTCTCTGCAGTCACACCTGTGTTTGATTGCTGTACACAGAAATCACAAGAAATCACTCACATAAAGTTGAGAGAATGAAGTCAAGAATCCCTAAAGTGTAAAGATGGTGGAACACTAGACTCCAAACATTAAAAAGATATATATCAATACTTCTGTGGAGGTACTTGAAGTGAACAGCTAATTATTTGTATTTAATGAGTGAATGTATTTTATTATTTCACTATAGACATCAAGGTAAATTTGCTGAAAATAGAATGTTATCCATATTTCATGTTTGGAAATCGCATTATTAGTGGATATAAAACATTGTATTACTGAAAGCTGGTGGGTGGGTATAGAGAGGCTTTAAGTTAGCAGCTGCTTGGTATGTAATGGGGTGAAGTAGGGTAGGGGTGTGGTTGGGATATGGTGCAAGGGGGGCTTTCAGGTAGGAAGGGGACAGGAAAATGGGCGTGTGGCAGCTGTTGGGATATGGGGGTGAGGGTGTAGGGAGTTGGGTTATGGGGGGAGGGAGGGGGGGAGGGGGGTGAAGGGTTTGGGGGGGGGGGGGGGGGGGCATTTTGGGTTGGGATGCAATTTCAGACCTGTTGAAAACTAGTCTAAAGCAGTGGTTCTAAACATTTTCATGTCAAGGACCACCACATTCTGCAGACCCCCACCTGAAAATATTTTCTGCCTCTGAAGATTTTTCAAGATTTATCATAGTGTTTAAAAAATATCCGATCTACAAGCTAAAAATGGGCTGTAATGGTAATGCCTTGTGAGCTTGTAGATCGGCTATTTTCAAACAAAGTTTAAAACTGGGTTAATGGTAAAACTCTTCCTCGTTTTACAGTGGACCCCCTGGAACTTCCTAAAGGATCCCTGGGGGTCCCCAAACCACACTTTGAGAACCACTGCTCTAAAGATATGATACAAATATTTTGGTGATTTAAATCATATTATTATACAACTGTAGAATTGAAGAAACTTAAAGAATAGATTATTTTTGCACACCATTTCACACTTAAGAACTAAAAGGCTGCCCTAAGAGTGCTCTACAGTATGCGTAGATTTCTTCTTAACATAAGAACAAATCACAGCTAAGAAAACATTGGTGTATGCCAAATCTTCTTAAAAAACTTCTTAAAAGGGTCTAAGAAGAAATTTCTTCGTAAGAACGTTCATAAGTAGGTTGGTGAATCGGGCCCATTATGCATAGTGCATGATCATTGTTACAGTCTTGTCACAGTTCATATTATGACAGAATTTTGTGTGTGTGTGTGTGTGTGTGTGTGTGTGTGTGTGTGTGTGTGTGTGTGTGTGTGTGTGTGTGTGTGTGTGTGTGTGTGTGTGTGTGTGTCTATAATTAATCAAGGTATTTAAATGATAGCAGGTTCTTAAGAATGAGTTGTGCAGACAGACATAGAGACGTATGTACTGTCTATAGGAAGATGGCAGGGCATACTGGTTAGCATCTTCTCCACTGGTGCATGGTCCCCAGTGCTCTGCATTCACAATGATCATCATTAATTTAACAGGGTAGGGGAACGCTTCAGTAACTGGTAGCATTTGGCAGTGAGCCTGCTGACAAATCACGAGCACGCTATGCTACTCTAGCTGAATGGGTAGAGGCCACCTGGGAAACATTGCCAGGTTCGATTCCCCACCCGGGCAATGTGTTGAGGTGTCCCTGAGCGGGTACACTTAACCCTAACTGCTCCCCTGTGCGCTCAAGTCTCATATTGTTGTCTCTTCTTCATGTCCATATAGTAAAGGAAAGATAGTAGCCTATGGCCTTTTCTGTATGTAGGCTAACTACCACGCTATCTGGGGAAATCTCGCTCTTTCTACGTGTCATTCTTTCGACTATGAGCGTCGGCATGTTAGCTACTGTTCTCACCCGTGTCATGGTTACTGAGATTAGGGTCATTGTTTGGGTTAGGTTCAGGCATAGAGGTTAACATTCACATCCACGTCGGCAGGTTAGCTTTTCACCAGGTTAACATTCACCTGTGTCGAAGAATGAACCGCCGAACAGTTGCTACAGTATGTTGCAACATCGCCACGGTCCCACACTATAGTATCTATCAGCTGTCTCTTTAACATTTATCCTGGGGAAGGATAAATTCAGCCTGTTCCACAGATACACTCCGATGTCGTGGAGTAAAGCCTTTGGGATCACCAAAATCAGTGGGGTTCATCCTCCATGGAACATATCATATCATTGCTGTCGGGCATAAACCTCTTATCTCCATATTTTAACATTTTATGTTCCATGTCATACTACAGCGTAACACAAAAGTAGTAAAAATAGCCGATCTACAAGCTCACAACAAGTCGCAATCTGCAATTTTGGCTACTTTTTTATTTGAATCCTGAAAAGTTACAGAATTTGGATTTTGGCTTCCATCCAACAGCAACGATTAGGATTTAGAGATATCTTGTAAATTTGGCCTTATGGTTTTGGTAGAGGAGAAGACACTATTATTACCTCATATAAGTTGAACATAATTTTCCAAATCGACTTCCGTGGAAGATTTCTGGAAATGTACCAGAAAGTGTCAGCCCTACATACTGAGAGAGGGATGTGGGGATGAGGCTACTGGCTTACCGGACAGTGGCTGAGGTTCTTTCATGGTTGGGTTGAATATCAAAGGCTTGAGCCTGGGCTTATCAGATGAAATCTCACACCAGTGTTGTGAAGTGACGCGAGGCGAAAAGGAGAAGCTCATCCGGGATTCACAGACATCCCAAAGCTGCTCCCCAAACTGTCAGTGAGAAATCTATTGAGTGCAGAATAGCCTCCTTTTCGGCCCTCGCCAGAAGTCGATTCATATTGTTGTTTATTCTCCATGGCCTTCATTTATATAGTAAAGGTTAGATGTCTGTCTTGTAGCCTTTTCCGTATGCAACTACAGTGCTATCGGCACTCTCCTTAACATTTATCCCAAGGGAGAAGAAATTCAGTCTGTTCCACAGATAAACTCTGATGTCCTGGTTTAATACACTTCTGCACAGAGACTACACATTTGTGCCTTAAAACAAACACACACACGCACACACACACACACACACACACACACACATGCATGCACGCACACACACACACACGCACGCACGCACGCACGCACGCACACACAGACACACACAGACACACACAGACACACACACTCGCATCCTCATTCCTCACAGGCACAGAGGTGCATCATGTGCAATAACCATATATATTTAGAGAGAGAGAGAGAGAGAGAGAGAGAGAGAGAGAGAGAGAGAGAGAGCAATGTTCCAATGATCCATAACATTGTTCTCTATATATGTCTTTATCCTACAGCTTCGGTCTAATATTGTAGGCTAGAAGTTCAAGCAGCCTTTGGGAAGCCAGTGCATGCTAGTTCCTGTATATGAGTACAATGAATGAATGAATGAACGAAACAAATGAATGAACGAAACAAATGAATGACTTTAGTTTAGTCTTAAGACCCAAATATATCACATGGTTTGCTTAAATAACACTTTGATACAGCTCGCATTAACCACAAAGTCAGGAGCAAATTAACATACTATATAATAATATTGCAATATTCCTCCATCAAAGGTGGTCTTTGTCACAACATGCCAGCGCAGGGCATGTCGAGGGCTTGAGGCCCACTTTTGGTCCTCAACCCACTGATTGAGAAACGCTGGTCCAGAGCTGCTGATCCATAGTTTTTCCTACAATCTCCTCTCTCCTCTGAACCCTGCAGCTGTTCCACAGTCACACGCTCATGTTCACGCTCACGCACACACGCACACACACACACACACACGCACACGCACACTCCCCAGCCGTCCCCTTGGCACCTGCTCCCATTCCACACACCTCAATGTCAAACAGAAGCTCTTTGCCGTGTGCCTGAGAGAGTGCACGTGTGCATGTGAGCCGGGTCAAGTTTCCGCAAGCGCTTGATTGGCGGCGCAATTATGGCGGGCTAACTGGGTATCTACTGTAAGTGGACAGTTTACTGGACTGTATGTGTGGCTGGCCGACCAGCACGCACTTGTGCGCGCGCACACACACACACACACACACACACACACACACACACACACACACACACACACACACACACACACACACACACACACACTGTACGCAACTGACGGAATCAGTTGCCGACAAGAGACGCTTACCAGATGGCCAAGAATTGGCGAAGTCGCATGTCGCCCTGAGGCGTCTTACTAGTAATACACATATTTGTGTGTGTGTGTGTGTGTGTGTGTGTGTGTGTGTGTGTGTGTGTGTGTGTGTGTGTGTGTGTGTATTGTAAGTGTGTTACTGTACAGCGCTCTGTCAAGAAATCATACAGTACATGGATAGGACCATTCTTGGATTAACATGTTCACAAATATTGGATTTTTGATTTTATATGCTACACATGGGCAGAGATGGAGGTGTTTCAATTCAATATATTTAATTTATTATAGAAAATAAATTGTGAAATGTTCCTCGTGACTGCAACGGTAATGCAAGCTGCTTTGGTGCTCAGTGCCTCAAGGTAAAGTTTAGTATCCTACTATAAATTTGTGAAATCTCTGTCAGTCCATCCGTGTGCAGATGTGAGTGACATTTCAAAACATCACACGTCCTGCCATTGGCAATTAAGACAGTAGATTTTCAGGGAATTTGCAGAACATTGAGCTTGTAGATAAGCTATTTTAGCTATTTTATGACCTTCTCTTCAAAGTTTAAATTCACTATGAAGGTGGATTCTGCTTTTCAATGGGAATGGAGTGGTTTCTTGCCATTTGCAAGTTTCTGCAACAAAAGAAAAAATCGTTTTTTTTTTGTCACATTCCTTGCTGAGCCAATAATTTCATGACCCATAGCAATGTGTTTCCCTATGGAGACACAACAAGTCTGCTGTCGGTCATTATGATGGGGTGAGTAATCGATAGAAAATAAATGATTTGTGGGGTGAACGATCCCTGTAAGATGTGGTCAGATGGATGACCCGCAATTCTCTTTTGAGATTTTCAAGTGGGCACGATCCAGAAAACAATGTGTCGGCCAGTAATGGGACCAAAGTCAGTATGCATAGAGTGTGGCAGTGATGATGAAAGACCATCATTTAGAGACTTGGCAATGTTCCAAATACAAAGCATATTCATAGTCTATTTTTCAATATCACATCAATGAAAGTGGCAGAGTGTAGGCTCTGTAATTAATTGAGTGAAATTTAGGCTGTTGCATGCCTCCTTAAAGTCGATTGAGAGCTGCAATAATGTTGAAAATCATCATCAGTATGATCAGAGAAAATCCAGTGTTTGTCCAATCTTTTTTTTTTTTTAGTATAGCACTTGGAAGAGCATTTGGAGGGCGATACACTCCTACAAGTATAATGTTTGCACAGCCCAGCCCATATTTCACCAGATATTCCAGATATGGAATAGACGATGACTTAATAAAATATTTACAGTGTGGATTCCAAAAAAACAACACCACCACCTCAGCTCCTCTCTTTTTTTGTAAATAATAATTATCTTCTGAAACATCATGTATGACTAAAAAGAAGACTTTTTTTTTGACACCGTCATCACAGGCATCACTGTGACAGTTTGTCATAGTGATGCCAATCAGCCTGCAAGAATTTCATTGCAGACGAATACATCCACACAAAACAAATTGAGCTGGACAGGGCTTTTAAACCAAAGTCTTTCCCATAGTAACTTTGAAAATCAATCAAACTAGTTTCAGGTGTTGCAAATTTGCAGCTGTGCAGTATTACATTTCATGTATTCAGTAAGAAGAAGCATTCAGAGTATATTGGATTAGATTTCTTCATGAGAAAATTGTGTTTGGTGAGTCATTAGGCTGTACAAGTACACATTGAGTTCAAATTCTTTGCTTTTGGTTTCTCAAGTCAACATGGTAGGAGCAAAAGTTGCCTAACTCTGACTACACTTTGCAAGACCTGAATTCTAGCTTTATACTCTTTATTCTAGCTGGTAAAAAGTAGGCTACTTTTCCTCTTTATTACCACAATAAAAATCTGTATGGAAGTCCATAAAACATTGCTGTAATGATTCATTTTTATTTCACTCATTAGAGCCTGTGCATGATTTATACTTGGTGCTAGAGTTGCTCTTTTCGGTGTGTGACACCAGCACTACAGATACAGTATAAATCATCCTTTGGGTAACAAAGATGTCTGGCCGGTTACATATCATGTGCTCGCATCGTGTCCATCATGCACGATGTGCATGCACGGTCGCTAGATCCGTGTGCATGTCGCCGTTCAGATCCGATCACAAAGGATTTCATGTCGCCGCGACACAGCGTTAGCATGCTACAGTATAAGCTTTCCTCCAAGATTTAACAGGAGATCCAATGCACTTTCTTTTTCTTTCATTTCTGGTTTTTAACTGTTTCCAGTCAAAACAAGAATCGCTTCTTTTTGGGCAGATAAACGGCAGGGTAATGTTGAATTAAATACAATAAAAAGGAAATCTGTCAAGACTCGTCATTGGTACAGAAGGCCTTTTAAAATAGCTTGTCATATCTCGTCATTGGTAGTAAGTGAGTTAATGACTAGCATTGTAGAGGTAAAAACTAAGAGGGGGGGGGGGGGGGCATTGTATTTGCATGCAGGAGCCAGAATCTATTCCAACATCTGATGTAGGCAGCCGGAAAGATCAAGTGCTCTTTTACCAGTCATGTGCAGTACTTGACATAAAATGTTGTATAACCCTCAAACGTACGTTCCTGCAGAGTGGAGAATTGCTTTGTGGGATGGAAAGAGAGGGAATTGAGTTGACAACATTATAAAGCACTCGCCTCCATCACTCTTCACCTGGCACTATTTCTATGCTGGTCAGACTGCCTGCTTCACATTGTGGGCAGTCCAGTGTGTGTGTGTGAAGTCCAGCTACTGTGCTGTGCTCTTAATTGTCTGACTTTGAACCAGACGTATCGACCTCTCTATTCAATTCAGGACACACTGTTTAATTCTTCAGCTCATATTGATAGATGTTGCTGTCCGTCCGTTAACTTCAATATTGGAATATATCTATCTAACTATTTATTTAGCAAATGTCTGTCCGTCTGACCATCTGCATGCTGATATCACAGATACTATACACAGTTTCTCCGCCATGGTAACCATCTGTCTGCATGCTGACATCACTGATACTACGCTACACTGTCTGCAGTACTCTGACGTCATAGTACTGACATCACAGACTGGCCTGGACACGGAACACCAGGCATAAAGATCTGCCCAACCGGCACTTCGACGTTACTTCTGAGACTCCTACATTCAATCCCTCAGATACCTATTCACACCCCCCGGGCACAGGACTAGTTGTTATCTAAATGACAAACATCAACACATACTCTAATACTCTAATTGACTGACAAAATTCACAAGGCGAATTGAAATCAAATTAAACTATTTACAGTAAAGATCTGTCTCCACCTGCTCAATTCTCCTGACACTGACCCTTGCCACTTTCATGTGCCAACCTCTCTCTCTCTCTCTCTCTCTCTCTCTCTCTCTCTCTCTCTCTCTCTCTCTCTCTCTCTCTCTCTCTCTCTTTCTCTATGTATTTTGATGAAGCCCAGTGTTTTGATCATGTGCCCAGTAGACTCTTGACCCAGATTTATACTTCCGCTCATGACAGTGTTGCTCGTCGGATTTCATCAAGCACCAGGTCGTGCAACAAACTGTAGATTAGGCTTTGTGCTCCTGTTTTGTTGTTCTGAATAAATTAGCTCAGGTGAGAAACTACGCAATTCTCTCTCTCTCTCTCTCTCTCTCTCTCTCTCTCTCTCTCTCTCTCTCTTTCTCTCTCTCTCTCTCTCCTCTCTCTCCCTCTCTCCCACACACACATTTCACACTACACCTTCTCTAGTCTCATGCATTGAAAATAACCGATCTACAAGCTCATGTTTTGAGCTTATACAGTACATTTCTCATACTAATACTACATCTCACCACTCTGCTGCTGCCTTTCCCCCTGCTCACTTTGACACGCACGCACGCACGCACGCACGCACGCACGCACGCACGCACGCACACACACACACACACACACACACACACACACACACACACACACACACACACACACACACACACACACACACACACACCTCTTACTCCCTGGCACTTCCCCCTCCCTCCCTGTCTCTCCTCTCTTATTATTATCCCATGTGCTAACAGGATGACAGCATTACTGTGCCTTACTCTCTCAGCCTCTGTGGCTCTTGATGACGGTCCGGACAAAGACTTTTTTTGCAGGGGGCAGCCCCAAGGGCAGGGGGTGGGGTGGGTGCGGGGGTTGAAAAAGAGAGAGGGTGAAGAGAGAGAGAGAGAGAGAGAGAGATGCCTCCCCTCTAGGTGTCACAGAACCATGCGTAAATCGCTGCGTGTCGATTTGATTGGTCAAGCAGCATCCATCGGCAGAAAGCAGTGCCGGGCGAGCTGGAGAGCTTTCAGTCTGTGTGCGCTCTGCGAGCAGCAGCACTGAGCCCAAACAGCCCACACGTTCTCTTCTCCCCCAGCCTCCCTCCCTCCCTCTCTCCACTCTCCTCATTCCACCGAGGACTCTGAGGGAGCTGGGTTCAGTCGGAGGCAGCCCAGGTGCTGACTCATCTTGAAGTCTTCAGCGCCGGTCAGCACCTTATCCACTCGGCGGGACCCCCCCCCCACCCCACCTGCACCCATGCAGGTGTCGTTCGTCTGCACGGACCACCGCACGGTGAGCCGCAGCACGGAGGACAGGCTCAACCGGCAGAATGCCAACAGCCCCAGCACCAAGACCAAGTTCCGCGCCGTGGCCATGGTGGCGCGCAGCCTGGGTCACCTCTCGGTGCAGAACCTGCCGTCGTCCAGCGACCAGAGCATACGAACGGGCATGAAATACAGGTAGGGGAGACCCTCGGCAGGCATGCAGCTTAGTGCAGGTCTTGTCCACCTGAAGTCCATCGCCATCAAAGGGCATCAAATAAGAAGTGTTTGCCTATTCTTTTTTTTTCCTTCTTCATATCTGTGAAAGATGGTAAAGGTGATAAATGATATCTGGTATTAGTGAACTTGCTTAAGAGTAAGAATCAAAACAGTCAGTGAGACAAGGTTCTTGTAAGTTTGTAAGAATTCTTGATTGTGCAGTTTTGCAAAGAAATCAGCTTATTTGGCAGCAATTGCCAGTTCCTTTTTTGTGTGTGGTACCTGTACACTTTGCCTTGAAGCAAATGGTGATACAACATTGGCAAAATAAGACTTGTGCTTATTTCAGGATGTTTGTTTTTTGCCATGAAAGTCCAAGGTTGGACGGCTCAACAGTAATACATTGTTTTCTTCTCAGACATTCAATAGTCAACTATTTAAATACTGTACAGGATCACTGTGGGAACATTTTTTGGTGAAGCAGCAGCTATTTATGTACAGTACTCAGCTCGGATTTTTCCAGTCAGTTAACAAATGAACCACAACAACTGCCCACAGAGGTATAAAGCAAACATATTTTGTCCAATGTTTTTGTCCAACAAAAAATTCAATTTCCTGGCTTTATGTGAAAGGGCTTCTGTTTTTAATAATCCTGGATTACAGCTCGGTGTTCAAGTGAAAGGAACGTGATACTTCCACCGTCTGTACCATATTCACCACATTGCCATGACATTAATATGCAAGGAGTGCTGTACAGTACATGCTATCAAATGGAATGATTAAATCCCATTTATTACTTTGAAGTGGAAATAGAGTGCTTAACACAAGCACACCCATTACCTACAATACCATTCAAAAGAATATTTCAAAAGGCAAAGGGACTGAGGGACTTGAATTAAATTAATACCTTTCATGATAACATTTAATCCAAACTGAATGTTTGGTGCCACTCCCTGCCACCAAAAACATTTTTAATCAGTCTTCTTTCTCCTAAACCAGGGGTCTTCAACGTTTTCAGGTCAAGGACCGCTTAGCTTTCAGACATTTAAACACTTAAATCGTCGACACTTAGTAAATTTGACCTTTCACTCTGTCTGCTCTTTTTTTAAAACCTCTACACCAAACCTATTTGCCAAAATAGCCGATCTGCTAAAGTTCTCCTCAGAATAGGAATGTGAGGGTTCAAGAATTAACCTAACTCTGAGCCTAGGGGTCCCGGACCCCCTGTTGAAGACCCCTGTCCAAAAACCATATGCGCATTGTCTTCAACATGCCATGTCTGTAATTACACTTCAAAGGCTATCTGTAACCGAGTATACAGCCATATCCAGAGCATTCCACACTCCTAAAATGGAATTTGAAACTGGTGTCCATTCCCTCTCCAAGTAGAGACTCCCATTGGGCCAGACTGTGGCCTCCACCAGGCCAGACCCTAGCCTCCATCAGACCAGACCCTAGCCTCTACCGCAGTGATTCTCAAAGTGGATTTCAGGGACTCTGTGGGTTCCTTTAGGGGGGTCTAAATTGACCCATACAAGTCTGTAACTTACAGTCAGGGAAGATCTTGAAATTTGAAAGTTTGAGAAACACTGCTCTACCGACCAGACCCTAGCCTCTACTGGGCCAGACTGTTGCCTCCAAAGGACCAGTTTGTAGCCTCCACCAGGTCAGACAGAAGGTCAGACTTTCGGCCTCCAACAGACTAGAATAGCTTCTATCAGGCCAGACTGTAGTATTCACCTGTAACTGCTGCACACATACAGTATATGTTAATATTATTGATGCTGTACATATTTAATTTAGCATATTCTGCAAGATAGCAAGATTAACTATACGCTATTAATTACAATAAAGTCTCAGTCTTTGAGAGAATATAATTGTTCAATTTTAAATGAACACTGAGGATTATACTGTGGGTCTTTATTTTTTTTGTTTATTGTATTAACCATGCCATTAGTAACCATTACTAAAAAAAAAAACTAAAAAAACATGCCAATCATCACCACTTTACAAACATCTTTGATGAAGCATTCACTTATAAATAATTCAAAGATGCCACATTGGCCCCCCCATTGGTCCCAGATTGGTTTTAACTGCTGCAGTGATCTCTCTCTATCTCTCTCTCTCTCTCTCTCTCTCTCTCTCTCTCTCTCTCTCTCTCTCTCTCTCTCTCTCTCTCTCTTTCTCTCTCTATCTCTCTATCTCTCTCTCCCCCCACACTCTTGCACAAATATATATATATAAAAAAACCTTGATATATAATGATATACCAACTTTAAATAGATCTTCCCTCAAGTGAATAAATGCACAATTAGCGAGACAAATCCTCACTAACAAGCGAGGATAATGTTATGTAAATTGTATTGAATAAAAGGTACAATCAAGATTCCTTTTACAGTAACACAGTCATGGTGATATGTAAAAAAAAAAGTACCCACCCAGTATCTTTCGACTCCTTCAGTAAAATCTTCAGGTTTCTAGACTTAGCCTATACTTGGTTTGGATCATTTTCAATTTCTCCGTTCACTTTTATGCGTGGGTTTGTAAGTGAGATACTTTCATCTAGAAGATGTTCACGTGCTTAACGCATTTTCCCGGATCAAGATGCAGATTGGCACATGTGGGAATAGCGCTGCATACTGTACGTGTTCTACATAATGATGCCTGTTCCAGTGAATGTGTGATGCAGTTTGGAGGTGTATTTGGTGTGCTAGGTACAGTATCATGTCTGCGTTCATCAAGACAAGTTGGCCAGAGCCTGTGGCTGCCTGCTTGACTGAGTGGAGGGTGTTAATATGTCTTCTTGTCAAAGTGGATTTCTCTCAAATGGTGCCCACTGAGAATAGAGCGAGAGAGAGAGACCAGTTGCTCAGATTAGCATTGAAGTAAATTGTTGAGAATAAGCTGACCAGATGACCCCCCGAGAGGCACCGCCCCAGTTCACAGCACACCAGCACCTCACGGTCGGGTTTACAATACTGTTACGCTGCTGAGCGGTGGCTTCAGGGGTTCACTGGTGGCTTACCCCACCCTCAGACCACGACTGTGCGCTACTACAATCGGCTGAGGGGATTTTCTACGAAATTACAACTATGGGGACACACACACCACAGTTCACTTATATCTGTGTTTCGGCTGAATTCGTCTGATGTAATTAGATGGATATTCTAGCGTTGTAAAATAAACCACATAAAAACACCACTGCATCAACGTCTTATAATCTACTCCTGGCGCACTCTTTATAGACTGAGCTATCTCCGAGCAAAGTGACTTTACAACATGGATGAGAACAGAGCTATTTCTGACACTCAATGAATGAAGGATTTTTTCATGCACCTGCGAGAGAGTGTATCCTGACACACTTTCTTCTCCGTGTCTCCCTTCTCAATATCACCGCACTAAAGATTACCACCTGTGATAAGCAGAGTGCAGGCTTTGTTTCAGCCACGCTGGTCTCGCAATCCAACTCCCTCTGTTTGTATTTAGAGCTCCCACCGGTGATCACCAGGCCGGGTAAACCTCGCTCTCCTGAGAGCAAAGCCCCCTCCGAACGCCTGCTGACCAGCAGCGGTCCCGAGCTCCCAGAGGGACAGGACGATGCAAGACCGTTAAAATGACAACAGACTAAACCGTTTGGCTATGAAAATCTAGATAATACAGTATATCTTGACTCACCCAAACTCAGGAATAATCCTACAAAGAGATAGAAATGGCAGATGACCTTTGACCGAGGATGGAGCAGCAGCGCAACACACTATTTGGTTCCCAAGTAAAAAGGGCTTTTATTGTTTTATTAGAGAGAAAATACAGAAAGTAAAAAATAGAACAAGCACAGCAAAAGTATAGATTCCTTGTCTGTCCGATCCAAAAAGAAGAGAGAGCGTATTTTAGGCGCTTTCCTTTTTTATACCCCAGAGATGCATGGGGGGGCGGCACAGCCCCCCCACCCATCCGTTCAGAGTGTACGTGACAGTTAGCCATCCTGCAAGATCTGCAGGACGAAGACAAAGATACATTTTCCACCCTGATGCAACATTCGGTGACAAACTCTTTGGTCAAAGTTCATACACTACAGTAATGCCTGTCTTCTATCTGCCCCCACTATAACCCCAGGTGGCTTGTGGTTAAACGCTTCTCTAGCACTCACTTGCGTCACGGGCTGTGTGGAACATTTCTTCAGAGAAGACAGACAGTACATACAGGAAGTTACAAGAGGTGCAAAAGCCCCACAATATCACATACTACTCCGTTGTCTGTTCATGCACAAAGTCAATTAGTTATTTCCAACCTAACAGTGTACCTGCATGCAATGCTCTGATAACTAAGTTACAACAGTGAACCTTATTATCATTGTGTTTCTCAGATGTGTACTGTTAAGCAACACCTATCACTACCTATTTAATCAGATATATTACTAAATCATAACCCTCATTTCCCCCTGTCCTAAACCCTCCACCTGGCGAGCGGCCATTCCTCTGACCCCGGGCATGGACATGTGCGGGTTCTCAACACCCCCTCATGGCCGGTTGCCTCTCCACGGCGGATCCTCCTCGTACACCCCCAGGCCTGAGCTAAGACAACACATACTCATTCTATAGAATTCAGCACAAGTATTGGATGGGAACATCAGGTCATGTTTCATTCTAAATCTAAGCATACAGCACATCTCCATTATACATGTCATAGCCTATATAAGAAAACATCACAATATCAATGGTATTATGTCATAGCCTATATAAGAAAACATCACAATATAAATGGTATTATTATCATTATTATCATCATTTTTCCATTTTTCTTTCTTTTTTTTTTTTTTTTTTTTTTTTTCTTTTTTTTTTTTATACTTCCACACATCACATGTGATTCGGGCTTCGACCCTCACACCCCGCACCATTCTGGTACGAAGTCCCGTATGAAGGCCATCCCTGACCCCCATAAGGGTCATAGTAGACCGGCTGGGCCGCCCCGCTGGCTGCAGGTGGGCCATATGCCGGTGTG
The DNA here is from genome assembly GCF_963921795.1 of Nannobrachium achirus. Classification (NCBI taxonomy): domain Eukaryota; kingdom Metazoa; phylum Chordata; class Actinopteri; order Myctophiformes; family Myctophidae; genus Nannobrachium; species Nannobrachium achirus. The sequence goes on from NC_137818.1 coordinate 46,256,790, forward strand.
CCGTAGACCTGCGTTGAAGGTGGTGGCGGATTGACCTGCTGCTGAGCTGGTTGCGGGTTGACCTGCTGGACGGGTGGTTGTGGGTTGACCTGCTGGGGAGGTGGTTGTGGGATGACCTGCTGGTGAGCCGGAGGATGAGAGTGGGTCCAACCGCTCCGGTCCTGTCTGGAGGCCCGGTAGTCACCATGGTCACCGCTCCACTCATGGCGTGACGGACGGTAGCCTCCCTGGTCCCCACCCCACTCTTGGCGAGAAGGACGGTAGCCTCCCTGGTCACCACCCCACTCATGGCGTGACGGACGGTAGCCTCCCTGGTCCCCACCCCACTCTTGGCGAGAAGGACGGTAGCCTCCCTGGTCACCACCCCACTCTGGGCGGGGAGCCCGGTAGCCTCCCTGGTCTCCGCCCCACTCCGGGCGGGGCGGGCAGGGCCCCTGTCCAGTACTGTCCTCTCGGTTCGACGGCTCGAGGTGATCGCCCTGGCGCTTCTTTTTCTTCTTCTTGCGTCGGCCTGAGCCAGCCGGTGTGGACTGCTCTGAGGTCCCAACAGTGTGGCCCTCACCCGACCCCCGTGGGGGTCCATCTCCTGTCTGGCGAGCCACCACTGCTTTCGATACAGGCTTAGGGACGGCTGGAACTTCTACCTCCCCTCCGCCCGATTGCTTCTCTCTCGGGCCTCTACCAGGCATGTAACTGCAGCCGGTAACAAACTCGAAATTCAAGGGCTGTGGGCATGGTCCCAAGATGGCGACTGTCTCGAACAAGCCGCCCTCTTTAGGTAGCAATGCTTCCACGCTCGCCCAGATTTGGCCTTTCTTAATGTCACCTTCGAGTACCATATAGGTGGTCACTCTGGCCGGGGTGATGTCACCCCAGCCCTCCCCCTCAAGGAACGCAAACGTGACACCTTTCCTCTCGGACTGGGTGTCCAGGTTGGCTAAAGCCCGTGGCCCTAGTTCGTTGAAAGGGCCCCAGTATGGCCTTCGTCCGGGAATAACTCCAGCAATGGTTTCCCAGACTCTCGGATTTTCCAGCGCACTGTCCTGCAATCTTAAACCTTGCAGGGTGCAGAGCTGCAAACGCTGCTTCTTCCCCATGGTCCCCGTCTGCACCTTCCGATGGAGCCAGGCCCCCTTAGGCGCTGCATTTCTTCCTCCGGAGGGTGGGGGGTCCACCAGTATCACTTCGGACGCGGAGGACGGCGCCGGAATGGGTCCACTCACAATCTGCAGTGGACTCCCCGAGCCTGTCCGCGTCTCACTCGGTTCAGGGCTCTCAGGCTCCTGTGGTTCGGCACTCAGAAGGCCGCTCTCCTCCTCAGCGTGGAGGTGGATGACCTCCGCCTCCCCAGTATTCGACACTTGTAGCATTGTCTTCCCCGAGCTACTGTCACCTACTTTCAGCAAGCACTGCGGTTCTGTGCTCACTCACTCTATTCTGGCATCTGTGGTGACCTACTTATAGGCTGTCTCCACTCACTCCTCCCCCTCAAAGGGAGGATGTGACTTCTCGGGCCCCTGCCTGGGGTCCAGGCAGCTCGCTGAGGCGTCCCTATCGGACCATTACTCTCCGTTGACGAGACCGTCGGGTCCTGCAGCCCCGGGTCCGGAGGTCGCGGAGAGGATCGCCTCAGGCTCCTCTGGATAACTCCTATCACCCGCTGCCTCTGAGCTTCCGGGAGGCTGGACATAAGAAGCTCCAACTCCCGACCAAACTCGTCGAAATTCGCGCGAGGGGAAAGCGGTCTCTCGGCCCCTTCGACAGACGCCATTTACTGTTCTTCGGCAGTGGCTGCAATGTTTCACAGCTCTCCTCCTGCCTCTGTGACAATCTGCTCTTATTGCCACACCACTCTTCAAAGTAAAATGAAAGAGAGAAATGCTCAGTGAGATCAGTGAGATCCATGACGCGTGCTCACTCTGCACCTGCCATAGGTCATGACCTACTTAAAGCTTATCTCTGCCTCCTCTCCCCCCCTCACCTCTCTGGCGAGGAGAGAATTTCCATTCTCGCACATGCAACAGTGTATGTGCTAACCTTTTCATTGTCTCAACGACCATCGGCAACCTCCCCCCCCCCCATGCGAGTACTAAGCACGGGTGGGGTGTAGTGCCATTGCATTCGCGTTTGGGGATTAACCATCGCTTTAGACAGCCCAAAGGCTATCACCAGAGCAATAGCGATCCCCGCTACTTTACATGACAATTAAAATATCTGTACTGTGACACTTTTCTTTCTTTCTTTCTTTCTTTCTTTCTATCTGCTTCCGGTGATATCCCTGGAGGAGATGCAGGTTCTGGCTGGGGGGAGTCAGGTTCTAGTAGCCTAAACTCCATTTCGGGCTGACCCTGTGTCCTCCGCCCCCTCTTCCGTCCTCCTGCAGGGAGGATGGAATACAGGGAAAGACAGGATCAGTCCCTACCCTGACATCCCCTTCCCTTTGGACCGAAACCTCCTCCAGCAACCGCCCCTACCACTGGGTTGCATAATCCTAGCCTTCCTCTTCTCCCGCTTCTTCTGCGTCTCCGCCTTGGTGCCCTTCTCGGGCACTTCCGGCGAAAAGCTGGTGGACATCGACACTACGCTCCCATCACTTGTGGTGTCGAGCACGATCACACATTTCGCCCAGACAAAACCCTTGTGGTTATCCAGGCTGACACCTCCGTTGGTCATAAGTTCACTTGCGGTGCCCTTCTTCCCAAACGGGGCCTCCTTCACCTTAAGGTGCCATACCAAACATTCCCTCCGCAACCTCTGGTGCTTGTATCGGGAATGTTCAGTCAGCCAATCCCATTCTCCGCCCGCCCCACTACGTCCGGTAGCGAATTCGTTGGGCTCACACTGTATCTTTAACTGGTGCCGAGCAGCTAACATGCTCTTGATCAGAACAGGGACCGACATACAAACGGCTCTTCCCCTAATGGCCTCGTTCTCTAGACCATCAGGAGTCCTGCCCAGCACCAATGCACGAGGAGGTGTGTCTGCAATTAACAGCATTTCCGACCCCTTCATCGTGTTAACCTGGCTCTTCCGGGATGGATTCCACGGGGGAAAATGCCCGTTCACCATCCTCTCGATTTCCGAGAGCAGGAGGAAGTCAAGGTCCTCCGTGCTCCCGCGGAACCATATTTTGTCTTTTCCTAGCAAAGTTTCCCGTGCCAGGGCTTTTCCAGGGTGCAAGAAGCCTTCACCCCGATTTATATGTATTCCAGAGAAAACTCTGACCCCCTCATGGAGAGGGCAAGGGAACAGATGTGTCCCATCCCAGCAACACTTACACTCTTTGACTCGGCTGCTGGGCATGGGAGGATAACTGGAGATGGCCGTCCGGCCACCCCACGCAAGATAACAATCCCTGCACAGCAGCACGCGGCACCCTCTAGGGCCTTCACGTGCCCCGATGAGCTCTAAACCACCGGCCCCCAGCTTGGTCGCCCCGCCTGGGGGGACCTCCCTCGGTTTGGCCATCTGTGGTCCACTCCACCGGGTCACGCCCACTGGCAGGGAACACAAAACACAATCACCTAACATCATCAACGCCCACCTCAGTGGGCGTTTGCGATATTCCTCTCTGGGGAGATACCCCAATTTTGTTGATTTCGCCACTCCATCCTCAATCGCAAGCCAAACGTTTTTACCATCTATACCAGGAGACAGTGCAATAAAAACCTTCATCCCTGCGCACCTCAGAGCGAAAGGCAGACCATCCCCGCCCGACAGGAGACCAAGGCACTGACCCGGCATAGCACTGCTACACCCCGACAGGTCAGCGTCAGGGCCTCGGGCTAGGCCGCACTTAAGATCCTCGGCAGCAGCCATGCTACTCACTCAGTCTTCCCAACCTGATCTACGTGGACTTATACCAAAATCTTCCACTGCTGTCGGTTAGGGCCAAGGACTGCTCTATTCAAGAATAGGGCTATGATCCATGATCTCGTCCTTGGCTTCGTACCTCGGCGCCGGATTCCTGGCGCGCAATTCCCTGTGCACCCCCAAGACTTCACCTGGGGATCAGGGAAAGAGAAAGACCCATTAACCGGTGGATTTCTCTTTCTCTCCCTTTCTAGGTTACCTGCATCTCTTTCCAGGGCATTTAAGAATGCCCAGATGGACGCTCCCTGGTCATATCCGTAGGCGTCGCATCCAAATAGAGTCATCACCAACCGTGCAACAAAGCGCGCACTAGCAAATCTAAACAGTTTAGCATAGTACCTGTCTAACTTTAGCTGCTGCTCGCGTACTGTCATTCCATGCTTGCATTTAGTCAACGCCACATGTATAATTTGTGTATAACCCATGTCTCTCATCGCATGGGCGTCCGTGAGCACTATCTGTCCGTCGGCCAGCGGTGGACCCACCTCGGGGTCCACGTAGCGCAGACATTCTTGTTTGAGGGCTGGGCCCGCCAGGTCCTGGATGGACCGGGCCATGCCCCCTTCATTGATTAAACGTGTGTTGGCTGGATTCACCACCCATGCCAGCTCGAATGGCCGATAATCTTCCAGGTACATATCCTGGACGGCCAACCTGTTCATGGTGGCACGCGTCGCAGGATACTCTCTGGGTGGTATCGTCATTATCTGAGGGACTGATTCTGTCCCCAAACTAGCAATACGCATCGGACGTCTAGGTGGGACGGGCTCCTCTGCAACCGGAGCGCTCGCCAGAGCGGTCCCGGTGGAGAGAGGCCTGCGTTCCCAGTTCCCTAGACCCCCTGGGAGATCCTGATCATCCCATTCAAAACTCGGGGAGCCCGCACGGCTCCGACACTCATTCACCACCTCCGCGTATGCTGGAAGCGGTGGATAACCTTCGCCGTTTCTCTCGGCTGCTGACCAAACTCCCCTGCCGTGGGGTGAAAGGTTCTGTTCCATGAAGCGGCACAGCTCCTGCCCAATTGGTGGCAAGGACCTGCGCCCAGGCTCCATGACCTCATTTTGATCGTATAGGTCTTCGCCATAGGCGGTGGAAGCGACCGACGATGGTCTTGGGCCAGACGCACCTGCGTCTGAGCTCAAGTTGGCAGTAGCCATTATAAATTAGCGAGTCCTGACTTCTCTCTAGTTCTATGAGTCCCTGACAGGGATGCTTGTGTCTCCCACTGGAGCCTGCTCGGCGCGCTTTCCGAGCCCCTGTTTTCACTCTGGTCGTGTGGATACTCGCCCGGATACAGCACACTGTTAGAAAAAGAGTATTATATGTACTCCTTACATATAATCCGAAGTCCCCGTCAATTACAACCCTGCTGCCGTGCGGAGTAGATTATATGTTGTGGCCGGTGGCTACTAAATACCCCCTCTGAATGATTGCTAAAATAATCAACCTGTCAATTATTCCCACCATTAAAGAGAGCGTATCCACCCAAGCGAGGATAATGTTATGTAAATTGTATTGAATAAAAGGTACAATCAAGATTCCTTTTACAGTAACACAGTCATGGTGATATGTAAAAAAAAAAGTACCCACCCAGTATCTTTCGACTCCTTCAGTAAAATCTTCAGGTTTCTAGACTTAGCCTATACTTGGTTTGGATCATTTTCAATTTCTCCGTTCACTTTTATGCGTGGGTTTGTAAGTGAGATACTTTCATCTAGAAGATGTTCACGTGCTTAACGCATTTTCCCGGATCAAGATGCAGATTGGCACATGTGGGAATAGCGCTGCATACTGTACGTGTTCTACATAATGATGCCTGTTCCAGTGAATGTGTGATGCAGTTTGGAGGTGTATTTGGTGTGCTAGGTACAGTATCATGTCTGCGTTCATCAAGACAAGTTGGCCAGAGCCTGTGGCTGCCTGCTTGACTGAGTGGAGGGTGTTAATATGTCTTCTTGTCAAAGTGGATTTCTCTCAAATGGTGCCCACTGAGAATAGAGCGAGAGAGAGAGACCAGTTGCTCAGATTAGCATTGAAGTAAATACACTAGGGCACCAGTGTGAAAATCTCAGCATAGTTAGTAAACACATACTGTACTGTATGTATACACAGCTGCACATGTGCATCCACATATAATAAGCAGCAGTCTCTCTCTATGTCGCAGGGCTTCACAACTGAGTCTCACATTTAATTGATGAAATTGACCGGTCTCATGGCCATGACTCATTGTCTTCCATGAATTCATTTTGTTAGTGATCTCTTGTAAACCCTGAGGCCAGTGGTGTGTTCTAGATTTTTTTGAATGGCATCTATCTTCTCTCCATCTCTCCATCCCACACGCAAGGCACGGGTACATGCGCGCTTACCGGTATATACAGTACGCACACAAGCTTGGTCACCGAATGGAGTTTGAATACTATAAAGTGGCAGGTCAGTGGTTTAATGTGTGAATTACTTCGCCAGCTGAGATTATCACTGGCTACGCTTGGCTACGAAAGAAATCTGCAGGTCACACGGCGTATATTGCATATCACGGTAGAACACACCACTGCATGAGGCCCAGACGAAAAGAAGCCCAACGATTGCCTCCTACACAGTTTAAAGCAAGACTAGATGGTTAAAATACAATGGAAAATGGCTGGAGTGCATTGTGTTGTGTTCACAATACACATTGCAAACTGCAATGCAGACCTGAAATGAACTCAGAGTCAGACCACCTCCTGAGTCGGGGTACACTTCGTTTCAGAGTGTTCACATTATGCGGAAAAAAAATTGCTGAGTAATGGTCTGAATCCATTTCAAGGTCTGAATTGAACCGAGCGTGAAAACACCCTGAGTTCTGTTGGAGTGTTCACGTTATGCGTACATTTTATTTTGCTGAATCACAGTCGGAGTCCACTTCAGAGGCTGAAAGAAACCAAGCGTGAAAACACACCTTAATACTGCGACAAGAGAAGGGGCTGATCGATGGTGAGCCCAAGTTGGGTGAAAGGAAGGCGAAAGCAAGAACCAAAAATCGACAACGTTTTGTGTTCACCTGGTGGCTCAACCAGACTTTTGTGTCACACAACACCCGCTTTAATCCTCTCTCTCTCTCGATCCTCTATTTCCCGACATTAGATATCTCTCTCTCTCTCTCTCTGCTTCATATTCCTTTTTCCCTGGACTGTTCAATGGAGAAGAACTTCAGTCGTGACAGCTGTGTCAAGGTCCAGGGAATACATGTACTGTAGGTACGAGCTGCAACAAAAGATTGAAGAGAGAGGCCGACACTCTCCCTCTGCTGCCCTGTCACCCCCACAGATGGCTGACAAGAGTGATTACACAATTAAACGAGGATTGTTTTGTCGTTTTGCTCCAAACTCTCTCTCTCTCTCTCTCTCTCTCTCTCTCTCTCTCTCTCTCTCTCTCTCTCCTAATATTCTCCAGTATTCATTGCCGAAGCTCAGTGAGACTCAGACAGTAGTAGTGGCAATGTCTGCATGTTACACACTAATGTGGTCACTGTGAATGGGCAGTTTACAGTATGGTTATAGATTGATTCAATTCGTTTTTTTGGTTGGAAAGGCACAATCCCCAATTTCCTCCAATAACCGATGTTCTCATAGCCGAGGCTTATACAGTATATATATATATTTTTTTTTTATAATTATATTATAATTATATTATAATTATAATGATATATATAGCATTGGATTTGCCTCTTGCTCAAACTAAACTAATTAAAGCGTAACAGCGTGATAACAGGAACAAATCCCCTCATGCCCTTGGGGACACCAGTTCCTTCGCAGCCTTTGTTTCCCCATCGCCTCCTGCATTAAATGTGCTTCTCAGCCGAACCCCTGAAGGGTCTGTAAATGTCACGTCCTGCCTAACCTTTTCTCATGTCGTCTTATTACTCCCAGCCGCTAATGTTGGGCTTTGCATCATTGTGTGCTCACTCACCTCCGACCCCAGAGTCTCCACCAACGCTCTGTTTTGATACTCTTACTCTGGTTTGCGACTCCACAATGTGATATTTCTCAGAATTATTTTGTGTGCGTGTGTGTTTGTGTGTGTGTGTTTGCGTGTGTGCGTGAGTTTGTCTAACTATACTTATGGGGACTAAACGCATGTTCACACAGTCACCTGCAGGGGACCTCTGACAGTGTGGGGACAAAATAGTAGGTCCCCACAACGGTTAGGGGTTAGGTTTAGGGATAGAGGTTAGGGTAAGGCCACATGACTTGCATACAAATGAATGGAAGTCTATGTAATGTCCTCACAAGTGATGTATATATATAGTGTGTGTGTGTGTGTGTGTGTGTGTGTGTGTGTGTGTGTGTGTGTGTGTGTGTGTGTGTGTGTGTGTGTGTGCGTGGGTGCGTGTGATGCTATTCCAAAGCCAAAACTATGCAAAACCACAAAAACATGCTCCCATCACTGTGATTGATGCAGAGGGATAGACAGCACTCGTTTTGGTTCACAGGATGCTGAGAAAAACGAATGACATTCTCGCGCGTGCACTGTGTTTACCCACTGTACTCGTGTGCGTGCGTGCACTCGCACAAACACAAAGCCAATATCCGCTACCTTTTTCATCTGCCATCTTCTATCTCTCGCCGTAATAAGAAATCGTATGAGAATTCATCAGTCCTTTTCAGTGTTCAACGCCTATCATTCATATCCTCTTTGTCAGGCCTGGTCTATTCTGTTCTACTCTCCTTCTCTCCTCTCCTGTCAGTTCACCAAACCCTTCCACTCCCATACGTGCCTCATCTCATGCCTAGTTACTCTCTCTCTTGGTCTTTCCATCTTTCTTTTTCTCTCTCTCTCCTCTGTTCATCTCTCAGTGGCGTCAGTTCAGAAAAAGCTAAGGTATGGCAACATGACTGATGTCTTGCACGCGCGCCTTCGCGCGCGTGCAAGACACCAGTCACCAGTCAGCCATACCTTAAGAAGTACATTCTATTTCCCCCGTTTACGGTTTCTTGGGCTGGATATGGCAGCCTGGAATGGTTGTTCAAGTGCAGCTAAACTTGGCATGTTAGTAAACGTGCCACAAAACCTTGTTAAAGTGAACATTTTGTAAAATGTTGTAGTTATCTAACATATAATTTTCCGAATGTCTGTCTGTCTGTCTGAGTGTCTGTCTGTCTGTCTGAAACCGCGTTTCTCCTCAGTGGCTGGAGCAATTGATCTGAAATCGCATCACCATCAGCATATGAACACACCTGACATAACTGTGAAGCCCGTTTGTCACTTTCACAAATCGTATGCTGTATAATTGCATTTTTATGGTGTATCTATATCTATTTAGCCTACAGTACCTTTTGTGACCACACATGTTACATGTTAAGGGAGGGGCGCTGTTGTTCAGGCCATGCACAATCACACACAAACCCACACACACACACACACACACACACATGGGGGGGGGGGGGGGGGAGTGTGTGTGTGTGTGCAGGCGGGCAGGCGGGCGGGCGGGCGGGGGGGGGGGGGGGGGGGGGTTGGTTCTGGCCCTGTTACAGATGTTGTCCAAAATCATGCAGATCGGTACACAGTATCTCTGTAGCCGTTAAATGGAACGGGTATTTCTTACATTGATGCTCCTACATATTAGCATGCAAGCACCAGTTAAAGTTACTTTCCATCCCTCATATACTGTGTGCACAGTGCACATCCCATAATCCACACACTGCACATCATTTCGGAGCTCATATCTTTGAACGGGTAAGGGCTAGTTTTACTGTAATTTAACAACACAATACAGATAGACAAAGAGACATTCATGGATTTATATTTAAAGGTAACTTTTATTTCCCCCCCTGGACCCAGGATATGGCAGCTGCATACCCCTGCCATACCCAAATGACGCCCCTGTCATCTCTCTCTCTCTCTCTAGCACTCCCTGTGTCTGTCTGTCTGTCTAGTTTGGTCTCTCTTTCATATTGTAATGACTGGTGGTTTGGAGATTCAAAGATAGCTCCATGACAATAACTTTATTGTAACAGGTTTATTGCATTCAAATGTTCTAGTATAACCAGAGCAACAGTAGGTGCCTTTGATAACTACCCATTACTGTAAGAAAACAAACACAACACACAGCACAACACGACAAACAACATTAATCACAATGAAACCATAACCCATTTCCCAACTCAATAACACATGCAATAAACACAACAATAAACAATACATGTCACGGTGTGCACCCAGAGGCATGCTGGGAAGTCCTTATTCGTCCAATGGCACACCCCGGGACGCTTCAATATTATGTGAAAGAAAAGCAGAAAGCGTGTGCGTGCATGCATGTCTGCACAAAGCCAATATCCCCTGCCTTTTTGATCTGCCGTCTACAATATTTCCCCATAAGAAAGCATATCGTCGTTGTCAGGTGGAAACCTCGTAACTCCAAGTTTCACATTTGTACATTCTTTTGCAAAGTAGAGCCCTGCTTCATCATACAAGGCCGTCACACAAAAGTAGTGAAAACAGCAGATCTACAAGCACACAACGCCTCGCGGTGCGAGGCGTTGTGTGCTTGTAGATCGGCTGTTTTCACTAGTTTAAGTAATTTTTTAAATGATAAATACAAAACGAACGGTTTTGGACATACAAGGTCTTCACCCGACAACGACGATATGAGAATTCATCAGTCCTTCCTTGTGTTCAACTCCTATCGTCTTTGTCAGCATAGATTGTATCTCCTCTCTCATGTCTTATTGCTCTGCTCGTGTCCCATTCATCCAGCAGAGCATCTGCAGATCCCTAACACTCCCATACATCAACTAGAACAGTGGTTCTCCAACTTGTGGTCGGGACCCCAAATTATTTTTTGGGGTCCCCAAATTATTTTGTGGGGTCCTCAGATGATTATCTTAATGTCATTTTTTTCCTCACTCAATGGTAAACAAACCAACACACAGTATAAGTGTATACATGGTTTCTGCACATTTATAAAGTGACAATTTAAGGACTTTCAGGACCAAACTGGCCAAACTGTCAAATATTAAGTAAGCAAGAGGCGGACATTGTGAAAATAGTCTACATGTGAGCATGTAGATCTGCTATTTTCACAATATTTATCTGTGGAACCGAGTCATTAAATGTTATACCTACAATTCCAAGTGCTTGTCAGAGTCGGGGTCCCCAGTTCAAATATGTTTATTTTGGGGGTCACGGCCTAAAAAGGTTTGAGAACCCCTGCACTAGAACAAACATACAACAACACTCTCATGCCTATTCTCTCTCTCTATCCTTATTGCTTTCTTTTACTCTCTCTCTCTCTCTCTCTCTCTCTCTCTCTCTCTCTCTCTCTCTCTCTCTCTCTCTCTCTCTCTCTCTCTCTCTCTCTCATGTTTTTCGATTTCATGGAGTGTAACCGAAGCAATCTGAAATCTCAGTCACAATCAAATATTGCGGTGTTGTCCGTTCGTATCATGTCACTGATAGGGTTGGGGTTGGTCAACAATGTGGCTGAGAGCCCTCTAACTCACAGCAGTTTGGTCTGTGCGGGCCAACAAGCTTGTTGATTAGTATACCACTCTGCCTCCAGCCTCCGCAGCCTTCTGGTTCAAGCAGCCGCAGCAAGCGTGACGTCTCTGTCGGGTGGAAACCCTGTATGTCCAAAAAAAAAAATGTTTTATTATTTCCCTTATTAAAACATTTAAAATAGTGACGTGTATTGTGAGCTTGTAGATTGGCTATTCTTTGTGCAACATTCTTGTATGATGAAGTATGAAGTATGAAGTTGTATTAAAGAGATACAAGGTTTTTGCCTGACAGCAGCGATGAAGCCACGTGCCGGGTTAATACACTAATGGTTGCGTGTTGGCGAAGCGTCTTAATTAACCCAGCTGCCCGACTGCGAGGCTGCCAGGCCAAAGCAGGCCCGGCACCACAGGGGTGCCAGAGGGGGCCTTTCACCCTCAGTTGCAAATTCTGCCCCCTTAGTTTAAGTTTTATATTGTCACTGTCGGGCAGAAACTTTGTATCTCCGAGTTTCAAATTTCTACGTTTTATCGTAAAGTAAAGCCCCGCTTTATCTTCCAAAACTACAGCACAAAACTAGTGAAAATAGCTACGTTTGCTTGTAGATCTGCTATTCTCACTAGTTTAAATCATTTTTAAAATGATAAATACAAAACCAATGGTATTGGACATAGAAGGTTTCCACTAGACAACATCAAAATATATATTGTTTTAATATAAAAATTAGATGTGCCCCCTCGCCATTTTCAACTGCCCCTCCTCAGTCATTTCATCCTGCAGCCGAGCCTGGGCCAAAGCAACCGGAAGATCATGGTCTCCTATCATTTCACAGTCACTGCACTGTTAATAGGCTCTATGTACGCTGGGGGAACGATTTCAGGGCTAAAAGGGATCACCAAACACTGTGGAACAGGGCTGTGCTTTAAAAGGCTTATACGGTTTATTTAAGCAGTTGCGTAACTTTGCCAGTGTTTTATTAGATCTTTTATGAACCCTCTTGTTCCTGGGTTTTGTGCCAGGGATCTCCATAAGAGGAGATTTTTGTTATTAGATTGCATTTTGTACGGAATTCTACAAGTATCGTTGAGGTAGCTCAGTCAGTAAAGAGCTCGCCTTTGAATCTCAAGGTCCTGGGTCTCAGCCAAAATCCACTCTCTGCATTGTAGCCTGACTTAACTAAGGCTAAAGTAAGTAATGGGAGCTAACGGTAGATGTGGAGCTCCACCTCAGCACTCCATCTCCCAGAGGTCTAGTGCCTTGTAAAGGGGATAGATGCCCTCCAACCCACTTACTTATCACTGTACAACTGTCTCTGTACTGTACTGTACTGTGTGGGGAGATAACAGTGGAGATTACATTGGGCTAACTTTTAGCCAGTGGAATAATAGGGAAATTAAACTTTTTGCTCTCAAGGACCTAAAGGGGTCCCTGACCCCACTTTGAGAACCACTGATGGTCCTCAAGCGGGGGACCCTTTACCCTGGCTGTATTAAGGCTCATTTGAATGCCATGAGCCTTGTTATCATACAACGTGTCAAATAATCATAAGGGACAGAATGCATTGGGCTTAAGGGTGATTCGTACTTAGTTGCGCAATCAATCACACAATTGTGTGTCACGCAATCTAAAATAGCCGATCGACACGCTCACAAGGCATTGCAGTACGACCCATTGTGAGCTGGTAAATCTGCTATTCTCAGGCAGCTCTAGTATAACTCAGGCTTTAGAGTTGACAAATAGAACAATATCACTTTCTCTGACTAAATCTTCCGTATATACAGCTAAATAAAGCAACATAACAGCCCTCAACACGTCATCCATCATGTCCATTAATGACTGCCAAGCATCAGTGGAACGTGTAATTTGGTGTCTCGTGGGAAGATTTGTTCTTGGCCCTGAGTGGACTTTGTCCAACACACACAGTGTTGCTCCAGCCAGGTTCATCAACCCCATGTCCTTCAGCGTTGAGGAATGATTGGATTCATGCCACTTACTCCAATCTAGCACTTTGTAAGTCCATCTGGATGAGTGCGTCTGCAAATGCCTGGATTGTAATTGCAAATGAATGGTGTCCTGACCTCACACCAGTGTGGTTAAGCACTGCAGGTGTCACACAATATGGCCAGTTCCTTGGTTTTGAAATGTGTGAATCTGGCTGGGTTTACAGCATGTATTGCGTTTTAGCCATTAACATTGATGTGTGTCTCCGGGGCCTTTTCCACGGGCAAAGAACCGGTTCCAGAACCAGTGCCGGTTCAACTTTCTTGGGACCTTGGTTCGTTCTTGCGAACCGGCTTGCGTTTCCGCCAGATTGTACCATGATTGAACCAGAGGAACCAAGGATTTTGTGGTTCCCATTCGGAACCAACTTTTACGGTTCGGAAACAACCCCGGTTCTCGGTGGAAAAGCTCACCTCTGGTTCATCCCATAGGCGGGAGAAAGAACCAGAACCGGTTCTTTGCCGGTGTAAAAGGCCCTTCTGTGTGTGTGTGTGTGTGTGTGTGTGTGTGTGTGTGTGTGTGTGTGTGTGTGTGTGTGTGTGTGTGTGTGTGTGTGTGTGTTCATCCTTCATTGTATCACACTGCTGTCCCTTTCAAAACCCAATCTAAGTCTTCTGAAATGCATGGCTTGAGATTTGAAAAGTAATTTTATTTATGGCATGGTTCTGTAGGATCCGAGCTATCAAATCAATGCCAAGGTCAAGGTGTCTCCATTGTAACTTCTCTAAGTAGCAAGTACAGAAGAGTACAATGCTTTTGTTCTGGATCCTCATACATTGTAGCAGCAATAAAAATACTAATAACAGTAAGACAAATGTACATATAGATGATTGACTGAAGAGATCCTTGCCACACCATTATTAGAATAAGACCCATGTGGTTTTATTATGAAAAGAACAATAATAGATGAATCTCAGGATCAACATGGAAACATCGTGGCTCCAATGTGGATCTTTGACATCTTGTGGCCAACCTGTCATCTATGAATACATGTTACAGTATATACAGATAGAGAGACAGACCCTCTCATGAGCCAACGTGAGCCACGCTGTAAAATGCATTTTGATTGCAGTTTATATTATAATCACAAAGCAGGTCTATTTTAACCACTTAAACCCTAATTACTTCATTGTATGACAAATACTGAAAATAGCCTAGTTATTTTTTTTCGTAATTATTTATTTTTATTTGTTTTTACAAAATGTGAAACACGCCCCAACATAAGGACGCCAGGGCGTGTGAAGCTTGCAATAGGATTTTCTTTTTTTACATAAATCAATATTGCGGTGTCCTATTTTCCAGGGAGGCGGTGTCCTCCACCTGCTGTGTGCCGAGCGGTGTGAAACTCCACGGGGAGCCGTGCTGTTGACACCTAATAAAAAGCCTGTCCCACAACGCGCTGTACCGGTGACAGCAGTGACCTTCACCTTACTGTATTTAACCCATTTAGAACGGGGTACACATTGTTGTGTATCATTATTTTATGCTTTAACTATTGACAAATAGCAGATATACAAGCTCACAGCGCGGCACCGAGTGCCGCGCTGCGAGCTTGTAGATCTGCTATTTTTGAAACATCGTGAAAATTAGAATTCTGACCCGATTCTGTAAGTGTCTTTTGAATCCTTCTAAGGTTTTTTTTTGGAAAAACCTATGTTTCTATGTCAGCATTCTGGCCAGCCATCGTCAAAGAAAAGGTCCCTTTCACTTAACCGGAGCTCAGTTAGTCTGTTCTCGAGAGACTGACTATGTCAGTGGTGCTCAAACCTTTTCATGTGAAGTATCCCAAAATGATATTTATTTGGCCAAGGACCCCCATCTCAAAATATTTAGTTCCAGGGACCACCCAGAAGCAAAATTTGAGTTACAAACGTCCGCTTTGAAAATACATATATTCAAAGATTTGCACACATTTTCACAACTTTTTCCAAACATAGCAGATCTACAAGCTCGCAGCGCGGCACTCGGTGCTGCGCTGTGAGCTTGTATATCTGCTATTTTTTCACTGGTTAAAGCATTCAATAATTCTAGGCCTAAATGGGTTAAGCCTAATTTATACTGTGTGAGACATGCCATGGGCTCACAGCCTCATAGCTCTGGGCCCTTATGCCGGATTTCCACGTACTGTAGATGTGCACGGGTGTGGCACACCAAAAGTAGCAGGTCTACAAGCCCACAGCGCGTCGCAATGCAACACGTTGTGAGCTTGTAGATCGTGTATTTTCGGTGCGCAGCTAAGCATAACTCAGGCTTTACGGGTGCATTTTAGCGGAGCGTGAGTTGCGTCTACATGTGTATGTTTACACACAAATGTGTGAGCAGCTGTCCCAGATGCCTTGGCACTGTTTAACCTTGGCAAAGTGGAAGGTCTGTACACAAACAGCACCACACAACACATCAAACAAACACTCTGACCTCTTAACCTCAGAGATAAACTGATGTCGAAATCCTCTAGCTACAGTAATAAAATGTGTATTTTTTACATGCTATGGAGCTTTGTAACATCCTAAGATCCATATGATAACGATTTGATTGATTGAAGAATTTATTAGAAGTTTGCAATAGAAAAAAGTACAGTTTCATGACAAATCACTGGTACAAGGTCTACTAAAAGGAGATCCTAGAAAGCCGAGGCTTATTTCCACAGGAACCACACTTTAAGTATCTCATATAACATTGAAAGACAGACGGCTAGACGGATAGAACATAGTACTTTATCTAGGATAATATCAGTTTCAAAAGCATAACATCAAATACAAAGGCAGAAAAAAAAGAAAAGGGGGGGGAGCATGGGGGCTTAGTCTATTTACAAGTCACGGGTAGCAGCTGTCTGAAGGTGACTTTTCATACCAATTTTGAAGGAGGCTAGGGATTTGCTCTCCTTTAAGGCTTGTGGAAGGGCGTTCCACATGTTGATGGTATAGCAGGAGAACGAGTTAGCGCCTTGTTTAGTGTTAAATCTACGTTGATGATGATTAGTGGCGCTGCCTCTGGTGTTGTGATCGTGAACATCCTTGACCTTTAAGAAGTAGTTTGCCAGGTACATGGGTATCTTGGAGGTGTAGTGAATCTTGTACACCAGGCCCATTGCAAGATGCTGTACTCTGTCAGCTACTTTGAGCCACCCCATGCTTTCGTGGTGACGATCGGTAAGGTGGGTCTGAGGTGGAAGACCAAGCACAACCCTAATTAGTTTGTTCTGGGCTGTTTGGAGCTTTAACTTTAAGGCAGCTGGGGCGTCGCGATACCAGACAAGGACTCCGTAATCAATGAGGGGCCCAATAAGAGCACCTCCTAGTGTCTTAGTGTCCTAGTGTCGATAACATTATTCAGTTAACCACTTTCAACCTGGCATCCCTAATTTTGGCTGCCAGGTCGTATTCAAAATGTTCCAACAATTGTGACAACGTGATAACAGATCTACAGGCTATAGATCACATACTGTAACAACCGATGTTCACATAATTGGTCCTCGCTCCTTATGAACCGAGTCTACTCGGTCTGTGTCTCAGAGGGCTGTGGACGGTTCAGAAACCTGCCTACCAGTGACATCATCGATGGGGAATCCAAACTAATACAAACTGCAAGCCTTGTTTTCCTTTAAAGTTAGCATGCAATCATGGAAGCCATTGTTCCCCCGCCCGTTAATAAAAATCCACATAAACATTTTAAAATCTTGTTTGAAAAAACTTCCACACAATGATGTCACTGGTATAGCGGGTTTCCTGAAGTGTCCAAGGTCCTCCTATGAGACACGCAGTGAGTAGACAAAAATGGTCATGAGCATTACTGAGGACCAACTGACCCTTTGACAAGTCCCACCCGTGGTCCCACCCCTCTTCACATTGGTCATTCAGGGACCAACCACAAGGCTGACAAAGGGTGAATTATACAGTATGCAGATAGGTTGAAAATGGGTGAAGTCGTCCTTTAAGTATACAGGGCTTACTGTTAGTGGTTAAGACCATTCCAGTGCTAGAACCATCTAATTTAGAACAGTCCAGAAAAGGAGCCATAAAGGACCTGTGTAGACGTTATGTCCTGCATGGACAGTTCCTGTTGTCCTTCATGGGTCACATCGGTGTGGGGGGCGTGTATTGTATAGAATTCCCCACATCGTCCCACTAAGCCCACCCAACATTCTACACCGGCGCTCCACATTTCTCACTGGGGCCTCGTCAGCCAGCTCACTAATGTGACTTAATAGGTTAATTAGCCTACATGACTTCACATGCGTTTCAGAGCCGTGCAGTCGGCAGTGACTTTGGGCTTATTTTGGAACGCCCTTACGGTATATGACATTGACGTTAGGGAACCTTCATGTTTACGGTAAAGCTCTGGTGGTACTGTATATGGCAACCTGCTGTAAATGACAGCTTGTGTGTGTGATCTAAAATGGCTTTAACACTTAAACCCTTAACCCATTTAGGCCTAAAAGTATTGCATGCTTTAACTATTAAAAAATAGCAGATATACAAGCTCACAGCGCGGCACCGAGTGCCGCGCTGCGAGCTTGTAGATCTGCTATTTTTGAAAAAGTCTTGAAAATGTGTGCAAATCTTTGAATTATTATGTATTTTCAAAGCGAACGTTTGTAACTCAAATTTTGCTTCTGGGTGGTCCCTGGAACTAAATATTTTGAGATGCGGGTCCGTGGCCAAATACATATAATTTTGGGGGTCCTTCACATGAAAAGGTTTGAGAACCACAAGTCTCTCAAGAACAGACTAACTGAGCTCCAGTTAAGTGAAAAGGACCTTTTCTTTGACGATGGCTGGCCAGATTGCTGTCATAGAAACATAGGTTTTTCAAAAAACCTTAGAAGGATTCAAAAGACACTTATAGAATCGGGTCAAAATTCTAAGTTTCACAATTTTTCAAAAATAGCAGATCTACAAGCTCGCAGCGCGGCACTCGGTGCCGCGCTGTGAGCTTGTAGATCTGCTATTTTTCAATAGTTAAAGCATAAAATAATAATACACAAAATGTGTACCCGTTCTAAATGGGTTAATGTACGTGACCTTTGGCTCTGTCTGGTCTGATCTCTTTTTTCCCTATACACCAAACCTCTTCGCCGAAAAAAGATTGATAAACAAGCTCACAATGTGATGCGTTGTGAGCTGTAGATCTGCTATTTTTGGCAAATGGTCCTCCCAGAATAGGGATGCTAGGGTTCAAGTGACAACGTGATGCGTTGTGAGCTTGTAGATCAGCTATTTTTGGCAAATGGTCCTCCCAGAATAGGTGAAATGCTAACCTGCCGAGTCCCGACGCTGGTGAATATAACCTGGTGAATGTTAAACTGGGAAGTGGGGAACACAGAACCTGGGGAGCATAGAACAAGGGGAACATAGGGAGGACCCCCTAAAGCTCTATACACTTCCTTACGACGGATAGCGAAAAGAGACGATCTACAAGCTATAAAGACATGCCCCAAAATAGGACTGCCAGATTGAAACGCCAGGTTAAACGTAGAAGTTTGTCAACAAAGTTTGAAGCGAGCATGTTTAGCGTGTCAGGTGCACGTGGGCGTTTGGTATGCTTGTTATGCGGAGAGGTTTTGTGCACAAGGTCGGCCTTTTGAAATCAAATCAATACCTACAGCGATAGAGGCACTCTCTTACTTTTCACCTCATCTGCCGCATTGCTAACCATCCAGCGTGGGCGAGGAATGTTACTTTCTCTTTGCTTTCAAATAAATAAAGATCTCGCCATTGAGCGAGCACCATTCACTTTCCAAGGCAGCAGGCACAATTGTCGTTTTTCATGGCTTCACTTAAGCGGCGTTTCTTTTATATGTGCGAGGGGCGAGCATTTTAAAGCATCTTGCAGAAGAATCGGTCCGTTCAAGCTGTGCAGATCCAGGGTTGAACGTTCAATGCGAATGAAAGAGAGCGAGGAAAAGATAATAAAAGTGAAGCAGAGGGATGGGGAGAGAGGAGAGAGACCTTGCACATTGCGGCTGTTATGAATAGAGTTCTGAAACCGTGGCTGTCCTTCAGCCCTGAGGAATGTAACTAATCATGCAGCAGTAGAACGCGATTGGCTTCAGTGGAAGGTGAATGTCCCTGCCTCCTTTCTTGTTGTATCCAAGGCTGCAGTGCACAGTGACTTTAGTCCAGCTGTGCCTATCTAGTTACATCCAGTGCAGTGGCGTCAGTTCAGAAAAAGCTAAGGTATGGCAACATGACTGGTGTGGACGCCAGTCATGTTGCCATACCTTAGCAACAGACATGATACATTTATTTTAAGAAGTACATTACATTTTTCCCCCGTTTCTACGGTATCTTGGGCTGGATATGGCAGCCTGGAACAGTTGTTCAAGTGCAGCTAAACTTGGCATGTTAATAAACGTTCCACAATTAACAATAATGCATTGCACCTGTGCAGCTGACCTGCAGAACCTGGGAATATACCATTCTGTCAAGATGGGGAGAATACAAGTGTGGAAATATAATTATAATACCTTGTTAAAGTGACCATTTTGTAAAAGGTTGCATTTGTAGTTATTTTACTGTAATTTAACAACATAATAACCAGAACAGATAGACAAAGAGACTTATATTTAAAAGTAACATTTATTTTCCCCCCTGGACCCAGGGTATGGCACCTGCATACCCCTGCCATACCCAATTGACGCCCCTGTGCCTATCTAGTTACATCCAGTGGAATTACTCACATTGTTTACTTCAGTAAAAGTATCAATACTGCAATGTAGTTACATTATTACAAGTAAAAAAGTCCGGAATTCAGAATGTATTTAAAAGTACAAATGTATTGGTATCAAAATGTACTTAAAGTACCAAAAGTAGAAAGTAGTCATTATGCAGAATGTCCCATTTCACAAGTTTTCAAAGGTATGAAATGTATCCAAATCTTGAATCTTGAAAATAGCAGATCTACAAGCTCACAATGCGTCGCGATACAGTAGCTTGTAGATGGGCTATTTTCAAATGGCCAAAATGTATATAGGGCCGAAGGTTATGTTTTCTAATAATAATCAAAATAAAAGCTACCTTTAAATATAAATCCATGAATGTCTCTTTGTCTATCTGTATTATGTTGTTAAATTACAGTAAAATAACTAGGCCTACAACATTTTACAAAATGGTCACTTTAACAAGGTATTGTGGCACGTTTTACTAACATGCCAAGTTTAGCTGCACTTGAACAACCATTCCAGGCTGACATATCCAGCCCAAGAAACCGTAAACGGGGGGAAATAGAATGTACTTCTTAAGGTATGGCAACATGACTGGTGTGACACCAGTCATGTTGCCATACCTTTTTTCTGAACTGACTGGATTCACACAGCATGTCTCAGTGGATACGAGGCCAGATATTGTTTAGTCAGGGTCATAAGTGTCCAGGGTTTTGTGCTACAGTATATTGATCTTTGTGTCCAGGTGGAGCTCAGATCCTGTTACAGTCTTCTGCTCACTGCACTGCAAGTGTTTTATAAACCAAGCTGTCAACGTCTCCTCACTGTACAACCTTTCATTTTGTCAACAGGAATCTTGGGAAATCTGGACTGAGGGTGTCCTGTCTAGGATTAGGTGAGTAGGTGTTGTGTGTATGCTGTGTGTGTGTATGCTGTGTGTGTGTGTGTGTGTGTGTGTGTGTGTGTGTGTGTGTGTGTGTGTGTGTGTGCGCACGCCGTGCATGCATGTGTGTACCGGTACATGCAATTTGACTTCATTTCTTTTTCAAAATATTACGATTAACCCTAACCCAATGCAATGTCCATGAAACATTTCAAAACCTGTGTGCTACACAGTATATACTACAGTAGCAAGACGCCTCATGGCAGCATTGCCCTGGTCGTGCCATGTCTTGGCCATCTGGCCAGTGATGTATATTGGACCATTTACCCATATATGGAGACCCCTGGTACCCATATATTGAGATCCATGTACTGTATATGGAGATATGCTGTGAGAGCCCAAACATGCTTACTTAGTTATTTGTTATGTGAAAGTCCTATGACATCTATGACATCTGACATCATACATACAATCCCTTATATGCCCATACAGTACATGGAGATCCCTGTCTGTAGAACCAGCGTGTGGGTTGTCTTGGACATCTGTCTTGGCCATATATGGATTCTGTTGGTGTGGTATGTGGCCGATGTGGCCTCCATATATGGGCATTCCCATATGAAGTCCTGTTAGATATGGGCTTAATATTGATGACATCAGGGATCTCCATGTATGGGCATACAATTAATTCTGTTGGTGTGGTTCCCATGACATCACAGCGAAGTCAGTGTGTGATGTCAGAGCGGCAAACCCATTCTGTTAGAGTGGTTCCCCTGACATCACAGTGACGTCACACTGATGTGTCAGGGGAACCACAGTGTCAGACGTTATAGACAGAGATACGGACAAGCTGTGACAGTTCACATACTAAACAATTAAGTAGAAAGGAGTCAAAACAACTTAACACAATGCACATTATAGCCTAATTGTCCACTCATTGTTCTCTACACAGGCACATGGGTTACCTTCGGGGGCCAGATAACAGACGAGGTAAGTGAGAATAAATCAACAACGATGCCTTCACTTCATGTTACCCTGAAATGGCTACCCTGAACATCACAGGCTCATGTTAAATCCTCAGTGTTAATTTGGAAAGTTAAATACAGTACAGCTGTTGTGATAATATTTGCAGGGACTGAAATAGGTTTAGTCAGGAACACTCAGTAGATTAACCATTTATTGCAACACATGGAATACAGTTAAACTTGGCTTTAAAGGCTCCGCTTTCGGAGATGTTCCCTGAATTTTGTCCACGCTGCTTGCCAGGCAAAATCAGGTAACGTTAAGCAAAACCCCAAAGCGATACAACTGTAGTACAATAAATAGCGATACATTGACATATTAGCTTGAATCAGCAGACACGAAATCACAAGTATTTCAGCCTGTGCCAGACTCTGATCAAAAGGTGGAGGAGGCAGCAGCGGATCCGAAGCTTTGGATCCAAGAGAAGTAGAGCTATAGTGAATTCAAGCCGTATTTAAAGGAGACTCCCTTATAGAGCGTGAGCTCTGATTGGAGTATGACAGTGTGACGTAATGACCAGCAGAGTGAATGAGGAATAGAAAAGTTGATTACAGCTGAGGCAGGCGAGACTCACGTGTCCTCCTGCATAAACTAACGCTATACTTCATTTTTGGCCCTTACACACCGTGTTATTTCCATGAAATTAATTCAGCCGGAAATGTATTTCTTTGAACTGCTTGGTGTCATGCATACATCCAATACGAATCAGAACCTGGTATAAAACATGTGGCCACCGGAGCTTGCGTGATTATCCATTAGCCAATAGAGTGAACAATAAATCAATAGCCATTTATTGTACGGCAACAGTCTATATTTTGGTTGTAAACAAACTATTCACAAAATGAAAATAAACTCCAAACACATGCACTCACTCACAAAATATTACATTAAAATTAGCAGAGGAAGGGGATTTATTTTTCTTGTCACAATAAGGGGTTGCACATTTTGAGCAGAGTGGAGCTGTCCATGGTGCTGAGTAGTGCTGGACAGGTGAGCTCTGTCCATGGTTCTAAACCACATCAATCTCCATGGTTCTAAGCCAGTGCAGTGGTTCTCAGAGGGGCCTTTTCCACCAAAAGAACCTTGGTTCAAGAACCAGTGCCGTTCAACTTTCTGAAACCGGCTTGTGTTTCCACCAGATTGAACCAGAAGAATCAAGGATTGTGTGGTTCCTGTTTCGAACCAACTTTTACGGTTCAGAACCAACTCGGTTCTCGGTGGAAAAGTTCACCCCTGGTTCATCCCATAGGCGGGAGAAAGAACCCAAACCGGTTCTTTGATGGTCGAAAAGTGGAATCCAGGAACTCTGTGGGTTCTTTTAGGTGGGTCTAAATTGACCCATACAAGTCTGTAACTCTGACAGTGTACAAATGGAACCAAAGGAACCCGTTAGGATTCCTTTGGTACCATTTGTACACTGTCAGAGTTAAGGGGAGACCTTGAAATTCAGTTTGTGAAACACTGTTCTAAAGCCACATGAACTGTGATGCTGAGTAGTACTAGACAGGTGAGCTCTGTTCACAGTCACATATGCAACCCCCATCCCCACAGTGAACTAATGGACGGCTACATGTTTATGAATACAATTATAATTATAACTGCAATATTAAACCAAACAAGTGTAACGAATCTAAAACAATATCTAGTGAGATGAACAGTTTTGAAAGATATTCCTTTAGTACCATAAAATACAGACGTCATTTAGACCATGTAACTTACAGTAATAAGGAATGTACTATACTGTAATATACTTTAATATTTTATGTATGAAATTCTTCAAGCAATGTCACTGTGATAATCTTCCATTAATTCATAATAATTAAAATGTACATTCCATGATTTAACCTCTCTCTCGCTGTCTCTTTATATTCCATCTCTCATATCTATCTGGTTATAGGTGGCAGAAGAAGTGATGACATTAGCCTATGAGAATGGAATCAATCTCTTTGACACAGCCGAGGTCTATGCTGCTGGGAAGTGAGTACAGTATGATGTGCACGTACACACATACACACAACTGCGTGCACACACACACACACACACACACATTTGCACGGACACACAATGCACTTATAATCACATGCACACACCTACACACAACATGCACCCGCGTACACACTTGCTAGGACGGCACACACATGACCACTTACACCGACGCACAATACACATATCGTCGTTGTCGGGTGAAAACCTTGTATGTCCAAAACCGTTGGTTTTACAGTTATCCTTTTAAAAATGATTTAAACTAGTGAAAACATCCGATCTACAAGCACACAACGCCTTGCACCGTGAGGCGTTGTGTGCTTGTAGATCTGCTGTTTTCACTACTTTTGTGCGACGGCCTTGTATAACGAAGCAGGGCTTTACATTGCGAAAGAACGTACAAATTTGAAACTTGGAGATACAAGGTTTTCACCCGACAACGGCGATATACAAACACATGCACACACATACAGTACACACACACACACACACACACACACACACACACACACACACACACACACACACACACACACACACCCACCCTTCGACTCTCATCTCCCCTTCTGATGTTCAGAAGTCTAAAGTCCCATGAGTCTTTGAGGTCATGGTGACTTTACTCCTTCCTTTACAGTAAAGCCTGCCATGTGTGTCAGGTCACCGGCCTACAGTATATAACATGAACCATCCCCTGACGTAATTTTACATGCAACTGCAGTGTGGTTTGACCTCAAATATTCTATATTGTTGACCATGTCACATCCACCAAATTCAATGTAGTGGCACAAAGAAAGAAAGACTGCTTTGCAGAAAGACTGCTTTGCTCTGCTTTTTCTAAATGTTTTATATAGCACATTTAAAAACAACAGCAATAGCACATTTAAAAACAACTGCAATAGCACATTTAAAAACAACAGCAGTTGACCCGAAGTGCTTTCCAAAGGAAAAAATCACACCCGTGTGAACTGAGCGGTGGTTCTCCCCCCCCCCCCCCCCCCCCGTGTGTGTGTGTGTGTGTGTGTGTGTGTGTGGCCTGGACAACAGCGCCCCTCCCTTAAAGGGCCTACACCATGCTTTTAAAACTATATTTTTTGTATAAATATATGCTCAAAATTGAGTCTTAGACAGGTTTTAACCCTCAACAAACACTCTGACCATTCTTTTTGTTTGTTCTAGCTCTACTATAATGAGGCTCTCCAGCTGCAATACCAAAACGGCCTCTGTTTGCTCAGGGGCGCATCTAGTGGGGTTTTTCCAGAAAAAAAATAAGTTTTTTGAAAAAAAATAAGTTTTTTGAAAAAAAAAGTTTTTTGAAAAAAAGTTTTGAAAAAAAAAAAAATATATATTTTTTTAACTTTTTGAGTTTTTGAAAAAAAAAATTTTTGAAAAAAAAATGTTTTGAAAAAAAATTTTGAAAAAAAAAGTTTTGAAAAAAAAATGTTTTGAAAAAAAAGTTTTTGAAAAAAAAAGTTTTTTGAAAAAAGTTTTGGAAAAAAAAATATATTTTTTTTTTACTTTTTGACAGTTTTTGAAAAAAAAAATTGAAAAAAAAATGTTTTGAAAAAAAAATGTTTTGATTTTTTTTTTTGAAAAATAAAAAGTTTTGAAAAAAAAAATTTTTGAAAAAAATTTTTTTTTGATTTTTTTTTTTTTTTGACTCTGAAAAAAAAACGGGAAACGCGTGTGACGTCACATGCGTCAACTCTCAGAACAGCACTGTTCTGAGAACCCGTGGAAAGCTTTTCATCTCTGTCTTCCCAAAACCAGAGAAAGACACAATGTACAGAAATAGGACTTTGTGAGGATAGAAGGTGCCAGTGGGACCCCAAAAAAAGGTTTTAAAATAGAAAAAGTGAAAATTCATGGTGTAGGTCCTTTAACATACAGTGGTCAGAAAAGGTACTACACAGGCTTGAAGCTACATACAGACCCACCCACCCACATACAAACAAACTAACTAACAAACAAACATACCTACACACACGGCCACGCTATGGAGACGGTGTGACCACCGCTCAAAAACAACAAATAGGCCTTAGTCCAGGGTTCCCCAACACACATACACACAACTGCGTGCACACACAGACACACTTGCACGGACACACAATGCACTTATAATCACATGCACACACCTACACACAATATGCACCCGCGTACACACTTGCTAGGACGGCACACACATGACCACTTACATCGACGCACAATACACATATCGTTGTTGTCGGGTGAAAACCTTGTACGTCCAAAACCGTTGGTTTTACAGTTATCATTTTAAAAATGATTTAAACTAGTGAAAACAGCCGATCTACAAGCACACAATGCCTCGCTCGGCGAGGCATTGTGTGCTTGTAGATCTGTTGTTTTCACTACTCTTGTGCGACGGCCTTGTATGACGAAGCAGGGCTTTACTTTGCGAAAGAACGTACAAATTTGAAACTTGGAGATACAAGGTTTTCACCCGACAACGACGATATACAAACACACGCACACGCACACGCACACACACACACACACACACACACACACACACACACACACACACACACACACCCTTCGACTCTCATCTCCCCTTCTGATGTTCAGAGGTCTAAAGTCCCATGAGTATTTGAGGTCAGGGTGACTTTACTCCTTCCTCCTTACAGTAAAGACTGTGTCAGGTCACCGGCCTACAGTATATAACATGAACCATCCCCTGACATCCCCTTTTACATGCAACTGCAGTGTGGTTTGACCTCAAATATTCTATATTGCTGATCATGTCACATCCACCAAATTCAATGTAGTGGCACAAAGAAAGAAAGACTGCTTTGCAGAAAGACTGCTTTGCTCTGCTTTTTCAAAATGTTTCATATAGCACATTTAAAAACAACAGCAATAGCACATTTAAAAACAACTGCAATAGCACATTTAAAAACAACAGCAGTTGACCCGAAGTGCTTTCCAAAGAAAAAAAACAACAAATAGGCCTTAGTCCAGGGTTCCCCAATAGGCGGCCCACGGGCCATTTGCGGCCCGACGCGGGGTTCTGTCTGGCCCCCACCAACCCCAGTCAAAAAAATAATAAAAAATAAAAAAAGATTTTTCTTTTCAAAAAAATATTATTGGGGGACTAGTGAAAGTTGCAGTTTTGGTCAGTGCGATATGGAACGTAACCTTACCATAATCCTTAATCATTTTCAATCATGTTCAAGTGCTTTTGGAGAGAAATGAGACTTTTAGAGCACTGCAGAGGGAAGGTTTGTGTGTGTCTGTGTCCAGCTGATGCTAGTAAGTAATTGACAGCCGCTCGTTAACGCATCAAAGGAAGGCAATTACTGTATGTCTCTGCACTGTCAACTGGCTGCTGTTATGCAGATGCTTAGGCCTAAGAGATTTTTTACTGATGGGTTTGTTGATGTATCATTCATAGCCTGATTTACATCCCATTTTATTCCTAAAAACATGGCGAAAGAGATTTCTAAAATCCCCTCTGTAATTTGTTTTGTCTCTATATCAAGAAAATGAAACAATTGTTTTGAACCTGGCTTTATCCAATCTTCAGATTTATGTACCTGAAATGTATGCAAATTTGGATATTTAAACATATTTCAGAAAACTTGTAATACAAAACTTCTTAGTTTTAATGTAAGTAATCAACTGGAGAAGTTTCATTGTGATAGCTATCAGTTATTCTTTTTACCCTATTCACCTGCCATGTCTCACCAAAGATTTTGATGGTGGGAGTGGGAGATTATTCCAGAGTTATACTCAGTGGTGGGCAGAATGTGTTTAATGACTCGGCCTGGAACAATCTGGCAGAGCCTACGTTTTTATCTATTATATTGACCGGTGGATGATGACAATTATGACAGTTTTTCTCACTGTCTATTTGTCTGTTCTCCATGAGTGGCACGCAGGAAAAAAAGAGAACATGCACATGTTTTATAGCAGAGCACAGCTCACATTCACCCCTTCTGGGGCTGTGGGATGTTTCCGAAGCAGTCAGGTGCAGCTGCCGTGTCCAGACAGAACTCGATGCTACCATGCCCAGTGGAATCCAATGTTTTTATGGATGTAATACATATCTTATTGGGGAAATGTCTCAATCTGGGTGGGACCACATCAGGGACTTGATGGGCCCCTGATTCAGCCCAGGAAAAAGAGTTGGAGAGGCCCTCATTGCGCGCTATAGAGAGAGATCTCTCTCCATAGCGCTTCTGCTACTCAAAGATTTGCCATTTCAGATCATGTGGAAAACTTGTATGTCCAAAACCGTTTGTTTTGTATTTATCATTTAAAAAATGAATTAAACTAGTGAAAACAGCCTATCTACAAGCACACAACGCCTCGCAGATCTTGCTTGTAGATCTGCTGTTTTCACTACTTTTGTGCGACAGCCTTGTATGCGAAAAAATATACACATTTGAAACTTGGAGATACGAGGTTTCTGCCCGACAGTGACGATTTACTTTGTTGGCCGCCTAGCCCCCAAAATGGAACGAAGGCCGACATTTTATTTTTAATTTTTTCCTATTGGGAATGAACCGGCCGTTCGGGAGTTGTCCCGCTTTTCCCAATGGCCAGCACGTCCCTGGACCACATTCAGTCTGGATGGGCCTGCATGGGCCCACTCGGGCTCACACATTGTTCAGCATCTGGTTATACTTAGTTGCGCGAGGTTGTTGCGCACAGTCTACAAACTCAGTCTACAAAAACACCTTGCAAGCTGACAGATGTGAGATTGTATCTCTGTTTGTTTGTTTTTTCGGTGGGTGACACTGTTGTGCAACCAAGTAAATCAAAATGTTATCATGTGTGACATTTCCAGATGTTCTGACTACAGACTTTGAAAGAAGTTGTTGTGACAATGAGCAAAGGAAACTGGCGGAAGCAGCGTGAGTCTCAGATCTCGAAGGCACTCGAAGGATGTTGATGATTTATTCATTGTCTTCGATCAGGGCAGCTGTGAAATTGACATAGTGAGAAATGACGGATCATCCATTAGATTTGAATCGGCTGCTGCCACTCCACATTAGATTAATCCCCAGTGAAATCCAGCTGGGAATTTTCGTGGAGAATAATATGAGGTGGTGCTAATTGTGTACACGTATGCGCACTCACACACGTGGATGCCTGTGTGTGTGTGTGTGTGTGTGTGTGTGTGTGTGTGTGTGTGTGTGTGTGTGTGTGTGTGTGTGTGTGTGTGTGTGTGTGTGTGTGTGTGTGTGTGTGTGTGTGTGTGTGTGTGTGTGTGTGTTACTGAGAGAGAGAGACAGACAGAGAGAGAGTGAACTGTCTGTGTTTGTTGGCAACAAACGAAAACAAAATGATATTCTTTCTTTTTTATCAGCTTCATTAACATCAAATATACTTTTACCAAACAGTACTAGATTGAACATCGAAGAAGCATTGATAAGCATGACTGGAGGATCGGATGCTTCGATCTAGATTATTCGTTCACTAAATATTAACTTAAATGTTATATCTATTGTAGATAGAAGATAAATCTGGTACAACACATACAATGGCAAGTTTGGCAACATGTATGTGTGCATGTTCTCTGTGTGGTCTCAAGTGCTTCCTCTCACACCAAAGAAACACTGGTAGGAACACACTGCACTGCCTTTAGTGCAAGGCCTTGAACTTATTGAGCTGAAGAATGGCCGCCCCAGGTCATCCTAGTAAATAGGAATTGTGTTCTTAAGTGACTAACCTGGTTAAATAAAGGTTAAATAAAGGTTACACGTGACAAACAGTCCATGCAGTTCTTGGGTAAACAAGGTGCACAGCACCTCTTCATTGGAGAACAATATCTTAGCCTGTGCAAAGGTTTTACTTTACTAAGTTTATTTATTTGTAAGAGACCATACAGCACTGTGGACAACCCCCCCCACATCCCTTCTTACTTCACTTATTTCTAAGACAGACAGCCTCATTATAATAGTTTGACACACAATTAATAATGTGGTAAAGAAAAGGAGAGAAAGAAATCATAAAATGCGAAAGCCAATTAATCGCCACACTTCCCCACAATAGTAACCCCATTAAGTTATCCTTCATGTAGAGTGGACGTCTGTGAAGGCAAATTATGTGCTAATGCTCTGCGAGAAAATATGCGCCTGTTCTCTCTTTTTTTTTCTTCTGTGTGCGACTCACGGAAAACAGCCAAATAGACGGTACAAAATGGCATTGTGAGAATGACTGGTCAGTGCCGTAGCATAATGCCATGTGTTTATGAACCCTTGTGAGCTCATGTGAGCTGAGAACTGCCATAGCCATAGTGTAAGTAAAATACTGTAGACAGTAGACAGTCAGTGTTAAATGAACACTGTGAATAATATAACACTATAAAGTACCAAGGATTTCATTTTACTGTGTACCTGAGATCTCAGATAGCTCAGGTGAGATCCCCCCCTTCTCACACGGAGGCGGAGCAGTCAGCTGCAGTCAGATGTGCTGTGTGTGTAGTATAGGCGTTTGTGTGCGTGTGCGCGCGTGAGCCGTTCATGAAGAACACATTAGGCCTTTAGGCGGACATGAAACATCTGTTTCAGATGTGGGAGGACGCCCCCCCCCCCCCCCCCCTTCCCTCCCTCCCCCTTTCACCCTAAAGCACCCCTCTGTCTGACTCTTTCTGACATGATAGTAAACAAAGGTTAAAACAGTCATAGGAAATATGCTCGCTGTTGGGGCAGAAACCTTGCAGCTCCTTATTTCAACTTTTTATGGGTTTTTTTATTTGTAAATGAATGGCCTACAGCAGGGGTCTTCAACTTTTTCAGGCCAAGGACCCCTTAGTTGAGAGAGAGATGAAGCAGGGACCCCCACAGCCTTTCATAGATTCCATATAGTCTCATCGTTTGACAGCACAATTGTCAGTGTATTTTGGGTTCATGTCAATTTGTGTTTTCAGATATTTAACCACTTGAACCGTCAATACTTAATAAAGTTGACCTTTCACTATGCACTTAGTCTGCTCTTTTCCCCCTCTACACCAAAGCTCTTTGCCAAAAATATCCGATCTACAAGCTCATAACGCCTCGCAGCTTGTAGATCTGCTATTTTTGGCTAAAATTCTCAGAATATGGACGCTAGGGTTCAAGTGGTTAATATAAAAAAGGAGGAAAAAAGTTTCTATCACACAAAGATTTGGAGGACCCCCTGTAGTAACTCTTAGGACCCCCTAGTGGTCCCGGACCCCCTGTTGAAGACCCCTGGCCTACAGTACTTTGTCATACAAGAGTCACAATGCAACGCACTATGAGCTTGTACATCGGCTATTTTCAATATTGTTGTTTACCCAAAATAAAATTATTGGTCAATGGTCAATTGGTCATACTGTTTCCACCTGACAGCAACTAAATGTGTCTTTGTGTTGTACTACTGTATGATTTGTTGCATTGTTTGGCTTCATTGTCCTCTCTCTGATGGCCTCTCGTGCTAATTCATAGCTGATCTCTCATGTCATGCTAATTGATATACAGTACAGTAGCCTCATGGTAATTGGTGTCTGGTCTCTCTCTCACTCTCTCTCTCTGTGTCCCTTTCTGTCTGTCTGTCTGTCTGTCTGTCTGTCTGTCTGTCTGTCTGTCTGTCTGTCTGTCTGTGTGTGTCTCTCTTCTTCCTCCTCTCTCTTTCCCAGGGCTGAAGTCGTATTAGGAAGTATTATTAAGAAGAAGGGATGGAGGTAGAGTATTCACTGTGTGTGTGTGTGTGTGTGTGTGTGTGTGTGTGTGTGTGTGTGTGTGTGTGTGTGTGTGTGTGTGTGTGTGTGTGTGTGTGTGTGTGTGTGTGTGTGTGTGTGTGTGTGTGTGTGTGTGTGTGTGTGCGCGCGCGCGCGCGTGTGCGTGCGTTTGTGTGTATGAGGCCTCATCATCTTGTAATTTTTAACAAGACAATACAACAAAAATGATATCAGTGACATAGCGATTTAAAAGCCTGTTCATGTGATTTTTTGAAGCGACTTAAAAGATTACAATGACTTGCCATCCACATTAACTCTCTGATGGACTATAATAATGATATTAGTAGACATTGCTTATACTGTAAATAGCAGTGGTAGTATTGCAGAAGTGCTAGTATTAGCAGGAGTAGCAGTATAGCAGTAAAAAAAAGATTTTTATTTTTAGCTTGTGACACTATATTCTCAGAATAGGCCACTTAATATTAATACTGCATAGCAGTAAAAATATATATATATATATATATATATTTTATTTTTAGCTTGTGCCACTATATTCCCAGAATAGGCCACTTAATATTAATACTGCATATTTATTATTAATAATTAATACTTGCGTTGCTGTATATGGTATGTGTGTTGCTGTGTTCTAACAAATACCCTGAGGAAGGCCTGTATACAGCAACATACTAGTAAACATGGTTCACCTCAATAGATTGCAGAATGATGTACTTCTAATTTAAAGCAGTTTATGCATAAAGTGTCTGTGTTTGACACACATTACAGCACAAACGCCACACTACACAGTCACATCCTTAGGGATTTTAGAGGGATGTTGACCCAAGAGTTACAAATGCAACTTAGCCAGTCCAGGAGGGAGGACTTGTTATGCTTCCTAGATCACTATAGAGAGAATGAGATAACCAAACCTGATCTGTATGGGATTGTTATGAAGCTGCATGCCGACAGCATTGACGTGCTATACTCTACTACCCATCTGGACTATTACTATCGATACTGGCCGGGTTTCCCAAAGCGATTTTAGCCCATCGTAGCTCACGCATGGTCGTAGAGACCAAGCCCCGATCGTCATGTTTCCGTGTTTACATGGGTTCCGGCAGAGCGACGTATTTAGCCCCCTACAACTACACCATCATTCAGATTTCACAAACAAAGTGCTTAATAAAGTCTCACACCTGTCTAAATACGGTACGGCTTTCTAAAATTACCCGTGTCCTCCGTGTTCTTTAATAATCCGCTCACTGTCTGTTTATCTCAATGGGGTTGGTGTGCATGGGGAACGCCAGGAAATACATGGGAAAACAGAAAGCAATCGGATAAAAAGGCTTATTATTAATGATCACGGAGGATACGGGTAATTATAGAATGCCGTACCGTATTTAGACACTTTGTGAAATCTGAATGATGGTGTAGTTGTAGGGGGCTAATTAAGTCGCTCTGCCCGAACCCATGTAAACACGGGAACATGACGGTCGAGGCTTGGTCTCTACGACCATGCGTGACCTACGATGGGCTAAAATCGCTTTGGGAAACTCGGCCATTGACTCTGATAGTATAGTACGTATACCGTATAACATAGTGTTGTTTGTCCACTTTGTGCATACTGCGGACTGTGCTCTTAGAATGAATGACACTTCCATATTTGATGTGTTCTGTCATACAGGCGTTCCAGTTTGGTCATCACCACAAAGATTTTCTGGGGAGGAAAGTAAGTAGCCCCTCTCACTCTATTTTTTCTGCTTGCTGAAACCATGCAAGTTCTCTACCAACAAAATTGTTTCATACTCAAAGCAGCTCCACTTTGAGTTCTGAAAGTTATTGTTAAGTTACTGTACACACACGCACGCACGCACGCACGCACGCACGCACGCACGCACACAGACTCAAGCACAAGTTAAAGGTCAAATTCCAACAAAAAACAATACATCAATAAAATCATGCTAACATGGTTCCTTACTGTTTGCTTTCCAGAGCAGAAACAGAACGAGGATTATCCAGAAAACATATAATTGAAGGTAAGCTATAATCACCAGTTATTATTGATTATAGAATAAATAGGCCTTGTATGTATTGCACTTAAGTACACTAACACGCGCGCGCGCACACACACACACACACACACACACACACACACACACACACACACACACACACACACACACACACACACACACACACACACCCTTTCATAGACTGCTGTTTTAGACTCACGCACAAGACACACACATGAATGATATTCAAATGTGGAGGAACCAACGGACACTTACTGTATGCTTCTGTAACTCTGAGAGTGTACAAATGGAACCAAATAGACCCAGAAGTGTTAATTTAATGTAATACTTATTTTTACTGTGTCATTGTTGTCATGGTAACAGGTCTTAGAGCGTCGCTGGAGAGACTTCAGCTGGAATATGTGGATGTGGTGTTTGCAAATCGTCCAGACCCCAACACACCCATGGAAGGTAGGCACACCCATCCACCACATCATCAGTCATTATCTAATGCTCAAAAGCATGGTATTGTAGATAAAACAGAATACACCAGTGTTGAATCCTAAATCTATTCCTACCGACTCACCCTCTCTTACTCAAACTCAGATACAGCCTGTGTGCTCGCGCGCAAGTGCATATCGTCGTTGTCGGGTGAAAACCTTATATGTCCAAAACCGTTCATTTTGCATTTATCAGTTTAGAAATGATTTAAACTAGTGAAAACAGCCGATCTACAAGCACACAACGCCTCGCACCGCGAGGCGTTGTGTGCTTGTAGATCTGCTGTTTTCACTACTTTTGTGTATGCTTTTGTGTATGCATTTGTGTATGATGAAGCAGGGCTTTACTTTGCGAAAGAACCGACAAATTTGAAACTTGGAGATACGAGGTTTCCACCCGACACCGACGATATATTAGACTATGTCATATCTTTCTAAAAAATGTTTAACGACTTAGAGTAGTTGTAACTCAGAGGAGCTGATGGGGCCATCTGCTTCCACTGGTAAAGTAACTTTCAGAATGTTGCACTCTCCTTATAACAATGAGACTATGTTGAGACTATGGTGAATTCTCTCCTTAAAGCTGCAATCCGGGACTTTGTTTAATTGTACCTTTCTATTTTATGTGTGGTAGATAGAGTATGTTATAGAATATAACTACCATATCTGCAGTGGTTGGAGGTCCCTCTCCTCTTCCATTGAGACCTTTTTACCCTGGTGTCAGAAACCTACATGTTGACAAGCAGCCTTGCCTTAAAGGTGATACACCATGCATTTAAAAAGTATTTATGTCATATTGTTTATGTCCCAAAAACGTTTTTCAAAAGGTTTGAGGCTAAATTACCACTCCTGAATAGAGAGCCTCTCTCATTTTTGAATGGCTCTCAGAGCATTTCAGCTGCAGTACCACCTTTGGCCTGAACTGCGCCACCCCCCACAAAATCTTTTTGAATTTTTTTTTTTTTTGAAAAAAGTTTTATTTTTGAAAAAAAAGAAAGAAAATTGAATTTCTTTTTTTTGTGATGACGTCACAATCGGCAGATGACGTCACAATCGGCAGCAAATCTGGATAGCCTGTTTTGAGAACCCGTGGGATACTTTTAACCTTCGCCTTCTCAAAACCAGAGAAAGACACAACGGTCAGAAATGGGACTTTGTGAGGATAGAAGGTGCTAGTGGGACCCCAAAAAAAGGTTTTAAAATAGGAAAAGTGAAATTTCATGGTGTATCACCTTTAAGCTCAGAAACCCAACACAGTATCTCTCCCCAGGCCAGGCAGGAATCACATCTTGAGTCGGCGGTAGATGTTTGGTTCCCTGAACTTGAGATTGCAGCTTTAGGGATGGCCCTGATACTGTTTCAAAGGTGTTTCTGAAAACCCCTCACCTCCCTTATAAAATAAACACTATTCACAAGGATTTCTTTAATGGGGGGGTCCAGCCAGCACTGTCAAAACTAATAGCTAGCCTACGTAAGTAGAGGATATTATGCATAGTGCTGTGCATACCTGTAGTCTGTGTTGTTTGTGAATTTGATTCATCTACAGCCTGATTTATATTTTGTCATATGACAAATGATGCGATGCAGTGTGAGCTTGGAGATCTGCAATTTTTGGTGAGCAACTCCGCCATACGAGTACGACAAAGTGTAAATCAAGTTAAATAAGATACAATAATAGTTGTTTTAATTGTCTGTGCATCACTGAATGAAATGTCCTTCCTCTGTTGAAGCCAGCAGTTTTGTGTTGAAAAAGACAAATCATCAGTATATACAGTAAAAAGAAAATAAGATTGATACTTAATATTCAGTGGTGCACAGAGTTATATTTATGATGGGTAACTAAACACAGAGCAGATGGGTGTTGTTAAAGTGACCTTGTAGCGCGATGTTGACAGCTGTAGGCTTATTGTTAGCCTGGTGTTGTCTTCTACTCCATAGAGATAATTACCACCACAGGCCACCATGTCCTGCATCTCACCACCACAATGACTCAGCGGCATTGAGGCAAACTTCAAGCTCAGCTTTTCTTGGCGACCACTTTGAAGGGCGCGTTCAGGGACATGCGAGGAGACACGATGCCGCAGTCTTGTCTTGCGAACGTCATGTTTGCTTTCGCTCCAGACAGACTATTAGCTTTGGGCATAAGTGCGGTATGTGAGTGACAGGGCACCCACTGCTGACTGAGGTTAGCTACAAGGCTAGTTAGCTGTAGAATAGATGAAATGCCAGGTAGAAGCAAAGCTGATGTTACAGCTGAAGCTTGCTTGCAAGGGATCCAGACTGGATAAGAACTACTTGAAGTAGAGGAGGTACAGGGCTACAGGCAGGGACATGCTGGGCCCCTGATTCAGCCCGGGAAAAATGAGTTGGAGAGGCCCTCATTGCGCGCTATAGAGAGCGCTGCTGCTACTCAAAGATTTGCCATTTCAGATCATGACAAGTGACAAGCCAGTGGGCCAATTACTGTCCATGAGTTATATTTCGTTGTTGCCGGGTGGAAACCTTTTATGTCCAAAACTGTTTGTTTTGTATTTATCATTTTAAAAATGATTTAAACTAGTGAAAACATCCGATCTACAAGCACACAACGCCTCGCACCGCTTTTGCCTTTGCTTGTAGATCTAGTGTTTTCACTACTATTGTGCAACGGCCTTGAATGATGAAGCAGGTCTTTGCTTTGCGAAAAAAAATATAAATTTTAAACTTGGAGATAGATACAAGGTTTTGCCCGACAGTGACGATTTACTTTGTTGGCCGCCCAGCCCCCAAAATGGAACGAAGGCCGACATTTTATTTTTAATTTTTTCCTAATGGCCGGCCTGGACCGGCCGGGAATGAACCGGCCGTTCGGGAATTGTCCCGCTTTTCCCAATGGCCAGCACGTCCCTGGCTACAGGAACTACATTGTTGCCCTGTACTTCCTATACTTCCAGTTAGAGACTTTGCAGCCCTACAGACCTTTTTCCAGACCGCTGTCGTGTAGCTGCGGTGTCGCTGTAAGAAGCGGTGCTACTGCTGCTATCAAAGGTGCACAGCAGTTATGGTTGCCGCTCGGAGAAATCGGTCTATACCCATACTGTAGGAGGTGGGTCTGCATGAACTTGGAAGGTTTCACAAACATTAAGCTGCAATAGAACATCAGCTACCGTATTTACTTTGTTTAATTAGTTTGATGTATGCCACATGATGTAATTCATCATGCATGCATCGCTTCATGTTTTGATGTAGCCTGGGCTGCATTAAAAGCTTTGTGAGAAATATTGACGTGCCCTTAATATTATTAATATTAGGCTGTGACGGTAGTTGCTCAGCAGGCGCCAGAAATGTGCATATTATGTTGATTAAAGGTTTAAATTGGTCGCTGCCTGCCTTTAATTCCCATAATCCACTGAAATAACATTGGGGGTTGCCATGCATGATGGGGAAACATCCGAGGGTTTTTTTTTTGTCTTCTCATTCACAGATTTCTTCACAATCTTGTTTTGTTTTTGTCACCAGGAGACCCATTTCACTCCACAAAGTCCAGAACATTCATCATGGAAGGTACATGGTACCCTCAGTGAATAGTGTTCTCTCCAAAAAAACAACAACAGCATTTTATGGCAGTGATTTCCTATAATTACTGTTGGCTTGTGCCGCTTTTCCTTTTTCAAAACCCTCCTGAAATCCATAAAATGCTGGCCCTTTCCCCCTACTAGTGTTAGCAGTAGAGAAGGTGGAATGCAGTAGATGTAGTGATTGATATCTTTTCATAATGGATCTTCACAAACATCAACAACAGCCCATTTTGGAGTTCATCCACTGAAAGGGGTCCCTCATGTACTTTATTTTGGTTTATTTATTCTTTCCACCTCACTGTGTTTTCTCATTTTTATTTAAAAACTGGCATTCTCCTTCTCAATACTCTCAGTATTTATATATATATATATATATATATATATATATATATATATGTCACGGTTTGTTAGAGAAACAGGACGGTCGAGAAACGGAGCACTCGTGGTGCCGCACGTGGCGGAACAAGCGGTCGCCCACAACAACGTCCTCCAGGCGGTCCACGACATTGCAAGCGGCGCGAAGGCCAGCGGACCTTGGTCCTGCTCTTCGCCCCCGAGCGCCGCAGGCGCGAGTGGCCGAGTTACGAAGCCGTGGTGAATGCAATCGTTATATTTATGCCCAGGCCGTAAGG
Organism: Nannobrachium achirus; assembly: GCF_963921795.1. Taxonomy (NCBI): domain Eukaryota; kingdom Metazoa; phylum Chordata; class Actinopteri; order Myctophiformes; family Myctophidae; genus Nannobrachium; species Nannobrachium achirus. The sequence continues at coordinate 46,295,048 of NC_137818.1, forward strand.
CCTGGGCAAGCTCACGATAAACGCCCAAACATACTGTAACATATGTTACCCAAACATACTGTAACATATATATATATATATATACATGATTTGCACCTGTTGAAGGTGTCAACATAACTCATGGTAAAAGCACCACGCTGTTAATACATAGTTAGTCTCGCGTGGCCAGACTGTTGACTCCGCGATTTGCATATGCTCCCGTCATACAGTCTGGAATAACGTAAGAAGAACGATGAGTATCCGGTTAAAGCGGAAGTGAAGCCGCCTCCCCACTTCCGTTTCGTTTTAACATCGCACACATCCTAATATAAATACAAATCATCTAAGCATATTTAGCTTGCTGCTTAGCAGAAATTACATTTTCAAATATATTTTCATGAACGGAAATGCCAGCTTCCATTACTCGCCGTTCAGGAGCTGTAATTCCAGACTCTATATAGCATTCAGAGATTGTGGAATAATTGTCTGGCTACGCGAGACTAATACATAGTTATTATAATAATCCATTGTTGTGGGACAGAGGTCACAGTACAACCTCTTTTCTCATCTTTATGAATTGGTTATTGTTACTCATACAGCTACAGTAGTATGTCAAATAAATGTCTGGGTTGGCAGTAGTGTCTAAGATATTGAGAATGCTACAACCTTTCATGTAAGAAGTGTAGAATTGTTGAACTCCAAATGCCAAAAATAGCAGATCTACAAGTTCACAACTTTTATGCCTGATTTTTTTTCTTAGTCCTATGACGGTGTGTGCTGAAAATAAGCAGATCTATGAGCTCCCAACACATCACATCGCAACGCAAAGTGTTGTGAGCTTGTAGATCATTTCCCTTTGAGGGAGATCTTTTTTTTTTACAATGCTCATTAATGTAGGTCATAGATAGTAGAATGAGATAAGAATGAGAATTATTAGAAAGCTGGAAGGAACTGATGCCTGATGTGAATTTCTAATCACCATGACTAATGTAAATTATACAAATGATACACCATTAAAGATAGGGTTTCAGGGTCTAAACAATAACAAAGTTGCCCTGAACCATAGAAATATTGTTTTTGTATAGACTGTATGCCCTGAACATTATAACGTTTATGAACATCCAGTTGACATGCAGTTGAAAGTCCAGCTGAGGGAAACAGCTGTTATAGTTGTAAGTTTGCTGTAATTGCCAGCTCACATTGTTTTCAATTTGTGTTGAATCCATTTAGATTCAGGGGTTTTCACGTGTATCTACTAGCAACAATATATTTGAAATGGCCTGTACATTTGAGGGATTTTGGCTATTTAAAAAATAACACAAATCTGAGGTCTCATGCTCCCTTTGTGTTTAAATGGCCACAATGTTAATGCTCTTGCCTCCATTTTGAGGTTGCGTGTCCCTCTCTCACTTGCATATGAGTGAATGCGAGTGACGTGCTGAACATGACACCATGTAATATGGGATGGATTTTCATTGGCTGTCAGTGTGTGATCATAGTTGAGTTAGAATGCTGTTTAAAACAATATGATCATAGTTATCATTATCATCGTTCTTGACGTGGTCCAAGACTGCATGGATGGTCTTCAGAAATGTCATGGTGGCATTGATAAATTATAATACTAAAAACATAGATTTGCTCTTCATCTGATGATTGATTAAAGCAAAAGCTTTACCAGCTCACAATTAAGTTCAAATCAGCTAAACTACTGTGATTGATTGGTTAAACACTGACCAATCCATTGGAGCAAGCACTGGATCACTATAGAACATAATCCTCCAAATAAAAGCAATTCATGCGATTCATGAGTCTGGAAAAAAACAGGTGAAAACCAGACTATTTCTCTTGCTTTGACAAGATTTGACAAAGCTACCTCCTTCTATAAACAGATCCCACAGTAGATGTACATTACTGTACTATATGGTCCATTATACACTATATACATTAGACATTTTAGACAATATGAAATTAATTTACAGAAATGTACATGGGCATAGACTGTTGTTTTCCAAAGTACCGTGTGCTCAAAATCTCAAAGGATAAGCTGAAGGGCCAAGGAAAGGAAGGCCTGACTGACACACAACTCCTGTAACTCTGAGAGTGTACAAAAATCGAACCTCTGTTCGAAGTGGAGCTGTGTGTGTGTGTGTGTGTGTGTGTGTGTGTGTGTGTGTGTGTGTGTGTGTGTGTGTGTGTGTGTGTGTGTGTGTGTGGGTGTCTGGCCTGGCCTGAACAACAGCGCCCTCGTGTGGTCACAAAAGGTCCTGTAGGCTACAGACAGACAGACAGACAGACAGACACACAGACACGGCCACACACACGGCCACGTATAGGGAGCTTGTGTTCCACACAGCTCCAAAAATGTCTAAATGGCTACATTTGTACACTTTCAGAGTTACAAATAGTTAAATTAAGACTCAACATTTTACTTGTGTAGTAGTCTGAAGATCATTGTCAGCACAGGGACCTACTGTATGCTTTTTTTCACGCCACTACTGTGGTTTAATTTATTTTGCAAGATGACCTCTTTCTTTGCTACAGTAATACAAAAAAATACACATACACACTCTCTCACTTGCTAACAAACACACTCACAATTGCATGTTCTATCATGCAGAGCATGTCTGACTGCAAGGCTAATTAATGTACAGATAGACCTTCTCCCCCCTTCTTCATGTTTAAATGAAGTTATCTTTAATATTGTGCAAGGCCAATCTTCATCAAGCCTTTTATTACTATTGCATGTGCTACCAACCATAATATTATAGTATACTACAGCACGGGGCCCGTAGAGGTCTTTGTTGTCGCTGACTCTTGTGTTTGCTTCCGTCCTCTCACCAAACTCACGGAGATAATAATGTCTACTGTATTAAACAAATGAACACTTACTGGTAAATATTCACCAGCAAGCAGTAGATACAATATTATAGATGGGACCTGGCCTGGGAGAGTTTGGTGGTGCAAGTGTGGTGCTGTGTTGCACTCTTTTTGTCTTTCAAAGTAGTCGGCTGAGTGAAAGTTTGGACATCACATGGATACCTCATGAGTGTTTCTTTGCCGACCTTTGAAGTTCTCTTTTTTTTGTTGCTATGCCCGGTTTGAACACGTACCTCCTCTGTCCGTCTTCCTCTTTCTCCTTCCAGTTCTCCCTCTGTTTCTCTCAAACTGTTGTTGTCCTTCTGTTTTTGTAACTACAGGTAAACACCACAATAATACAAACACTTCAGAAAATGAGTAGTCTCTCAAGACAGACACGTTGTCTCCCACAATTTTCAAATATTTCCGCCTGCCCATCCGTACTTCGGAAGCTATAAAACGTAATAGGAAATCCTCACTTCAGTATCGCCCGTGCTGTCGCATAAATAACTACTACCGGTAAACCAATTTAGTCCAAGCCTAGCTAGCTTGCTGCTGACCAGAAATGAAAATTCGAAAAGATACCAAAATGGGATTGGTCCAATATCCTTGCAGTCTGAAGAACAGATGACAGATTCCTCTTCTCTCATCATTTACTGGGTGGAATCACTCTGTCTATGTAGCTGTTGATGATTGTGGAAGAGATACGCTGACTTGAGAGACTGGTAAATGAGGGTTGCAAAGCATAATTGACAGCAGGATTCTGGTGCTAGTTTTGCAAGAGTCCAGTCAATCCATTGTGATTATCTATTTACCTTTGAAGGCAAGGTAAATTCATAATCATATCACCATTGTGAGTGATTTGTGTGGGGTTTACCAATCTTTGACAATGTTGTTTCAAGTACTGTAGATCAAGGGCATTATTGTCGACCATGCCCTTGATCTACTTGAAACAAAATGGTCAAAGATGGGAGTTGATGTGAAAATTATGAAACATCACAACATAACCGAACTACAAGAAGCTGACAACTTTGTGTTCCTTATTTACTGAGGCATTTGTGATCTCTCTCTCTCTCTCTCTCTCTCTCTATCTATCTATCTATCTATCTATCTATCTATCTATCTATCTATCTATCTATCTATCTATCTATCTATCTATCTATCTATCTATCTATCGTAAATACATTTCACCTAATATATCTTTGTTGTTTTGGGGTTGTTTTGCTTCATAGAAACGGTTAGAGCGATGACCCATGTGATCAACCAAGGCATGGCCATGTACTGGGGCACATCAAGGTGGAGCTCCATGGAGATCATGGTGAGTTCACTTCTGAATAATGTATTTATGTCCACATAAATGATGATGATGATGATGAGATGTGAGAGTGCAGACTAGCCAACATCAACTTGGGACTCCTGAATCGACCTCTCGGAGTCTCTGACCTTGTCTGTGATCCGTGGTAGGTCCCCATAGAGGTCCCCATTTCTTGATGTGGTCTGCCATGTGACACCAGTGCACTGATGGCTGATACATAAAATAATAATGATTTGCTAACTGGTTGGCCCTTCTCTTAGGGAGACCAGCCATCTGAATGCCCATCACAACTACCGTGTGCGCTTGACCTAGGCTGTCAAATATACTGTATTAACTAAAGGTTTATACCTGAAGGCTGGCTGTCAAATGGTCTGCACCAGCAATAAGATGATATTATTGCAGCACGTTGGTTAGAAAGGCTTCATTTTAGGCTGTAGTCAAAAGTACAGCCTACCTCCAGAACCAACAGATCACTACACAGACTAAACATGATCGGCTTTGCAGTAGAATGCTTATGAAGCCTATTGGAAGTCTTGAGGCAGATGTGATACCTTTTTATACAGTATCTGATACACTATTATGACAAGTACTGTAAAGCCCCCTGTATGTGTGGCAACCATTTAACTTTCAACTATCTGATAATAACCATGGTGTTGTTTACAGTGAGGAGAAATGGAGCATGACTCTCAGGAAGATCAAGATAGATTAAGCTTAGTTGGTAGAACCTTTCTTGCTTTTTATAGTGAATAATGACAATGCTCTCATCTATTGCGACATCTTTAAACACCGCATGGCTTAACTGCGGGAACTAGGCATGCTGAGGGTGTGGCCTCACCCCCACCACCAGGTGCCGTATCCCCCTCGCAGGGCCAGCACTCAATTCTAAATGTTTACGGTTAGATTATTTAAAGGTAGAGCCTTGTTTTTTGCTGCCTACACAGAGAGAGAGAGGGAGATAATATTGTATTCTTATCCCACAAACTTGGGAATAGTGTATTTTTGTGACAGTGTAGCTGTCCATGGTGCTGAAGGTCCACACACTGCGGTGGGAGGGCTTGCCAGTCAAAACATCTTCCTCACAGCTCTGCCGAATGGGAAACACTGTAATCTGCAGCAGGGAGGCATGCTAGTTTATTGCCTCAACTCCATCCAGTGGATGTTGTTGCCATTGTTGTTGACCCATCAAGAGGCGACCTCAGGCATTTGTTTATTGGAAGTTGGTGTTCTATTCCTCCCACATTAAAGAGGTGGTGCCATGATTCCCCCCCCCCCCTATAAAACATGATTATCAGGTGTTATGATTATACTAGGAGGAAGATCTTTTCCAAAAAAGTATACAGAAAGAGTTAGAATTGGGTTTTTATGTGGACACACCCCCAGTTCATTAAGTATGCATGGATGGCATGGTGGGTGGTGACCCAGCTGATATAGCCACACCCCACAGTGTTGGGTGAATGGTAAATAGGGGAGGAGTTGATTCTGTGATGTCATCTTATCTGTGTTTTTTAACTGACACTTTTCACCACAAGGTGGCAGCCTCCAAGAGAAAACAAACAAATACTAGGAGAATACATCATTTCTCAAAAAAAAACACATCAGGGGGTCTAATGAAGTACTTTCAACCTCCTAGACACATGAAAAACAGAAAAAGTACAAAACTATGGCACCACCTCTTTAACAGTTGCTCTCACAGACTGCGCTCAGTTCTAACTTCCACTGAGACATCCACTGCCACAGAGTCAGACCCAGTGCCCACATATCGCCACTGTTAAGACTTGAGTTGGTAGAGAGAAGTTCACGTCCCCGCCGGTCTACGCTTCAAAGTATCTCTGAGCAAGACACTTAACTGCTCCTCATACTTAGTTAAATCAAATGCAGATACTACATTCCAATGTAAATATACAGTGACAAATACTGCAAAGAAGAGCAGACCAAATTATTATTATTATTATTAGATGGGAAAGAGACACGCAATGGCTCAGGGGTAGAGAAACCGTCATTAGAACTCAGAGGGTTCCCGAAGGGTTCCCAGTTCGATCCCGGGCTCCCCCAGAGTTAGTGTGGAAGAGTCCTTGAGCAAGACTCTGAACCCCTAGTTGCCCCCGATGAGCAGGTTGGTGCCTTGCATGGTTTCCTCCGCCATCGGTGTATGAATGGGTGAATGTAATGCACAATCTCTGTAAAGCATTTACCATTTACACACACACATGCACGCACGCACGCACACGCACACACACACACACACACACACACACACACACACTCACACACACACACACACACACACACACACACACACACACACACACACACACACACACACACACACACACACACACACACACACTCATCAGCGTATGCCTGTGTGTCATTCAGGAGGCGTACTCCGTGGCTCGTCAGTTCAACCTGATTCCACCCATCTGTGAGCAGGCAGAGTACCACATGTTCCAGAGGGAGAAGGTCGAAGTTCAGCTCCCAGAGCTCTTCCACAAGATAGGTGAGTGCTCCTGCTCCAGAGGTCTGACGTGAATGGAATGGAATGTCCAAATCATAAACCACAATAAAACCACAGCATGAATGTTAAACAGGCGCGCGTCATTGTGCCCTGGTTGTGTGCAGGGGGTGCAAATTCTGGGCCCTGGGGCCTGGGTACAAGGATTCACTGCGGGCCCCCCATGAATGTTCTTCATATGGGGAGAGGGTTTAACCCATTTAGACTGGGAACGCATTATTACACATTATTTTGTGCTTTAACTATTGAAAAATAGCAGATATACAAGCTCACAGCGGTGTCAGTGGTGCTCAAACTTTTTCATGTGAAGGACCCCCAAAATGATATGTATTTGGCCACGGACCCCCACCTCAAAATATTTAGTTCCAGGGACCCCCCAGAAGCAAAATTTGAGCTACAAATGTCTGCTTAAAAAATACATATATTCAAAGATTTGCACACATTCTCATGACTTTTCAAAACTAGCAGATCTACAAGAGCTTGTATATCTGCTATTTTTCAATAGCTAAAGTATAAAATAATTAAGGCCCCTCCACCTTGGGCCCTGGTAACTCAGTCCCACTTTTCCCCTCCTTGTGACGCCCTTGCCTGGTTGTGTGTGCTAGGTGTCGGAGCCATGACGTGGTCCCCACTGGCGTGTGGCATCATCTCAGGGAAGTATGACAGCGGGGTACCACCATACTCACGGGCCTCGCTAAAGGTAACACTCAAACCCATGTCGATGACCGAGTCATCTCTGTTGAATCCGCAGGCCTCGCACACAGTAACATACTACAGTGTGTCATTAATTGGACCCTTATTGGTCCATTTAATGACACCATTTTACAGGTTCCATTTGTACACAAATGAACTCTATTTACTGTGCAGCCTCCTGGTTGATTCACCATTTGTGTGGATGTTTGTGGAGTTTGACTTCCTTAACGCAGCATCTAGAGATGTTCGCTTACAAACACACAAAGCTTGTAGACTGGCTATTTTCACTACTTATTTGTTTTTATTTATGGCATTTCTTAGATCTGTTTGTCAATTTGTTTTAAAATGTCTAGTACAATCATTAAAAAAAAAAAAAATATATATATATATATATATATATATATATATATATATATATCTTCATTAAAAAAATAAATCTTCTTATATATATTTTAAATGTAGGAAAAGAAAATGGGATTTTTACTAGAGTCGTGACCCATAAAAATTGGTCCGTGACCCACAGATGGGTCCCGACTCCCGACCCACCGCTTGGGAATGAGCGTGTTACAGTACATGGCACGGCGCGGTTCGCTTAGTTCTTGTTGGAGAGAGGGCGAGATCATCCTACAACCTATGACCTGGTTGAAACCGGGCGGTCGCTGTTTTACCAAGCTGGTTGTTGGATTTACCAACCAGGTTTCAAGCAGGTTGTAGGTTGTAGGACGATCTCGCCCCTACTGTCTTGTTGTCCAAAGGAGCCACAAGTCATAAAAAAAAGCATTGCTATTCAAAAGCTGTGGATCACATCCGATCCACTGTCCACTGTCCTCTGTCCTCTGCCCGAGGGGTGGTGTCTCCCTCTGTCCTGAGCTCTGTGTGCTTGCAGGGGTGTCGCACCAAATTCTGAGCCCTGGGTACAAGGATTCACTTCAATTATTTTGTGCTTTAACTATTGACAAATAGCAGATATACAAGCTCACAGCGCGGCACCGAGTGCCGCGCTGCGAGCTTGTACAGGTAGATCTGCTATTTTTGAAAAATCGTGAAAATGTGTGCAAGTCTTTGAACATTTTTCAAATCCTCAAAACCTATGTTTCTATGTCAGTGGTGCTCAAACCTTTTCGTGTCAATTACCCCCAAAATGATATGTATTTGGCCACAGATCCCCCAATCTCAAAATATTTAGACCCAGGGACCCCCCAGAAGCAAAATTTGAGTTAAAAATGTTCGCTTACAAAATACGGTACACATATTCAAAGATTTCCACACATTTTCACGACTTTTCCAAAATAGCAGATCTACAAGCTCGCAGCGCGGCACTCGGTGCCGCGCTGTGAGCTTGTATATCTGCTATTTTTCAATAGCTAAAGTATAACATAATGAATGCCCCTCCACCTTGGGCCCTAGTAACTCATCAGTCCCACTAACCTCCCCCCCCTCCCTTGTGACGCCCCTGCCGTCTTGCAACAGGGCTACCAGTGGATGAAGGACAAGATCCTGAGTGAGGAGGGGCGCCGTCAGCAGGCGAAGCTGAAAGAGCTGCAGGCCATCTCCGAGCGGCTGGGCTGCACTCTGCCCCAGCTCGCTATCGGTAACCCAACACCCTGCCGCTCTCTCTTTTTCTCTCTGTCTGTCCGTCCTGTTCCTGTGGTTCCATCCGTTGTTCCCTTTGTTCCTTCCGTCCGTTGTTTGAAAGTGTATCCTCCTTTGTCGTTGTGCTTTTTTATTTAGATTTATTATATCGTCGTTGTCGGGTGAAAACCTTGTATGTCCAAAACCGTTTGTTTTGCGTTTATCATTTTAAAAATGATTTAAACTAGTGAAAACAGCCGATCTACAAGCACACAACGCCTCGCACCGCGAGGCGTTGTGTGCTTGTAGATCGGCTGTTTTCACTACTTTTGTGCGACGGCCTTGTGTGATGAAGCAGTGCTTTACTTTGCGAAAAAAATTACAAATGTGAAACTTGGAGATACAAGGTTTCTGCCCGACAGTGAAGATATAGTTTTTGTCCTTGGTTGTGGAATTCAATCCGTGTAAACAGACTGTTCCTGTCAGTTGTTTACAGTCTATTGCTTTTGTCGCTGGCTAGATGTACGCAAAAAGTCGCTTTTGTGCACACATCACTACACACACACAGACACACATGTGTGCACGCTGTTGGAGTTCCCTGTGGTGTTCTGAACAGATGGCTTCACACATCTCTGGGTAAAAACTGATCCAGCGTCGTCTCTCCCCCTCTATGTCGCTCGCTTCCCACAGCAACAACAACAGCAGAACAACAGTATATGTGAAAATACACACAGAACCAGACACGTGCACACGTGCACGCTCAACCAGGGGTGTCTTTTGTAATGCTGTTCTTTGTTGTTGTGGCTTGTAGCTTGGTGCCTACGGAACGAGGGGGTAAGCTCGGTTCTCCTGGGAGCCTCCACCACCGACCAACTGATGGAAAATATTGGAGCGATACAGGTGAGGCGGCACGCGCACGCACGCACGCACGCACACACACACACACACACACACACACACACACACACACACACATACAAATCAAAGGGGGCTTGAGCCCCTGACCTTTTATCTGTCTGTAAAAAAATGCCCTCTTGAGACCAGTAATGCAGTATTTACTTTGGTGAAAGAAATGCAAATGCCTTATTTCCTTGCCATACCTGAAGGCGGCATTCAAGAGAATTGCCTTGTCCAAACTCTCCTGAACTTGAACGCAGCATCTTATGTTGAAAGAATTGGGCTTGCAAAGCTGGTGTCACACGGGGCCGCCCCTCCCCCGGCAGCCATGTTGGGAGGACCGGGGGATATATACAGTGCTAGCTATATAGTAGCAGGGCTTGACATTAACTTTTTGAGGTACAGTGTCATCTGGACAAGTACATTTCCCATTCACTTGTCCCGGCACAAAAGTCACTGGTCAATTTGCCATTTCAGTCTCTTTTATTATTTTTTATTTGTATTATGCCCGGGAGAGGGGCAGCCCAGTATGACACCAGCCTTGCAAGCCCAATTGCCCTCTCTGTGTAGAAATCAAGCATCGAAAATAGCCGACCTCCGCTCCAAGCTCACAACGCGTCGCAGCGCGACGCGTTGATATTTTGACCAAAAGGCCCTTTTCGAAATTTCTCTGATTTCTCTGATCTGAAAACATTCTTTGCACGTCCCTGCACACACACATACAGCACGCGTGCACCTACACACGCACACAGTTAGGGACCATTATGACAGTCATAGATTCATGCATTTGGAAGTCAACGTTCATTAGAGGCTTTGGGCGTCCAGGTGGTAAAGTAAGCCTGTCTACCCACCATCTGTGGTGAGACTGGGGTTCCATTCCTCCACGGTGCAGCCGGCTTGGCCGGACACACAAATGGCTGTGTTCACTGGTGGGAAGCTGGCAGGGGAGGGCAATGTCTGTCACTGCAATGAATGAACCTTATAGATACATGTATGTGTGTTTTGGCTGCAGACCCCCGTCTGAAAACATGTTGTGCCACAACTTCATCACAATAACTGTTCAGCTATACCCGCAGTATGGGATGGACAGGTTTGAGCGTTGGTCATTTTTCACTGGACACTACTATTCAATGGAACACTTTTGAGAAGTTTTATTATCACATGACAGGTTTACAGAAGTAAAGAAGTGGGTGAAAATGTTTATGGGCCGTGGTCCGGAAAGGGTTGAGAACCACTCTGTTAGATAATACAGTTTTTCTTCATTAAAAGGACCATACAGTAAGTACCGTAATAATCACCCAATCATTAAAGGATTTTGGGGGGTCCCCAGATGATTAACTTAATGTGCACTGTTGTTTTCTCACTCAACAGTAAACAAACCAACATAAAGTGTAAGTAGGCCTATATTGAGGGTATCTACACATTTCTAAAGTGACAATTCAAGGACTTTTTAAATAGCTCTAAAATTAAACATTGGCCAAATTGTCAAATATTAGAGGCATAAATTGTGAAAATAGACGATCTTGCGAGGCGTTGTGAGCATGTAGATCTGCTATTTTCACAATAGAACCGTGTTTTACAAAATGTAATTCCTCAACTGTTAGTGCTCATTAGGGTGGGGGGTCCCCAGTTAAAAATATGATGATTTTGGGGGTCGCGGCCTGAAAAGGTTGAGAACCACTCCATTAAAGGACCACATACCATAATTATGACTCAAACGTTATGTAAACAACCAAATGGATGGGAGGAAGAGATGATGTTGAATAAATTAGCTCTGTGCCAGACAGAGGTGCGCCATATGTTTACTATGACTCCTGGTATACTTGACATTACTGCTGACCATTTTCCAAATCACACGATTGTTTGTTGTGAGGGAACCAATGATTTCCATTCATTTCATTATGGTGTGAACTTGTTGAGATCGCGAATCCAACGCATCAATACACGTTTTGTTTTTTGGTTTTTCAAACTTGTTTTATCATCTAAAATTGTTAATGTTTGGCCAACATTCAAAGTCGACAAGTCTTTGGTGTCTGAATGTCCTGAGAGGGATCAATAAGCTTATCTTATAAGCTTATCTTATCTCTTATCTTCAGGCAAGTTAACGTTGTAATAACTTTGACCAAAATGCAAATAAACCCAACATCTAATTCAAAAAAAGAAAAGGAAAAAAAAGACAAACAAAACATACTGTTTATGTCATGTTTGTCCTTCGGTCGCAAAGATGACCAAGTGACTTCACAATGTCTTCTGGGAGTGAAGATGGCTAATGAAGCGAGGCCAATCCTTGCACAGAATGTCCGGTTGCAGCAAGGGCATGTGATTTATACTTAAGTTGGTTGGGGCTGGCTGGGTGAGAGGGAGGTACTGGCTCTGGTCTTGCGGAGCTGTTGCTTGTATAATGTTTCCGCTGGCTGCTGCGTAAGTTCAGTGGTTCTCAACACGTGAGAACCAAATAGTTTTGGGGGATCCCCAGATGATTAGCTTAATGTGCAACATTGTTTTCTCACTCAACAGTAAACAAACCAACATAAAGTTTAAGTGTATAGGGGGTATCGACACATTTCTAAAGTGACAATTTAAGGACTTTTTAATACCTCTAAAATGACAAATGAAACATTGCCCAAATTGTCAAATATTAGAGGCAGAAAATGTGAAAATAGACGATCTACATGCTCGCTATTTTCACAATAGAACTGTGGTATACAAAATGTAATGCCTCAACTCTTTGTGCCCCTCAGGGTAGGGGGTCCCCAGTTGAAATATGATTATTTGGGGGGTCGCGGCCTGACAAAGTTTGAGAACCACTGCTGTAGTTCGCTGTACAGCAGCCTTTTTGGCAGGCGGCAGACATGGCCAGCTCATCTCAGCTGGGAGCTCTTGAACATGGCATATCGTCACTGTCAGGCAGAAACCTTGTATCTCCAAGTTTCAAATGTGTAAATTTTTTCGCAAAGTAAAGCCCTGCTTCATCATACAAGACTGTCGCACAAAAGTAGTGAAAACAGCCGATCTACAAGCACACAACGCCTCGCGGTGCGAGGCGTTGTGTGCTTGTAGATCGGCTGTTTTCACTAGTTTAAATCATTTTCAAAACGATAAATACAAAACAAACGGTTTTGGACATACAAGGTTTCCACCCGACAACGACGATATAAGCTCTCCCTCTCAGCCCTGTGGAGGACCTGAGTGTCTGGGACCTTGTCCTGCCATTTGATGTTGAGCAGCCTCCTGAGGCATCTCATATGCAAGGCATTGAGCTGCTCTGCATGCCGGCTATACTCAGTCCATGTCTCACAGGCATACAGCAGGGAGGGGAGGCTGAGGCTCCCAGACAGAGGTAGCTGTAGCCGATGCTGGTATAGTCATTTAACCACTTATCCATATTCTGGGGGATAACACTAGCCAAAAATAGCTGATCTACAACTTGTAGATCGTCTATTTTTGGCAAAGAGATTTGATGTAGATGGGAAAAAGTGGTCCAAAAATAGCCGATCTACAAGCTCACAATGTGTCGCGTTGTGACATGTGAGCTTGTAGACTGGCTATTTTTGCCAAAGAGATTTGGTGTAGAGAGATTGTTTAAGTGGTCGAGGTCGTTTTTGCGATCACTGCTGCCAGAACATTCCGTGACTCAGGTGCAGACCCACTGCCCGAGAAACAGTCATTAGGGTGTAGAATTTAGAATGTAGAGTCAGTTTCCTTTTTTTGCAGAAATGCAGAACATTGCACTTTCTTTGCAAATTGATGCTGTCGGGCAGAAACCTTGTATCACTGTATTCATGCGACTCACATTTTGAAAGTAAAGCTTAAGTATTATGTGTTTTCTTTTTAAGATTGAACGAATGAAAAGTATGACTAAATATAATAATGACATCGGGATCTATTGGAACACAGGTTGTTTTTCCCATTTCCTGAAAGGTTACAGTTTAGGACATACAAGGTTTCATTCAGTCCGACAGTGCTGGGGGGAGAAATGTTCCATTCTCTCCTTTAACAAAAGCAAGCTGATGCTATCGCTTTCTCTGCTCCATCACTTGAGAAGCTAATAAGGTCATGCTGCATCTATGGTCAAAGGGAAAAAGATTTAAACTGCTTACTGATTTAGCATCAAGTGTCATGCTGTCAGTAGCAACAACTGTCTTGTGTCTAATTTGATTTCTGGAAGATTCACTCTGTGTGCTTTTTTTTTCCTAACATAGTTGGACCCTAAAGCTATTTATAGCCAGATGGGGAAATCTCCTCGCTCTGGCGCAGAGCTCATTTGTTCAGCATCATCTCCTCCTCCCATCCATTTGTTGTTTACATAATGTCTGTGTGATTATTATGGGAATGAAAAGTATACAGTAGCTTTGTCCAGTGTATGTTTGCACACATTTGATCTGAAGGATAACTGTTTAAGCCCTATATACTGTACTACTACGTGTTGTGAGCTTATAGATCTGCATTTTTTGTTCTTGCTATTTTGATAGTAAGAATGAAACGCAGAACATGTATAGGTAAGTAAGAAAAGAAAAAAGAAATCAAGCTCAATAATAATAAAATAAGATTCTGTCACTAGATTTGCACTGTTTCTCTGACTGTTTGCATCTATGTAAATGTACAGACTTGTACAGATCAATAAACATGTACAGTAACAGTTACCTGAAGAGGATTTATGTTTAAGGAAAACAGGAGGGGAGTTTGAGCCCACCAGTGGTAACTTCAGTGGAGCTGGTGTCATTTCATTTGAGATCTTTTTCAGCTGAGGTGTAAATATACTGTACCGTAAGAGCATTTCCCTCAGATCACATGTGTCAATCAAATGTCCTGTAAACAATGGCTGCAGGTAGAATATTGTTTCCTAGGAAATGACCATCATATTGAATTTCACTAAATTTGGGGACCATAAGTTCAGTGGTTCTCAAACTTTTCCTGTCAAGCATTCCAAATGTATAATGTATTCGGTCGCAGACCCACATCTGAAAATATTTTGTGCCACGGACCTCCATACAAGATTTGTGTTGGAAAAATCCCCACTTTGAGAACCACTGCATTAGCTTCCTTTGGCCCAGGTGATACTGTATCTTTCTATCACTGCACATTTATGGAATATGCCTAAATCAGGGGTCTTCAACGTTTTTAGGCCGAGGACCCCTTAGTTGAGAGAGAGATGAAGCAGGGACCCCCACAACCTGTTCATAGATTCCATATAGTTTCATCGTTCGACAGCACAATCATCTGTGTATTTTGGATTCATGTCAATTTGTGTTTTCAGTTAATATAAAAAGGGAGAAAAAAGGTTTCTATCACATAAAGATTTGGAAGACCCCCTGTGGTCTGAGGACCCCTAGTCCCGGACCCCCTGTTGAAGACCCCTGGCCTAAATAATTAACAATTAAATGGTTTGTTTTCTTTGCCTCATTTCTTTCACAGGTTATTCCAAAGTTATCTTCCTCCATTAACCATGAGGTAGACAGCATCCTGGGGAACAAGCCCTACAGTAAAAAGGACTACAGAACCTAGAAGACTACAGATCCCAGCGGAGGGACCATCGGTGATTCAGCTGCTTATGATTGAGACCCACCAAGGCACATAGGAAACATATAAGCCATTTTGATGATAGAGTTGGGACAGTTGGCAGAATATACAGTAAAATCCCACGTGTTCATTTTACTCTCACAGTTATAAATGGATACATTAAAGGGGGTTTTTATTGTGTAGAAATCACCCAACTGAACATTTTAGTGTTTCCAGGTCTTATCAAGACCTTGATAATTAACAATACAAGTCTATGGTTTAGAATATGCATTAAAAAATCCCATTTGTTTGAACACCCTACACCGACATTCAAAAAAGAAAATGAAAGAATATAGAGGAAAATACTGATAAGCTTTTCTGTCCATTGTCTAAATCACTCATGCACTTTATAAACTATTGTAATCCTTGAGCAGTTCCTGGGAAAACCAAAGCTGTAAGATACAATGTACAGTACAGCATGGACAGCAGTATGTGTAGACAATGAAGAAGAAAACAATTGCTTTGGAGATACCGGTTTAAAATGCGTTAATCATACTGCAAATGAATAAAACATTGCAAAGTACTGGAATACGGAACAGCCAGTTTAATGCATTTCCTCTTTAACTTGGTGAGCTCAGTGTCCCTTTAAGTGCGTGCGTTGAGTGATGGCTGGTTTTCTTTTTCTTTGCAAACTGTTTTAGCACATCAAAATGTTTCAATTGTCATGTATACCGTATATTTTCTTTCTCATTAATCAACCAAAATTCCAATTCACAAAGAGTCCATCCAGGAATCCCCCAAATTGCCCCTTCCAGTTATGATCAATCAATCAAATTAATTTAATGTATCTTCAAGGGTTTTTGCAAATGGTGTACTATCCATACTTGTGTCCTCGATAGTTGCCAGTAAAGCCTGATTTATGAATGACTTAGTCATCCGACAGTGTTCCATGCGAGAAATAGCTGATCTCCAAACTCACAACGCATCACAATGCGACACATTGTGAGCTTGTTTATCAGCTATTTTCGGCACACAACACCAACGTACGGCAGAGTATAAAAGCATAACCATAACCTAAGTAGGGCCTAATGGAGTCTGCAAAGCACTTATCCAGACACAGGCCGCTGCCCGCTTTCCTCTTGTCTCCTCCAATACAAGCGATGTTAACCTGAGTGTTTTTTTTCCCCCTTCCCTATGTGTGTTATTCCACAAGACAGGGTTTTGTGATCGCTCATGCAGTTTAATCAAAGTGAAGCACTAGCTCTGCAGTTATTATGTCATACAAATGGACACAGTGTTGTGCTACCTCTCAGTCGTACTTATACAGTAGATTCCTCCAAACTGCAACAGAATCTAAATATGAAAATATGGATGCTGTAAAGGACTGGTTCCCTACAGAAAAAGTGGAGCAGTGCTTTGTTGGGTTGCCGTAGCCTAGTGGGTAGAGTGGCTGTTTGGGAATTGGAGGTTTTCCGGTTTGATTCCCTGTATGTATGCTCATCTGAGCTCTCTGACAAGTCATCTGCTGGCTGAATGCAGATAAAACAAATGTCCCCTCCCCACAGGGACCAATAAATACTCCATTTATACACAGTAAATAGGTCTATGCCGAACATACTGTATGAGACATAATAGATCCCACATCTTTTCCCTTTAACTTTGCATAAATCTCTGAAATCATATGGCTCGTGTGTGTGTGTGTGTGTGTGTGTGTGTGTGTGTGTGTGTGTGTGTGTGTGTGTGTGTGTGTGTGTGTGTGTGTGTGTGTGTGTGTGTGTGTGTGTGTGTGTGTGTGTGTGTGTGTGTGTGTGTGTGTGTGTGTGTGTGTGTGTGCGCGCGTTAGTGAGCAAGAGAGCGCCATAGAGCTCATGCGCTATGAGTGCATTGTGGCACTGCTGTTGCTTAAAATCTGTCAAATTTGTTTCCATCAATGCCAAAGACGTGCTGACATGCTTAAATGCATGACATAAATGCACTGAATTTAGCTCGTGAGCTCATTTTAAAGATGCTTCACCAAGCATGATGAGCTTTGAGGCTGTTTGAATGTGTACTTGACATCTCATGGTGAAAAGTGATTACCTATATTACAATCTGGCATCTATACTCACCTTCATCCTCCCAGCTATTTGTGCCTAGTACAGTAGATCTATTATGGTGGTGGACTCATCTTGGTGTGTGGGGAGTCAAACATCTATGCCCCCCCCCCCACCCCCCTTTGACCTTCCCCCACTAGGAAAACGTATCCATGGATGAGCCCCCAAACGTGTAGACACCTTGAATACAGGTTGACCTGGGATATTTGACTTCTGGTATTCAGACTTCTGAGCTACTCTGCTACATGTGTACAGGCCAGGGGACAGGCTATATATGCAATCAGTCACATCACATCTAATCTAATCAAGAGGACGTGTGGTGGCTTATCAGTCAAATTCAATCTAATAAATCTAATCAAGAGGTGGTGGTGTATGTGGTGTTTGTCTGTTATAGTGTGGCTTAGACATACCAGAATTGCATACAGTGTGGAAGATGTTGCCGTCTGTGCGCCTTTTTCTGAGGTTTTAGTGCCCTCTTCAGGATACAGGGAAGTGCATGACATCATTTAATTCTACCTTAGCCTATACTGTATATTTGTCATGACATAGCGTAACAGCGTGATATTGTATGCACTGCAATGATTACATCCTGCCAGAATATAATTTGTATTAGAGGAATATATCTGCCTTACTTCAGGGTTTTATAAAGACCGGTAGTTTAGTATGATGCTCAGAGGCAGAGCAAGGATGGAATCTGTCTGATGCAAAGGTTCCAAAATGTCTCTCACTGAAAATCATGATACGAGATATTCCTTCGCCTTCCGTCCAATTTTCATCTTTGTCATGTGAGCAATGCACAAGAAGATTCAGAAGTCTTTTCTTTACTGAAAACATGCCAGAGAATAAAATAATAATCTCCTAAGTAAATCCTTAGTATTATACATTTAACACTAGGCATATCACCTATAGTTCCACGTATCCTCATCAACCATCCACAAATAGATCAAAGTGACCCTGAACATATCAGATTAATGGTGAATGCGCTTTCAGGATACTGTAGCTTAATCTAGTAGTTCAAAACAGAGGCCTCTATATTCATGAGTCCTAGACCACTTCAACTTAGCATGGAAACTAAATATTAAGAAAATAATCAGCATCTAAACATCTCATTGTTAAATTTAAGAAGAAGAAAAATTCCTTTAACAAAATATGTTATTCTTTCTGTTTGACTTGCTTGATGGGCTTTGATTGTGTGATGTGAGGGAGCCTGGTGACGTGTGTCGGCGCCGTATAATGTGTTATATTCCTCCGAATCCTCCCCTTTTATATTAACATGAGAATGGCGGTGTGATTGCAGCATGATGCATTTCTCAAATCACCATTTTAGGTATAACTAACCCTCCGTCTGGCGAGGTACAAGGCATGTCACTTACAGTAGAAATAGCACTGATGACATGAGGAAAGTCATGCCATTGATGATCATCTCCTGAACTATAGCTACACGTTAAGCCACTCACTAGTTAAAAAGCCTGACTCCGTCATACAGCGTGACGCTGTCTCACGACAGTATTTAAGCTTAAGGCAGCTGAAAAGTTTTGCTGAGGACACACAACTTTACTTGGTTTGCTGAAGCCAGTATATAGGAGTATATGGGACATGCTAAAACATGGGTTCTGAATTTGTTTCTGTTAGACGGTGACCATTATGAGCACTATACATAGATGTGTTTTAGCCATTTTATATGTTTCATAATTTAAGCTACACTAAAGGGTGATATATAGTTAGCTGTGCGCCGGTGTCGTGCACCAGAGCTAGTCGACGAGCACAGCAAGCTTGTAGACAACGAGCTTGCACATCTATTTCCGGTGAGCAACACCGGTGTGCAACCAATTGTAATGGCCCTTAGGCTCATCACCAGCTTAGATATTTTTTTTGTTTAATTATTTATTTTTAAATACTTTTTTGCAAGATATTTCTTCTCTGGTGCCATCTTCCATTGGTCTAATTGATTACGTTTTCATATTTTGTCCATATTATTTCCTCTCTGCCACAGTTCCCAGCAAGCACGGTCAGGACCTGGACCAATCAGTGACGTCTCGATTGGGGCCAGATCACAGCCCACATGGGGATGATCTTGACGTCATATGGAATTTTTTGTTTGACAGGATTTATTTTGGTCGAAATATGGTGATATTCCAGGCCAGATAAATATCATAACTAGTTAGATATGTCCCAGAATATAACCTTATATGATCATATTTCACCTAACATTACAAACAATAATGATAATCCTGTCAAACAAAAAAGTCCATATGACGTCCTGGTAATGACGTCAAGATAATCACCATTTGGGCTGTGATCTGGCCCCAATCGAGACGTCACTGATTGGTCCAGGTCCTGACGTGCTTGCAGGGTTAATACTCATACTCATAACGACTCACAGAAACATTTCAGATTTACCGATTTTTCATCAGTGTTTATTCTTTTGCCTCATTAAGATGTGTCCACGTTAAGCCTTTTACTGTGGTATGTCCTGGAAATGTAGTTGAATGCCACTCTTGCATTTCTAGACAAAATCACAATAATGCTATTTCATGGTCTTATTTTTCTAACCCACACAAAATAAAATGTGCATATTATGAGGGGAGAGTGTATTATAGTTCTATTAGCTACTTGTACATTTGCAATCTCTCCGAATGATGTTAAGGATTGTCAGATACTCTATGTACTGTACTCTATCTAATCTGAAGAGTGTATATATGGAGCTGATGTGTTTTTTTATTATTTATTTTGCTTTGTATTTTCTTTTCCTCTGTATATTATATGAGCATTGCTTACAGTATTGTGATTGGGACAGGAGCTAAAGTTATGTGTAAAGCTTGAGAACTTGTAAAAAGAAACAAAAATGAAATGCTGTAATAAAATCAACATTTTGAAATCAATGGAATTTTGAAGTGGTTCATATTGTTTGGCTTATTGTACAATGGAGTTTAGGACTTTGTGTGGATTGTAATCGTTGGTGTACTGTAAAGTAACTGTACATTTACTTAAGTACTGTACTGAAGTACACTTTTGAGGCATTTTCACTTATGAGTATTTCCAATTTTCAATAATTTTACTTCAGTAACTCCACTACATCTCGGACCCATATATTGTACTTTTACTCCACTACATTTATTGGTAGACTTTAGTTACTAGTTACTTTGCAGGTATACATTATTATATTATAAAACAAACATTAACCACTTCAGCTCCCGATTAGTGAGTCTTACTGGTATTTATCCCTATTCTCTATCAATGATAACTGATGATACAGCAGAAAACGTGTTTATGACCAGAGAACATTAAAATTATCGGTGTCAGGCGTATTCGCCTATGTTTTTTTCGCCTGCATGCATTTGGTCCTTTCGCATGGCACTTTTGCCGTGGAGGAGTCTTTTCACTTATCCTGTCTGGCCCATTCACCGCAGTTGAAGAGCCAATTTCAACCAATAAAGGTCAAGAACCTGTCAATCACTATTCTAAACAGAGCTATCATGCATTATGCCAGACACGAGAGGACAGTACCACTCTGCTGATGGCTCTGTTAAGGGCTGATATGGAAGGGAAATGACATCTCACCCGGTCTTTAAGTACTTCATTGGTGGGCCGAGCACGTAGGCACCCTATTGTATTCGTTAATTGTCTAACCTGGCATGAAACTTGCAACAATTGCACATCCATCAACCAAACAGTCGCTGAACATGATACAGTATATTGCCACAGCAATAGAGCTAGAGCCTGAAATCACATTAGTACACAACATACAAGACAATATGACAGCACAAGGGCAACAGCTTGAATTATAGCAAACACAATATGACATGCAGCAATAGGAGCAACCTGAGAGAGAGAGAGAGAGAGAGAGAAAATAAAGGCCATAATGAATAGGCCAACACAGAACCAATGCAGCCAAAACACAACACACATACTGTAGATCCCCATCAGTCCTCATGCAAGTGATTTCCGAGGATTTCCTCACTGAAGTCACATTGACCCATGATGAACCCAGATATTTAAAGTCACTTCTTTCAGGGCATTGCCTCCTGCTGTCATCAGAGGTGGATGGTCAGTGAGGGTGTCATTGCTGATAACCTTGTTGTCTCCACCAGCCGAAAGGCACCCTGTCTGTCTGTCCGTCCGTCCGTCCGTGTGTGTGTGTGTGTGTGTGTGTGTGTGTGTGTGTGTGTGTGACCGTCCACTCCTTCTGTCTGTGTACAGCTAATCTCCGGCTCCGTTGCCATGATGGCAGCGAAACTGGGCACGCACACTCCCTGGGTGCCAGAGCCGAACCTCTGCCCCAAACTTTTCACATCGGCCTGTTATAGCGCCACCAGGAGATATTGTATTGTATTGTGTATTGCAAATCGGTACACAGTATCTCTGATAGTCATTAAACAAAATGGGTATTTCTGATTTGTCATATTCCATCCTGATTGGCTAATATTGCCTTCCAAAGTTTGCAGAACTGCTCTGTTTTGAACAAAATGCCTCAAATCATGAAAACGAACATGAAGTACGATTTCAAATTTTGCACGCACATTCCCACCAGCCTGATTTGTGTTTTTTTCCCCTATAACTCCACCGATCACTGTAACACATTGTATGCACACTCCCTACAGGCTAAAGATAAACCTTTGCCCTGCATTTCTCAAATTTCACGCAACTTGCTACACATGATCTCTATAGTCATGTGATCAAGACGGATATCTTTGCTTTTTCATATTCTATCCTGATTGACTAAGATTGCCTTCCAAAGTTTGAAGGATTGGTCCGTTTTGAACAAAATGCCTCAAATCATCAATGCAATGTGGAATTTGTGTGAAACTATTTGCACACATTCTCACTAGGTCAAAGAACACATTCCACCCTTTTCACATTGGCCTGTTATCAAATCAAATCAAATCAAATCAAATCAACCTTTATTTGTATAGCACATTTACAACAGCGGAGCTGACCAAAGTGCTGAACATGATAAAATCAATAATACAGAAACAACAATACCTAAAATGCAATGATACAAAACCAAAATACAAGAGTTAAGACAACAGAAAGAAGAGCTATATACAACTAAAGGCAGTGGAGAACAGGTGCGTTTTTAGCAAAGATTTAAAAGCACCAATTGACTGGGCGGATCTAATGGGAAGGGGCAACATATTCCAGAGCTTTGGGCCCGCGGCAGCAAAAGCGCGGTCACCTCTACTCCTCTTGTTAGTATTGAGGGTGTCCTCCAGCAGCATCTTGTCCGCGGACCTCAAGGCTCTGGTGGGGACATAGGGTTTTATTAAATCAGAAAGATAAGAGGGTGACAGGCCATGAAGGGATTTAAAAACAAATAAAAGAACCTTAAAAGCCACAGCGCATCAGAGCCACCAGGCAGTAGGTCCACTTTTTCAAAACAGATTTTTAGAACAAAATGGCTACGTGATGGAGACCTGTGCTCGGAAGAGCACTGCTTCTAGCCTAGGTTTTCTCTGCATGGCATTCATCGCAGGAAAAAGTGGCAAAACCCTGGATTGGAGCATCTGTGCATTCTCTACATGGTCAGATAGCAAGCAGATGTCATCTGCATAGCCTATGGTCTAGTTTGTTAAGAGTAGTGAAGCCACATAGGCCTACTTGCTCCCCTCCACTGATAGGCAAGGCAAGACAAGTTTGTATAGGACATTTCAACACCACCACCAACATATCTTGCATAAGTGCATAGCCTGCATAAGTGAGCATAGTCCAGGAGTATAATGAAGAGGAACCTGCCAGAAGGTAAAATTCGTTGTTGTCTGGGTGGGTCATTACTTTGGCTCTTGTACCCATGTACATGGCTTCTATAGCCCAGTTGTAGGATACAACTACTATTATAGGATTTACTTTTATAGGATTTGTCTTTCTTTTTTTAGGATTATTATCCTATAAGAAGAAATCCATTAGGATGTGTTCTTATAGGATTTACTTTTATGGTATTATTAGAAGAAATCCAATAGGATCTAATTTGATTCCTTGACTATTTTTAGTCATAGAATGAAATAGATTTTCTTTTGGTGAACAATATCAAAACATCAGTATCAGGAGGATATTGAAGAAAATCTAATTTTACCATAAGTAAAATTCAAATATAGCCTACAACACAAGTCAAAACATGAGTGTGTGACTATGTGGCAATACATTGTAGGACTTCTCAACACGTATCAAGAAGAACTTTAGTTTTGACATACATTTCTTTATAAATCTGAGTTGGTTCTCAACATTCACAAACTTCCAGCTTCACCTGATGCGGTGACGTAACGTCCTCCTCCTAATTGTTTGCAGCTGCAGTCCTTTAGAGCGTCCTGATGAGACAGCGTCCAGCTAAGCTTCATGGTGAGTTCTAAACTGTTTAGTGATTCTTGATATCAATCGACAGCCCTCGTCTATACTATTAGTAGACTACCTTTTTACACAGATTTCTTTTGAGCAGATTAAACAAACGTTGACAATGTGTGAGGTTTTGTAAGCTTCTACCCCCCCATTTACGACCAACGTGAGTTTAAACATGGCTCCTTTGTTGTTGTATCACTAAAACTGCACATTTACATTCCGTAGTTTGAACTCATGAATCTGATCAACCTGTGGCTCAGTGGCTGTGACCTGGCACAAAACACAGAACTTAAGTCCTGGACATTTCACTGTCAAGTGAGTATTATTCTACAGTTAATTAATGATGTTGGTAGATGGTGTTAAAATATTGTTTCCTCGTGCCCCTATTTAACTTTCTGTGCACCTCGTCATAATGCATAATATGGTCTCTGCTTGGCCTCGAGGAGATGGAAATAGAAGATCGAAACACAACGTGGTACTTTGATGCATTGTGAGCTTAGATCAGCCTTTTCTTTTTCTTTAACTGGAATGCCTAAATAATACCACCCAGTTCATTGAAGTTGGTTCGATTAATTATGGAGGCACTGAGGCAGTATGCAAAGTTGAAAAATATATTATTACACGCAGCTGGCTCTGCAGTAGCTCTGGTCCATAGTGTTAGTGGAGTTCTCCCACTAACTCTATGGACCAGAGCTAGCTCTGCAGTAGGCCTATATGAAAATAGAAGCCTGGCCCTGGGTACCAGGCTAGGGAGCGCCACCACTCCACCAATTTGAAATGGTTTGCACCAATTACCAAGTTTACAGTGAACAATTGAATTGTTAACTTTGCTGTGCAAATTAATAAAATATAAATAAGTGTTTGGTGGTGGCAGATACGTGTTGGTTTACAAGGTGATGTTATTGCGACCATAAGGTCGCATTTACTACCAAAACCTCCACCGGCTGTCCGTCCGTCAGTCAGTCAGTCACACGTCACACTTTTGCCCTGCTCATATCTCCACAACCGTTGCCCCCATCCATGCCAAATTTTACACACACACACACACACACACTCCTTACCTGCCAAACTACAACCTCCAAGGACCCCCGGAGCTCCAGGGATCCCCAGGTCCCTGGGGGACCCCCAGGTGTAAAAAATGACCAAATGTGCAAAAATGACCACCCCAACGGGGCTGCTCACAGTGAATTCCCGGGGACCCCCCACTCCTGGTGCTCCAGAACGCATGCAAAAGTGGTGACGCCCCCAGTGGAGGACCCCCTCCACTGCAGCTCATAAAATGCCGTAACTCGGGCTAGGAGCGTCCGGGAGAGCCGGGGCCGGTAGGTCTATTCGTCCGCCAAGGCAACGCGGAGACCCCACCCCTCATTTCTCACATGGCCCTCTTCTAGCGCCACCATGAGGAGGCCGATTCTTGCAAAACACATTTTTGGACACTGCTCCTACAATTTTTGCCCTAAAATCACGCAAATCGGTACACAGTATGTCTACACTCATTTCATCAACTTGGATCTGTCCCATATTGCGCCACCTTCAGGCCGATTTTTAAAACACATTTTTGGCCACTGCTCCTACAATTTTTTTTCCCTAAAATCACGCAAATCGCTACACAGTATGTCTACACTCATCCCATCGACATGAATCTGTCCCATATAGCGCCACCTTCAGGCCGATTTTAAAAAACACATTTTTGGACACTGCTCTAAAATCACGAAAATCACTACACAGTATGTCTACACTCATGTCATCAACATGGATCAGGAAGATTTTGGAAAAACTTATTTTTGCCCTCTTTGTGGAGATAAGCGACCAACGGTCGCTTATCTCCCGATTAGTGAGTCTTACTGGTATTTATCCCTATTCTCTATCAATGATAACTGATGATACAGCAGAAAACGTGTTTATGACCAGAGAACATTAAAATTATCGGTGTCAGGCGTATTCGCCTATGTTTTTTTCGCCTGCATGCATTTGGTCCTTTCGCATGGCACTTTTGCCGTGGAGGAGTCTTTTCACTTATCCTGTCTGGCCCATTCACCGCAGTTGAAGAGCCATTTCTCCTGCCTTAGATTGTCCATGTTTGCATTTGCATGACAGTGGTGTTACCTCACCTGTCAAACGGTGACCATTACACATGGCTATCCTAAGCAGCCCATATTAGAAATCACATTAATACAGATTAGAGCTATTGGAATCAGGTGCGTCCAAATAATTAAATGGGTTAGATAATCACCAGGTTAGATAATCACCCGCATCACAGTTACTGAGGTTAGGGTTAGGATTAGGTTTAGGCATAGTTTTACTGAGGTTAAGGTTAGGTTTTGGTGGTCGGACCAAAGCAATTTAAGGGTGTTCGACCTAAGGACAGACATGTTGCCCTGTTTGACATGGGGTCCACCCTATGTTCCCCAGGTTCTATGTTCCCCTCTCTATCCCCACATCACAGCATTCGTTTTAGGTATGGTCCCTTTGACACCACTGTCACAGTCACTATAATATTTAAATGACAACGCGATAATATGCAAACATAAGACAGTCTGACAGCAGAATTGAGCATAGGCGAAATGGCTCTTCAACGGCGGCGAAACGGCCAGACAGGTTAGGTGAAAACACTCTCCTCCACGGCGAAAGTGCCACGCGAAAAGACCATATCCATGTAGGTGAAAAAAACATAGGCGAAAGCACTGGTGACCAAATTATCAATGTACTTGATGAATTGAATCCCTATGGGAGGTATTGCAAGTTGCAACCCTAGATTCATCAGATTTAAAAATGTAGTGTTGCAATTTGCACCTAGTAATACTTGTATTACTGCTTGTTAGGACCAAACTTGTTAGGACCAGACATATTTTGTATTTGTATCAATTATGTTTGTAGTTTGGTTAATTGTGTTATTACTGTTTTCCTCTGCTAGTTCTCCTGCTGTAACATTGAAAAACACCAGTGACTACGGGCAGACGACAATGGCTTCCAATTTGACTCAGGAGGAAGAGCTCAGCTGTCCTGTGTGTCATGAGATATATAAAGATCCGGTTATCCTGTCATGTAGCCACAGCTTCTGCAAAAGCTGTCTACAGGGATGGTGGACGGGAAAACCAACAAAGGAATGTCCTGTTTGTAGAAGACTGTCCAATGAAGAACCTATTACCAATTTGGTGTTGAAGAACATGTGCGAGAGACATCGGAGTGCTTTGTCGGAGAGGTCGGACGCTCTCTGCATTTCACATGGCCAGAAACTCATGCTCTTCTGTCTGGAAGACAAAGTTCCTGCCTGTCTTGTGTGTCGGGATTCTAAAAAGCACAACAACCACAGGTTTAGACCCATTGATGAGGCCACACTAGATCTCAAAGTGGAACTCCAGACATTACTGAATCCCTTACTGGAGAAAAGGAAGGTCCTTGATAAAGTTGAAGCAGACTCGTGTCATAGAGAAAAACACATTAAGGACCAGGCCCAACACATAGAGAATCAGATTAAGGAGCAGTTTAAGAAGCTTCGAGATTTCCTACAAGAGGAAGAGGATTTGAGGCTCGCTGCAATGAGGGCGGAACAGGAACTGAAGAGTCGGGTGCTGAAGGACCAGATTGAGTTGCTGATCAGAAATAAGGCGAGGCTTTCGGCTACAGTCAAGGCCGCTGAGGACCAATTGAAAGTCAGCGATGACATTTCATTCCTGCAGAACTACAAGGCCACAGTGGAAGATGTCCAGCTCACAGACAAGCTGCCGGACCCACAGGCAGTCTCAGGAGCACTGATGGATGTGGCCAAACACCTGGGAAACCTGACCTTCGGAGTCTGGGACAAGATGAAGAAGCTTGTCTCTTACTCTCCTGTTATTCTGGACCCAAACACTGCCAGTTGTCGACTCAACCTGTCTGAAGACCTGACCTGTGTGACCTGTGTGAAAGTTGGTTTAACACAGAAGCTTCCTGACAACCCAGAGAGGTGTGGCTATAACTATGTCAAAGGTTCTGAGGGCTTTTTTAACTCTGGGACTCACAGCTGGGAAGTTGAGGTTGGTGACAATACAAACTGGAGACTGGGTGTGTCAGAACAGAGTTTCCCGAGGAAGTCACAGGGTAGATGGTGGTTACTAGATTGTCTTCATGGAAAATACAAGGCAAGCTCATCAGGAGCAGCGTTCACCGATCTCTCAATAAAGCATAAGGCTCTGAGAATCAGGGTCCAGCTAGACTGCATCAACAGAAAGCTGACCTTCTCTGATCTTGATTCTAACACACACCTACACACCTTTAGACAGAATTTTACTGAGAGAATCTTTCCAACGTTTGGCACCTACGATTCCTACATGCCCCTCCCTCTGAAAGTGATACCAAGGAAGCTCTGCGTCACTAAGGGACACAGTTAAGACGCCAAGACGACGTTGGCATTTGTAGCTAAAGCATGGTAATTGTGGTTCTCAGAGAGCACATTGAGGGAATGAGCCCTGCAGAGATAAAAAAAAAAAAGGAGTATAGAATAGGAATAGGGAAGGTCAATACTCAATAGTATAAAACTAAATGGAAAAACATTTACTCGAATTTGAATGATGACACAGAAGTTTCAGTTTGCTAAGAAAAGTATTTAGGGTTTTGAGGGGCAAAACATTGAACAACTTAAGCCCTATTCTACTATTTGTGAGAAACAACATTTAGAAACTGTTGAATGTTCTATAATCTGCCCAAATCAGGGATAGGTTAGTTGGAACAAAAAGGGGAAGCTTAAATAATGGCCTTGAGAACATGTGCGACGTGTGATTTCCAAATGTGTATTTTCTAAATTTCACTTGGCGTAAAGAAAAAGCATTATGGAAGGTCAGGCTTATATAACATTGAGGAAATGTTAAAGAAACATACCTGTTACTGAATATATTTAATTATTGAATGTCTGCGGTTTTGGTGAGAATTAAAATATATGAAAAGAATGCAGCACAAACATTTGCATTGAAATTGAGCTGTCTAGCAAAAATGTTGTTACTTTGATAGCTATATTAAAAGCTTTTGAACACTATCTGTACAGTATGTGTAAACTGGGAAGTAGGTGGTATGGGATAGCGAGAATTTCTTATTTTAAGTCTATGACATTATTTTTTTTGCCTAATTGTTTTCTCAGGATAGGCAGCCAAAGTCGGATTGTATGATTGGGTCAGTAACATACATTTAGTCTAGAGTAGCTTCATACTCTTATGACCACTGTGTAACGCCATGTTTAGTGAATGCTTGTTGGGGGTAGATGTTTGGAGTTGGGAGTTGGGACATGCCCTTCTTTTCTTTTTTTCCCCTCAGATTTTATTTTAATTGTTACGCGAAGGTCAATTCTTAAATTTGTTATTTACCAGTGTAAACAATACTGTATTATGCTTTATCCCATGTGTCATCTTGAATCTTATCTTTGTTTTAATGTTTCAATACATGTTAAATTGTTTTTGGGCAACTACGGCACAGATATAAAAAGCTATATACCTCATCTGCTGCTGCAGTTCATGGGCGCGACTGGTAAAAAAGGACTGGCGAGGAAGTGCAGAACTCTGGAAGGCTCTCTGCCCTTAAGGCCTCTCCATACTTCGATCGAAATGTTCGGTGAGTTGTGTTTTCCGACGTGCAAATTTCCGAACTCTCGTTCGGTCCAATGCTTTTCAGAAGTCCCGAGGGATATAATTTTATGGTAGAAAAGGACCTTTTGACCGAAAACGGCGGTTTCGGTCGAAGTATGGAGGGACCTTTAATCTATATACTCTATGACTCGATATAATTTTATGGTAGAAAAGGACCTTTTGACCGAAAACAGTGGTTTCGGTCGAAGTATGGAGGGGCCTTTAATCTATATACTCTATGACTCTGCCCCCTGCAGTGGGAAAGAGGGAGTCACGCATCTGATTGTCCTACCGAGCATCCCATTCTGTGATACACAATGAAGCGTCTTTCAGAATTCCGGAAGCTTGCCAGTCCTTTTTTACCAGCGCCCCAGAGCCGGAGGAGGAGTCTACCTTTTTATGTCTATGTGCTACGATACTTCAAGTTTTATATGCCATTTCAATTGGCTATTGTATTTTGTTTGTAGTTTGTACAAACTGGGAGGCGGGAGCTGCTTGTACCCATTTCTGTTATAAAGAGCTTGTACTTGTACTAATGTTGGTAAATAAATGTTAAGAGATCTTGGATTCACCATGAATATCTGTCCCAAAATCCTAAGTCATTATGATTACTAATGATCTATTTGATCTATAAAGGAAAATCATTTGTTGATCCATATATGTATATAATACGAGGGAAGGCTAGAGATCTTTTGTATAAGAATAAATTGGCCTACATACTGTAGCATACTTGAGGTCTAACAACACTTCGATTGGGTTCCTATGATGAACATTAATCAAATAGTGGCCTTATTGTCCTAATGTTTATCAAATGTGGAGTGTTTGAAGTAAGAATCACTGGCAGAACACAACTCCAAACAAAATACTACCAGTAACCACTTGATCTTAACATGGGTCAATTCAATAGGAGCATTTAAACAAAGATACTAGCAGCAAATGTTTGTGTGATAAACGGCCTGTGTACATGTGCTGAACAAAGTTTGTACAATTCTAGGAAATAAAGAGCAGTCAAAGTAAAATATGACAAAATATACAATATAAATTAACCCTAATAACAATAATAGGCAAATCAAAGGAACAATAGATAAATAAGGCGCGCTCTGCTGGTGCACAAGCCATACATGTTCACAAGGCGCAAGTTGGCACCTCGACAGAGTACAGTCTTAATATATAATTTATATATTATATTATTGGCCTATATATGAGAACCAAACTCAATCAGTCATCCTGGAGTCTGTTAAAATAGTTGTTGTCCCCTCCAACCACTCTCTGCTGTGCAGTGTTTTTGTTTATTTTGTTTTGATAGATTTACGTGCCATTAGAATAAGATACAAAATACAGTATATCGTCGTTGTCGGGTGAAAACCTTGTATGTCCAAAACTGTTCTTTTTGCATTGATTTTTTTTTAAATGATTTAAACTAGTGAAAACAGCCGATCTACAAGCACAGTGTGCTTGTAGATCTGCTGTTTTCACTACCTTTGTGCGACGACCTTGTATGATGAAGCAGGGCTTAACTTTGTGAAAAAACATACAAATTTGAAACTTGGAGATACGAGGTTTCTGCCCGACAGTGACGATATTTAAACATGAGCGGTCCTCAAATGTTCAGGTCTGAGTGTGAGTGTTGTTTTGGAAGTTCAGAACAAATTATGTACCTACTGAAGAGCGGCTGAACTCCATTATTGACCTGTTGGAACTAAAGGGAGGCAGTTTATAATGACAGTGGTGTACTGTTAGATGTTACCAGCTCAGTGGTCTTGTCCTTCTAGTATCAGCCCTGACATTGGGAGGTTGTGGTGTTCGACCCCTGGCCGGGTCATACCAAATATAAAAATGGGATCCAATACCTCCCTGCTTGGCACTCAGCATCAAGGGTTGGATAGGGGTCCCAGTCCCTGCAACATAGCCTCCTGTATAAGGGGTGTACTTGTACACAGGCTTCCCACGGTCCTGGAAATTCCTGGAAATATTTTGAAATTAGAAAAATATTTTTCCAGCACTGGAAAAGTTTTGGAATTTATCAAGGGTCCTGGAAGGCCCTGGAAAAAAATAGCTATGCATTGTCTTTGATTATTGATTTTGTTAATACCACTGAAATGACAAATTAAACATGGGCCAAATTGTCAAACATAGCCGATCTACATGCTCACAACGCCTCGCAACGCGAGGAGTTGTGAGCATGTAGATCTGCTATTTTCACAATAGAACCGTGTTATACAAAATTCCTCAACTCTTAGTGCTCGTCAGGGTGGGGGTCCCCAGTTAAAACATGATTATTTTGGGGGTCGTGGCCTGAAAAGGTTGAGAACCACTGGCATACACTTCCTGTCTTTGGGCATTGCGCAAAGGACTAAGCGACCTGTTATTGAGCTGAATTATTGTTATATAGTCCTTGAAATTGGGTTAAATATTCTGGAAAAGTTTTGGAAATTAATTTTTAATTACATTTTAATTAATACATCATGCTGCCTCACCCTACAGAAACAGGAGATGGGCTCCTGCCCTATGGGCCACATGGCTCACAGCAAGGCTTACTTACTGTTCTGCTATTGATCTAGTGGAGTGGTACTGTATGTCCAACCACACAGTGAGATGGAGCCCTGCAGCTCCCTCTTTTGTTTTGGGGCAACACTTACAGCGAGACAGTTTTCATTTAAAAAACTTCTGCAAATCACAGTTAAAATAGATCGCTGTAATGGCAAAATATCTACAACTGGTTTCTCCAAAAGAAATAACATCTACAAACTCACTACTGAGGTTGTTGCGACCGTCAAGTCGCAAGTTACTATGAAAAGCTCCACCGGCTGTCCGTCAGTCTGTCACGTCTCACTTTTGGCCTACTCTTATATCCGGCACCGTTGCCCCTACCAAACTTTGCACACACACTCCTTGGCTGCCAAACCACAACCTCCACCCGCATTTCTCACATGGCCCTCTTCTAGTGCCGCCATCAGGCCGATTTTTGCAAAACACATCTTTGGACACTGCTCCTACAGATTATATATGTTACAGTATGTTTGGGTAACTCAGGACGGTAAGAGTAAGAGCGCTTGTTTTGTCGTTCACCACACACTAATCACCACCAGATGGCGACGACAGCCCATAGACAGCCATTCACTAGTGCAGGCGCTGACGTCACTCGTTTGCGACTCTCTTTCTTTATTTACTAGCCTAGCTGGGCGGTGTTTAGCCATTAGCTTAGCCATTAGCTTAGCCATTAGCTTACTATGAGCGTTTATCGTGGGCTTGCCCAGGCCTTACGGCCTGGGCATAAAATATAACGATTGCATTCACCACGGCTTCGTAACTCGCGCGGCTGGCGGATGGCCCGCTCTTCGCAGCCACTCGGGCGAAGAGCAGGACCAAGGTCCGCTGTCCTTCGCGCCGCTTGCAATGTCGTGGACAATCGAGCGGCTCCGCCTGGAGGACGTTGTTGTGGGCGACCGCTTGTTCTGCCCCGTGCTGCACGGCGAGTGCTCCGTTTCTCGACCGTACTGTTTCTCTAACAAACCGTGACATATATATATCACGAAAACGGTACACAGTATTTCTAAAGTCATTTCATCAACATCTGTCCCATTTCTAAGGTTTGTGTATGCAACCTGATGGTCGCTTATCTCCCGATTAGGGAGTCTTACTGGTAGATATACTATAGATCTAGTATGCATTAACCACAGTAAACCATTAATTAATTTGATATAAGAGGAATAAAATAGTGTTTTTTTTTTTTTTTTCATTTTTGTCTAAGTATTCTAATTAAATTAATCATTGGTATGGAATCCCATTAAAAAAGAATAAGAAGAAAATCCTAAAATGAACCCGGCCAGTATCATAAACCGAACTGAATAATAGGTTGAGTGAATCATTACAACTAATGAGCACTGCGAACTCTGCATTCGTGGCATTCATCGCAGGACATGGCAAAACTCTGGATTGGAGCATCTGTGCATTCTCTACATGGTCAGATAGCAAGCAGATGTCATCTGCATAGCCTAATGGTCTAGGTTTGTTAAGAGTAGTGAAGCCACATAGGCCTACTTGCTCCCCTCCACTGATGGGCAAGGCAAGACAAGTTTGTATAGGACATTTCAACACCACCAACAACATTAGCCTGGCGTTGCTCATACTAATTCCTCACTGCCTGATACCACCACTACCGCCAGGGGGTGGTGTTGTGCAGTCTGGTTTATTAACCAGGCTACAACAACATATCCTGCATAATATGTGCATAGCCTGCATAAGTGAGCATAGTCCAGGAGTATAATGAAGAGGAAGGGGGAGAGGGTGCCCAACCTGCCAGAAGGTAAAATTTGTTGTCTGGGTGGGGTCATTACTTTGGCTCTTGTACCCATGTACATGGCTTCTATAGTCCAGTTGTAGGATACAACTACTATTATAGGATTTACTTTTATAGGATTTTTCTTTCTTTTTTTTAGGATTATTATCCTATAAGAAGAAATCCATCAGGATTTGTTCTTACAGGATTTATTTTTATAATATAAGAAATCAAATAGGATCTAATTTGATTCCTTGACTATTTTAGTCATAGAATTAAATAGATTTTCTTTTGGTGAACAATATCAAAACATCAGGAGGATATTGAAGAAAATCTAATTTTACCATGGGCCTAAGTAAAATTCAAATATAGCCTACAAGTCTATAGCCTACATAGCGTGTGACTATGTGGCAAATTGTAGGACTTCTCAACACGTATCATCATCTTTTGACAAATAAATTTCTTTATATGAGTTGGTTCTCAACATTCACAATCTTTTTTTTTTTTTTTTTTTTGCTTATTTACATTGAGATCCTTTTTTTATTTTTTTTTATTGAAGAATATACAATTTACACAATGTTCAGGTATTCAAACAGCACGGGTAATAGACAATAACAACATGACATACATGAAAGAAAAAAACTAAAAAACAACAGTACAACCATATTATCTGATAACATTAAACAGAGAAATCGGGAAAATGAAGATTATACAAAGTTAAGAGTTTTAATTTGTTTTTGTTATTTACTAGATCTAGTGATTTGATTAGAAGATTGAATTCCAATTTGAAGTGGGTGAAAATAGGTGGGGATTTGGCGAATTTTTGCTTGTGAATAAAAAATTTGGCATAAAGAGTAATGAAATTAAAAATAAACTCAAACTCGTCATTGTCTGGGTTGCTGTAGTAGCAAATGATGTCCTTGAGGTTAAAGGAATAATTTAGATTGACCGAATTGAAAAAGTGGGCTTCTAGATCTGACCAAAACTTACGAGTGAAATTGTCAACATTCACAATCACTTCCAGCTTCACCTGATGCGGTGACGTAAGGTCCTCCTCCTAATTGTTTGCAGCTGCAGTGCTTGAGCGACATGCGTCCACTGTCCACATGGTGAGTTCTAAACTGTTTAATTTGTGTGATTCTTGATATCATTCGACAACGATCGTCCATATTTAGTAGACTACTTTTTACACAGATTTCTTTTGAGCAGATTAAACAATCGATTGACAATGTGTGAGGTTATTAAGTAAGCTTCTACCCCCCCCCCCCCCCTCCCTCCCTATTTACGACCAACGTGAATAGTTTAAACATGGCTCCTTGTTGTTGTATCTTGGATATCTACGACTAAAACTTTACACATTTAATTTCCGTAGTTTGAATTCCTGAATCTGATTAACCTGTGGCTGTGACCTGGCACAAAACACAGAACTGGAGTCCTGGACATTTTACTGTCAAGTGAGTATTATTCTACAGTTAATTAATGATGTTGGTAGATGGTGTTTTAAAATATTGTTTCCTCGTGCCGCTATCTAACTTTCTGTGCACCTCGTCATGGTCTCTGCTTGGCCTCGAGGAGATGGAAATAGATGATTGAATCACAACGTGGTAGCTTTCTTTGATGCATTATGAGCTTAGATCAGCCTTTTCTTTTCTTTTTTAACTGGAATGCCTAAATAAGACCACCCAGGTTGGAAGTTGGTTTGATTAATATGGAGGCACTGAGGCAGTATGCAAGGGGCTTTTAAGCCGTGACATCATTTTGTAGGCAGAGGAGAATCTGCCCCCAGAGCATTTTCTGTCCCTCGCTATTTCAAAAAACGACTAAAAAATAACGACTAAAGTATAATTCTAACACTTTCCTTTCAACAACAAAGAGAAGAAAAATGTGTAAATAGTAAAAATAGTAAAAAGATTCACGGAAACTGGGGGCAGAAATTCTCCTCTGCCTACAAAATGATGTCATACTTAACAGCCCCATAGCCTATCATAGTGGTTCTCAACCTGTGGGTCAGGACACCCAGGGGGGTCCCCAAATTATTTTGGGGGGTCGCCAGATGATTAGTTTAATGTGAAACATTAAGCTAATCATCAACATTAAGCAACATAAAGTTCAAGTGTAAAGAGGGTATCTACACATTTCTAAAGTGACAATTTAAGGCCTTTTTAATACATCTAAAATGACAAATTAAACATTGGCCAAATTGTCAAATATTAGAGGAAGAAATTGTGAAAATAAGTGTGGCGTTGTGAGCTTGTAGATCTGCTATTTTCACAATAGAACCGTGTTATACAAAATGTAACTCTTAGTGCTCGTAGGGTGGGGGGGTCCCCAGTTAAAATATGATTATTTTGGGGGTCGCGGCCGGAAAAGGTTGAGAACCACTGGCCTATCAGATCTGGTCCATAGCGTTACCAAAGAGATAATATAATAAGAGATGGCAGTCCTTAAATATATGGAATCACCACTAGATGGCGCAGCTGTAGCGCTGCCGCCATCTTGGAGTGATGGCTCTGCTCTTAAATTAATCAAAACAATTAAATTGGTTGTGAATAACGTTTTCCAAAGCTGTCTTGATCACCCAACAAAGTGAAAATCACCATTGATATTACATATTATCATAGACTGCTAAACAGATCAATAGAAGCATAGAATAGTATTTTTCAGTTATAAGAAATATTAATAATTTGGTATGAATAATACATTTCGGATTGTTCTAATTGGTCTAATGTTAATTTATTTTATCTGTTTGACATTAGTCTGGCTTTTGTGGACAATAATTTATCATGTGGGCCTACATTAGGTCTATATCATGTTTTACTGTTTTGTCATTCACAATCGCTTAGGAACAGATTTGGTGCTGCCAAAAAAGCAGCAGAGCGCAGAGTTTCCCCTCCTTTTATAATGATGGGTTTTAATCATTTCTATTTGGTATTAACACATCATATTTAACATGTGCCTGCACGCAAACATGCATTAGCATATACACGCATGTGCACACACGCACCCTGAAATGTTACTATTAAGTCATTTCAGTTTTGATCCATTGATAAATATTATAAATAAAATAGTAAATCATTATAGTAGTATGCATATATAGGCTAATACTTTTTTGCTGTTCAACACAGACCAGTTATATAGAATCATTAAATGTATCATAGTAGAACAGAATAAAAACACATTTTTGATTGTACAGCATGACTTTATTATGTTTTTTTTTTTTTTAACCACCGGAAGTCGTCATCACTCCAAGATGGCGGAGCAACATGGGCGCTGCTTGTTGTAATGAGATGTATAGGGAGTGCCGTCTCTTATTATAGAATCTCTTTGGCGTTACTCCAAACGCTATGGACCAGAGCTAGCTCTGCAGTTGGCCTGTGCAATGAAAATAGAAGCCTGGCCCTGGGTACCGGGCTTGGGAGCACCACACCACTCCACCGATTTGAAATGGTTTGCACTAATCACCAAGTTTACAGTGAACAATTGCATTGTTAACTTTGCTGTGCAAATTAATAAAATATAAATAAGTGTTTGGTTGTGGCAGATACGTGTTGGTTTTACAAGGTGATGTTATATTTATCCCTATTCTCTACCAATGATAACTGATGATACAGCAGAAAACGTGTTTATGACCAGAGAACATTAAAATTATCAATTTACTTGATGAATTGAATCCCTATGGGAGGTATTGCAAGTTGCAACCCTAGATTCATCAGATTTAAAAATGTAGTGTTGCAATTTGCACCTAGTAATACTTGTATTACTGCTTGTTAGGACCAAACTTGTTGGGACCAGACATATTTTGTATTTGTATCAATTATGTTTGTATTTTGGTTAATTGTGTTATTACTGTTTTCCTCTGCTAGTTCTCCTGCTGTAACATTGAAAAACACCAGTGACTACGGGCAGACGACAATGGCTTCCAATTTGACTCGGGAGGAAGAGCTCAGCTGTCCTGTGTGTCATGAGATCTATAAAGATCCGGTTATCCTGTCATGTAGCCACAGCTTCTGCAAAAGCTGTCTACAGGGATGGTGGACGGGAAAACCAACAAAGGAATGTCCTGTTTGTAGAAGACTGTCCAATGAAGAACCTATTACCAGTTTGGTGTTGAAGAACATGTGCGAGAGACATCGGAGTGCTTTGTCGGAGAGGTCGGACGCTCTCTGCGTTTCACATGGCCAGAAACTCATGCTCTTCTGTCTGGAAGACAAAGTTCCTGCCTGTCTCGTGTGTCGGGATTCTACAAAGCACAACAACCACAGGTTTAGACCCATTGATGAGGCCACAGTAGATCTCAAAGTGCAACTCCAGACATTACTGAATCCCTTACAGGAGAAAAGGAAGGTCCTTGATAAAGTTGAAGCAGACTTTTATCATAGAGAAAAACACATTAAGGTCCAGGCCCAGCACATAGAGAATCAGATTAAGGAGCAGTTTAAGAAGCTTCGAGATTTCCTACAAGAGGAAGAGGATTTGAGGCTCACTGCAATGAGGACGGAACAGGCACTGAAGAGTCGGGTGATGAAGGACCAGATTGAGTTGCTGATCAGAAATAAGGCGAGGCTTTCGGCTACAGTCAAGGCCGCTGAGGACCAATTGAAAGTCAGCGATGACATTTCATTCCTGCAGAACTATAAGGCCACAGTGGAAGATGTCCAGCTCACAGACAAGCTGCCAGACCCACAGGCAGTCTCAGGAGCACTGATGGATGTGGCCAAACACTTGGGCAACCTGACCTTCGGAGTCTGGGACAAGATGAAGAAGCTTGTCTCTTACTCTCCTGTTATTCTGGACCCAAACACTGCCGGTTGTCGACTCAACCTGTCTGAAGACCTGACCTGTGTGCAAATTGGTTTAACACAGAAGCTTCCTGACACCCCAGAGAGGTGTGACATTAACTATGTCAAAGGTTCTGAGGGCTTTTTTAACTCTGGGACTCACAGCTGGGAAGTTGAGGTTGGTGACCATACATACTGGAGACTGGGTGTGTCAGAACAGAGTTACCCGAGGTTAAAGCGTAGAGGGTGGTTACTAGAGTTTCATGATGGTAAATACAAAGCATGCTCACCAGGACCAGTGTTCACCGATCTCTCAATAACCCACAAGGCTCGGAGGATCAGGGTCCAGCTAGACTGGATCTACAGAAAGCTGACCTTCTCTGATCTTGATTCCAAAACACACCTACACACCTTCAGACAGAATTTTACTGAGAGACTCTTTCCAACCTTTGGGACCTGCATGCCCCTCCCTCTGAAAGTGATACCAAGGAAGCTCTGCGTCACTAAAGGACGCAGTTAGATGCCAAGACGACGTTGGCATTTGTAGCTAAAACATGCCAATTGTGGTTCTCAGAGAGCACATTGAGGGAATGAGCCCTGCAGAGATGACAAAAGGAGTATAGAATAGGGAAGGTCAATACTCAATAGTATAAAACGAAATGGAAAAACATTTACTCAAATTTGAATGATGACCAAGGAGTAGAACAGAAGTTTCAGTTTGCTAAGAAAAGTATTTAGGGTTTTGAACATTGAACAACTTAAGCCCTATTCTACTATTTGTGAGGAACAACATTTAGAAACTGTTGAATGTTCTATAATCTGCCCAAATCAGGGATGGGTTAGTTGGAACAAAAAGGGGAACCTTAAATAATGGCCTTGAGAACATGTGCGATGTGTGATTTCCAAATGTGTATTTTCTAAATTTGCATTTAACTTGGAGTAAAGAAAAAGCATTTATGGAAAGTCAGGTTTATATAACATTGAGGAAATGTTAAAGAAACATAATTATTGCATGTCTGCGGTTTTTGTGAGAATTAAAATATACGAAAAGAACGCAGCACAAACATTTGCATTGAAATTGGGCTGTTTAGCAACATGTTTGTTACTTTGATAGCTATATTAAAAGCTTTTGAACACTATCTGTACAGTATGTGTATACTGGGAAAGATGGTATGGGATAGTGAGAATTTCTTATTTTAAGTCCATTACAGAAGTATATATTTTTTTGCCTAATTGTTTTCTCAGGATAGGCAGCCAAAGATTGTTTGATTGGGTCAGTAACAGACATTTAGCCTTGAGAGTAGCTGTATATTCTTGTGACCACTGTGTTAACGCCATGTTTAGTGAATGCTTGGGGGTAGATCTTTGGGTTGGGACAGTCCCAGGGACATGCCCTGCTTTTCTTTTTTTTTCTCAGATTTTTGTTTTGATGTTTCAAAACATGTTAAATTGTTTTTGGGCAGCTACGGCACAGATATAAAAAGCTAGATACCTCATCTGCTGCTGCAGTTCATGGGCGCGACTGGTAAAACAGGACTGGCGAGGAAGTGCAGCACTGTGTAACTGTGGAAGGCTCTCTGCCCTTAATCTATATACTCTATGACTCTGCCCCCTGCAGTGGGAAAGAGGGAGTCACGCATCTGATTGTCCTACCGAGCATCCCATTCTGTGATGCACAATGAAGCGTCTTTCAGAATTCCGGAAGCTTGCCAGTCCTTTTTTACCAGCGCCCCAGAGCCAGAGGAGGAGTCTACCTTTTTATGTCTGTGTGCTACGGTACTTCTAGGTTTATATGCTATTTGAATTGGCTGTTGTATTTTGTTTGAAGTTTGTACATACTGGCAGCTGCTTGTACCCATTTCTGTTATAAAGAGCTTGTACTAATGTTGGTAAATAAATGTTAAGAGATCTTGGATTCACCATGAATATCTGTCCCAAAATCCTAAGTCATTATGATTACTAATGATCTATTTGATCTATAAAGGAAAATCATTTGTTGATCCATATATGTATATAATATGAGGGAAGGCTAGAGATCCTTTTTATAAGAATAAATTGGCCTACATACTGTAGAATACTAACACTATTCGATTGGGTTCCTATGATGAACATTAATCAAATAGTGGACTTATTGTCCTAATGTTTATCAAATGTGGAATGTTTGAAGTAAGAATCACTGGTAGAACACAACTCCAAACAAAATACTACCAGTAACCACTTGATGTTAACATGGGTCAATTCAATAGGAGCATTTAAACAAAGATACTAGCAGCAAATGTTTGTGTGATAAACGGCCTGTACTGAACAAAGTTTGTACAATTCTCGGAAATGGAAGAGCAGTCAAAGTAAAATATGACAAAATAAACAATATAAATTAACCCTAATAACAAAAATAGGCAAGTCAATGGAACAATAGATAAATAAGGCGCGCTCTGCTGGTGCACACGCAGGCCATGCATGTCCACAAGGCGCAAGTTGGCACCTCGACAGTACAGTCTTATTGTATAATTTATATGTATATTATTGGCCTATATATGAGAACCAAACTCAATCAGTCATCCTGGATTCTGTTAAAATAGTTGTTGTCCCCTCCAACCACTCTCCGCTGTGCACAGTTGTTTTTGTTTAGTTTTTAATAGATTTATGTGCCATTAGAATTAATAGATACAAAATACAATATATTTAAACATGAGCGGTCCTCAAATGTTCAGGTCTGAGTGTGAGTGTTGTTTTGGAAGTACATTCAGAACAAAATATGTATGTACCTACTGTAGTTATCAAGAGACGGCTGAACTCCATTATTGACCTGTTAGAACTAAATGGAGGCACAACATGGCTGATTTCATCATTTAGTTTAAACTTCTTAGAGTGGTAGAAGTGCACCCCCGCATGCAGAGTTTATAATAACAATGGTGTACTGTTAGATCAGGGGTGGGCAACTTTGATGATGGTGAGGGCCACTATATTTCCACCTTCACTCCAGAGGGCCACATTGCATATTGCTATATTCCTACTTTGTCATTATCGCATACAATAGAGGCAAAAATAGCAGATCTACAAGCTCAAAACGCATCACGCTGCGATGTGTTTTGAGCTTGCAGATCGGCTATTTTTGCTTCTTTTGAATTATTATTTCTTAATTGGAATCCTGAAATGTTACATTTTGATTTTATTTCAAACGCATTTAGTTATATACTCATGTTAACTTTATGAACATAAATACAAATACATTGGACATAAAAAATACATTATAATAGTACTATACTAGTCATTAAGCTACAAATATAGACTGACAGAATTAAAGCAGGTCATGTTTGGAATTGTAACAGCTGAAATCAATAATATTCCGTATTCTGGTATTAACAGTTGCCCATGGATGTGTTAGATGTTACCAGTTCAGCAATCTGGGAACCCATCGTCAAAGAAGAAAGGGCGACACCTATCGGTCTACCAGTTCAGTGGCCCTGTCGTTCTAGTATCAGCCCTAAAATTGGGAGGTTGTGGTGTTCGACCCCTGGCTGGGTCATACCAAATATAAAAATCACACCCGTGTGAACTGAGCGGTGGTCGTGGAG
The DNA here is from genome assembly GCF_963921795.1 of Nannobrachium achirus. Taxonomy (NCBI): domain Eukaryota; kingdom Metazoa; phylum Chordata; class Actinopteri; order Myctophiformes; family Myctophidae; genus Nannobrachium; species Nannobrachium achirus. Next base: position 46,337,020 of record NC_137818.1, read on the forward strand.
GCTGCGCAACAGCAAAACAAATATATATATATATATTGTGTGTGTGTGTGGGTGTCTGGCCTGGCCTGAACAACAGCGCCCCTCCCTTAACATGTGTGGTCACAAAAGGTACTGTAGGCTACATACAGACACGCATACAGACAGACAGACAGACAGACAGACCCACACACACGGCCACGTATAGGAGCGTTGTGACCACCGCTCAAAAATGGGACCCAATACCTCCCTGCTTGGCACTCAGCATCAAGGGTTGGATAGGGCTCCCAGTCCCTGCAACATAGCCTCCTGTATAAGGGGTGTACCTTGTACACAGGCTTCCCACGGTCCTGGAAATATTTTGAAATTAGAAAAATATTTTTCCAGCACTGGAAAAGTTTTGGAATTTATCAAGGGTCCTGGAAGGTCCTGGAAAAAATAGCTATGCATTGTCTTTGGTTATTGATTTTGTTAATACCACTGAAATGACAAATTAAACATGGGCCAAATTGTCAAACATTAGAGGCAGAAAATAGCCGATCTACATGCTACATGCTCAGCAGTAGATCTGCTATTTTCACAATAGAACCGTGTTATACAAAATTCTTCAACTCTTAGTGCTCGTCAGTTAATGTACTTAGGAAAGATGCCAGCACTCACTTTAGTCTCCTTGCATTTTTATTTAATTATTGCCCCAGCAGCAGCATTCGCGGACGTTTCGACCCTCTCGGGTCTTCCTCAGTGTGAGGTACACGCTGAGGAAGCGTGTACAGGTATGTACACGCTGAGGAAGACCCGAGAGGGTCGAAACGTCCACGAATGCTGCTGCTGGGGCAATAATTAAATAAAAATGCAAGGAGACTAAAGTGAGTGCTGGCATCTTTCCTAAGTACATTTGCTCTCTGAGCCGTGCACCCAAGACTGGTATTGGAACTTTGTTGACGAGTGCTCCTCTCTTCCTCCTTTCAAGGGTCCCCAGTTAAAACATGATTATTTTGGGGGTCGTGGCCTGAAAAGGTTGAGAACCACTGGCATACACTTGTCTTCCTGTCTTTGGGCATTGCGCATAGGAGTAAGCGACCTGTTATTGAGCTGAATTATTGTTACTAGCCCTTACCCGTTCAAAGATATGAGCTCTGAAATGATGTGCAGTGTGTGGGTTATGGGATGAGCACTGTGCACACAGTATATGAGGGATGGAAAGTAACTTTAACTCGTGCTTGCATGATAATATGTGGAGCATCAATGTAAGAAATACCCGTTTCGTTTAATGGCTACAGAGATACTGCATGTGTCCCCCCGCCCGCCCGCCCGCCCACCCGCCTGCACACACACCCGCCTGCCTGCCTGCCTACACACACACACACACACACACACACACACACACACACACACACACACACACACACACACACACACACACACACACACACACACACACACACAGAGCTGGTTAAACATGTTGCCTCATGCTAGATGCAGAATAGATATGCCTCATGCTAGATGCAGAATAGATAGTAGATACACCATAAAAATGCTAATATACAGCATACGATTTGTGAAAGTGACAAACGGGCTTCACAGTTATGTCAGGTGTGTTCATATGCTAATGGTGATGCGATTTCAGATCAATTGCTCCAGCCACTGAGGAGAAACGCTGTTACAGACAGACAGATACACCATAAAAATCATAAAAATGCTAATATACAGCATACGATTTGTGAAAGTGACAAACGGGCTTCACAGTTATGTCAGGTGTGTTCATATTCTAATGGTGATGCGATTTCAGATCAATTGCTCCAGCCATTGAGGAGAAACGCTGTTACAGACACTCAGACAGACAGACTTTTGGAAAATTATATGTTAGATATAGTCCTGGAAATAGGGTTAAATATTCTGGAAAAGTTTTGGAAAAGTTTTGGAAATTAATTGGTAAAAATGTGTGGGAACCCTGTGTGTACATCAAGCTGCTTCACCCTACAGAAACAGGAGATGGGCTCCTGCCCTATGGGCCACATGGCTCACAGCAAGGCTTACTTACTGTTATGCTATTGATCTAGTGGAGTGGTACTGTACATCCACCCACACATGGAGCGCGATGGAGCCCTGCAGCGCCCTCTTTTGTTTTGGGGCAACACTTACAGCGAGACAGTTTTCATTTCAAAAACTTCTGCAAAACACAGTTAAAATAGATCGCGGTAATGGCAAAATATCTACAACTGGTTTCTCCAAAAAAATAACAGATCTACAAACTCACTACTGAGGTTGTTGCGACCGTCAAGTCGCAAGTTACTATGAAAAGCTCCACCGGCTGTCCGTCAGTCTGTCACGTCACACTTTTGGCCTACTCTTATATCCGGCACCGTTGCCCCTACCAAACTTTGCACACACACTCCTTGGCTGCCAAACCACAACCTCCACCCGCATTTATCACATGGCCCTCTTCTAGTGCCGCCATCAGGCCGATTTTTGCAAAACACATCTTTGGACACTGCTCCTACGGATTTTGGCCTAAGATCTGTATATATCACGAAAACGGTACACAGTATTTCTAAAGTCATGTCATCAACATCTGTCCCATTTAAGTTTGTGTATGCAACCTGACGGTCGCTTATCTCCGCGATTAGGGAGTCTTTGGTAGATATACTATAGATCGAGTAAACCATTAATTAATTTGATATAAGATGAATAAAATAGTGTTGTTTTTTGTTTGTTTTTTCATTTTTGTCTAAGTATTCTAATTAAATTAATCATTGAATCCCATTATAAAAGAATAAGAAGAAAATCCTATCATGAACCCGGCCAGTATCATAAACCGAACTGAATAATAGGTTGAGTGAATCATTACAACTGTAATGAGCACTGCGAACTCTGCATTCGTGGCATTCATCGCAGGACATGGAAAAACTCTGGATTGGAGCATCTGTGCATTCTTACGTCAGATAGCAAGCAGATGTCATCTGCAAGCATATATGGTCTAGGTTTGTTAAGAGTAGTTAAGCCACATAGGCCTACTTGCTCCCCTCCACTGATAGGCAAGGCAAGACAGTTTGTATAGGACATTTCAACACCACCAACAACATAATTATCCCGCATAAGTGCATAGCCTTAAGTGAGCATCCAGGAGTAATGAAGAGGAAGGGGGAGCCAGAAGGTAAAATTCGTTGTTGTCTGGGTGGGGTCATTACTTTGGCTCTTGTACATGGCTTCCCAGTGTAGGATACGACTACTATTATAGGATTTACTTTTATAGGATTTTTCTTTCTTTTTCTTTTAGGATTATTATCCTATAAGAAGAAATCCATTAGGATTTGTTCTTACAGGATTTATTTTTATTATATAAGAAATCCAATAGGATCTAATTTGATTCCTTGACTATTTTAGTCATAGAATTAAATAGATTTTCTTTTGGTGAACAATATCAAAATATCAGGAGGATATTGAAGAAAATCGAATTTTACCATTTATCTGTAAGTAAAATTCAAATATAGCCTACAACATAAGTCAAAACATGAGTGTGTGACTATGTGGCAAATTGTAGGACTTCGCAACACGTATCAAGAAGAACTTTTGACAAATACATTTCTTTATAAATATGAGTTGGTTCTCAACATTCACAATCACTTCCAGCTTCATCTGATGCGGTGACGTAACGTCCTCCTCCTAATTTTTTGCAGCTGATCTGCAGTGCTTTAGAGCGACCTGGTGAGACTTGGCGTCCAGCTTCATGGTGAGTTCTAAACTGTTTAATTTGTGTGATTCTTGATATCAATCGACAACGATCGTCCATTTTTAGTAGACTACTTTTTACACAGATTTCTTTTGATCAGATTAAACAATCGACTGACAATGTGAGAGGTTATTTTGTAAGCTTCTAAACCCCCCCCCCCCCCCCCCCCATTTACGACCAACGTGAATAGTTTAAACATGGCTCCTTGGTGTTGTATCGTGGATATCTACGACTAAAACTTTACACATTTAATTTCCGTAGTTTGAAGTTGAACTCCTGAATCTGATTAACCTGTGGCTGTGACCTGGCACAAAACACAGAACTGGAGTCCTGGACATTTCACTGTCAAGTGAGTATTATTCTACAGTTAATTAATGATGTTGGTGGATGGTGTTTTAAAATATTGTTTCCTCGTGCCCCAATCTAACTTTCTGTGCACCTCGTCATAATAGGCCTATGGTCTCTGCTTTGCCTCGAGGAGATGGAAATAGAAGATTGAATCACAACGTGGTATCTTTGATGCATTATGAGCTTATCAGCCTTTTCTTTTCTTTTTTTTAACTGGAATGCCTAAATAAGACCACCCAGGTTGGAAGTTGGTTTGATTAATATGGAGGCACTGAGGCACTATGCAAACTATAGCCTATCAGTAGCTCTGGTCCATAGCGTTTAGCGTTTTAGAGCTAGCTCTGCAGTTGGCCTGTGCAATGAAAATACAAGCCTGGCCCTGGGTACCAGGCTAGGGAGCACAACACCACTCCACCGATTTGAAATGATTTGCACTAATTACCAAGTTTACAGTGAACAATTGCATTGTTAACTTTGCTGTGCAAATTAATAAAACTAGAAGCTCGGCCGCCCTTTGCGTCTAGTCGGCAACCTGGCCAACTCGGGAACGATATAAATAGAGAATGAATGCCCCGCCCTTTAATGCAATCCCCATTATACCTGTTGTCATAGGACCCGTGTTGACCATCTGTTTGACTGTGTCCATGTATGCCCATATATGGAGATATCTGTCTGACTGCGTCCAAGTTATGCCCATATATCTCTGTATCTGCCTGACAGTCGGCCGAGCGTCTAGTCGAGGACCGGCCTACTCGGGAACGATGTAAATAGGGAATGAATGCCCCGCCCTTTAATACAAACTCATAACCTGTTTTGACCATCTGTTTGTCTGTGTCCATTTATGCCCATATATGTAGATATCTGTATCTGTCTGCCTGCGTCCATTTAAGCCCATATGGGGATCTCTGCAGACACAGTGCCGGTTCTGGAAAACACTAATGTCAGACATTAGCTCCGCATACGGAGATTCCGGACCTTTCGCGCTGGTTCCGGATAACCGCATATCAGGTCAGGTCGAGGCCGGGCACTGCACTCCCTGCTGCGGCGGGGAACGCGTGTGCCGAATTCTGTGTAATGCAAACCCCATTATACCTGTTGTCATAGGATCCATTTTGACCATCTGTTTGCCTGAGTCCATTTATGCCCATATATGGAGATATCAGTATCTGTCTGCGTACATTTTATGCCCATATATGGAGATCTCTGCAGACACAGTGCAGATTCCGGAAGACCCTTATGTCAGACAACAGCTCTGCATACGGAGAATCCAAACTTTTTGCGCTGGGTTCCGAAAAATCGCGTATCGGGTCGGGTCGAGGCCGGGCACTGCACTAACTGCTGTGGCAGGGAACACGCACGCTGAATTTGAAGCTGGTGGGACGAACGGTTCTCAAGATACGCGGATTACATACATACATACATACATATATATACATACATACATACATACACACTCACAGAGGATTTTTTGTTGACTCATGTGGCGTATGTGATGTCAGAGCCTTTTATGAAGTGATGTCACAATGAGTCAGCGCTTGCTCCGGAACGGCCCGATGTCAGTCATCTCCGCATACGGAGATTCCAAACCTTTCGTGCCGGATCCGAAAAACTGTATCGGGTCGGGTCGAGGCCTAGCTAAGAACGTAGGCAAAGGTCTGAGCTATCTGCGTCCGAAATTTGGAGTCTGTAGCACCAACCATGTGCTGTCAGGGCTCTTTCATGCGATTCGGGCCAATTCGGATTCGCGTCCATTGACTTCAATTAGTAGTCAGGACTCCGCATATGGAGATTCCGAACCTTTCGCGTTGGTTCCGGAAAACCGCATATCGGGTCCGGTCGAGGCCTAGCTAAGAACGTAGGCAAAGGTCTGAGCTATCTGCGTGCGAAATTTGGAGTCTGTAGAACCAACCATGTGCTGTCAGGGCTCTTTCGTGCAATTCGGCCTCGGCTTCAATTAGTAGTCACGATATAAATAAGTGTTTGGTTGTGGCAGATATGTGTTGGTTTACAAGGTGATGTTATACACTCGCCACAAAAAGTTCGGAAATCTAACTTTGGTCGATTATATCTCCCCTTTAATAAACCCAAATGGTATTGTGTTTTATATCATTTTCATTGTTGATTTGTCACCTTTACAACAAGGTACAGCTTGTAAGCATCGGGCATTCGAGGCATGAGCTACACAGCAAAACGTGTGGGTTGCGCTGACCCAAAATTTGCCAACATTCGGTCCATTATATCTCCCCTTTAATTGTGCCAAATGGTATTGTGTTTGATATCATTGTTATCGTTGATTCGTCACCTTTACAATGAGGTACAGTTTGTAAGGATCTGGCATTCGTGGAATGAGAAACACAGCCAAACGTGTGGGTAGCGCTCCTCCAAAAATTGTTTAAGTTTATTTATCCCTATTCTCTACCAATGATAACTGATGATACAGCAGAAAACATGTTTATGACCAGAGAACATTAAAATTATCAATGTACTTGATGAATTGAATCCCTATGGGAGGTATTGCAAGTTGCAACCCTAGATTCATCAGATTTTAAAATGTAGTGTTGCAATTTGCGCCTAGTAATACTTGTATTACTGCTTGTTAGGACCAAACTTGTTAGGACCAGACATATTTTGTATTTGTATCAACTATGTTTGTATTTTGGTTAATTGTGTTATTACTGTTTTCCTCTGCTAGTTCTCCTGCTGTAACATTGAAAAACACCAGTGACTACGGGCAGAAGACAATGGCTTCCAATTTGACTCAGGAGGAAGAGCTCAGCTGTCCTGTGTGTCATGAGATCTATAAAGATCCGGTTATCCTGTCATGTAGCCACAGCTTCTGCAAAAGCTGTCTACAGGGATGGTGGACGGGAAAACCAACAAAGGAATGTCCTGTTTGTAGAAGACTGTCCCAGGAAGAACCTATTACCAATTTGGTGTTGAAGAACATGTGTGAGAGACATCGGAGTGCTTTGTCGGAGAGGTCGGACGCTCTCTGCGTTTCACATGGCCAGAAACTCATGCTCTTCTGTCTAGAAGACAAAGTTCCTGCCTGTCTCGTGTGTCGGGATTCTAAAAAGCACAACAACCACAGGTTTAGACCCATTGATGAGGCCACACTAGATCTCAAAGTGGAACTCCAGACATTACTGAATCTCTTACAGGAGAAAAGGAAGGTCCTTGATAAATTTGAAGCAGACTGGTATCAAAGAGAAAAACACATTAAGGTCCAGGCCCAGCACATAGAGAATCAGATTAAGGAGCAGTTTAAGAAGCTTCGAGATTTCCTACAAGAGGAAGAGGATTTGAGGCTCTCTGCAATGAGGACGGAACAGGCACTGAAGAGTCGGATGATGAAGAACCATTTTGAGTTGCTGATCAGAAATAAGGCAAGGCTTTCGGCTACAATCAAGGCCGCTGAGGACCAGTTGAAAGTCGGCGATGACATTTCATTCCTGCAGAACTACAAGGCCACAGTGGAAGATGTCCAGCTCACAGACAAGTTGCCGGACCCACAGGCAGTCTCAGGAGCACTGATGGATGTGGCCAAACACCTGGGCAACCTGACCTTCAGAGTCTGGAACAAGATGAAGAAGCTTGTCTCTTACACTCCTGTTATTCTGGACCCAAACACTGCCGGTTGTCGACTCAACCTGTCTGAAGACCTGACCTGTGTGCAAATTGGTTTAACACAGAAGCTTCCTGACAACCCAGAGAGGTGTGTCTATAACCATGTCAAAGGTTCTGAGGGCTTTTTTAACTCGGGGACTCACAGCTGGGAAGTTGAGGTTGGTGACCATACATACTGGAGACTGGGTGTGTCAGAACAGAGTTACCCGAGGTTAAAGCGTAGAGGGTGGTTACTAGAGTTTCATGATGGTAAATACAAAGCATGCTCACCAGGACCAGTGTTCACCGATCTCTCAATAAACCATAAGCCTCGGAGGATCAGGGTCCAGCTAGACTGGATCAACAGAAAGCTGACCTTCTCTGATCTTGATTCCAAAACACACCTACACACCTTCACAGGCCCGGATTTATATGACATGAGGCCCCTGGGCAAGGGGAAATAAAGAGGCCCTCGTGCGCGCGCAAAATTTCCACCTCCGGTCCACCTGACCACACCGTGACCTCACCTTCGGACCGGCCCGTGCATAATCTGACTGTGTATCCTCATTGGCTCATTGGAAGGGTCTAAAGCGGATACAGAATTGGAGTTTGCGTGCATGTGTGTAGCCTATGTGTGTGGAAAGTACCGGATACATAGAGTGGGCGGGCTTTAGACTGCACTAAGCTTTCAGAGCAGCTACATGCAGTGCGGCCAGCAGAGCAGAAGCTCTCAATAATAAAACAAAATGTACTGTAACTAAACACAAATATCACTTTATTTGGATTGCAATACTTTAAAATGTTATCATTAAATTTACTCATTCAGGGTCTTTTCAAAATGGCTTCCAAGTTCTACAACGCCTCCCTCTCCATAGACTTCCATGTAATTCATAGTGAACGGATCATGCACGCCCATGCCTAGATCATGCACCACGTGTGTCCACACTGTTCACAGCTTTCAAACAAAAAAATCCGAATGGAAATCCGTTCAGGCATTCATGAGCTAGCAGCCATTATGTTTTCTTGAAATGTAACAAACATGGCTGCCATGTTTGTTGGTATGGGGGTTAAACATGGAATTTCGCGATTGCGATCATGCCTACTACATTTTTTGGGGTCAAAAAAATTTTTTTTTGAATTTTTTTTTTTTTTTTTTTTTTTTTTGAGGCCCCCCTCCCCTGAGGCCCCTGGGCTCGTGCCCACCCTAGCCCAATGGTAAGTCCGGCCCTGCACCTTCAGACAGAATTTTACTGAGAGACTCTTTCCAACCTTTGGGACCTGCATGCCCCTCCCTCTGAAAGTGATACCAAGGAAGCTCTGCATCACTAAAGGACGCAGTTAGATGCCAAGACGACGTTGGCATTTGTAGCTAAAACATGCCAATTGTGGTTCTCAGAGAGCACATTGAGGGAATGAGCCCTGCAGAGATGACAAAAGGAGTATAGAATAGGGAAGGTTAATACTCAATAGTATAAAACGAAATGGAAAAAAATGTACTCAAATTTAAATTATGACCAAGGATTAGACCAAGTAGAAGTATTTACGGTTTTGAGGGGCAAAACATTGAACAACTTAAGCCCTATTCTACTATTTGTGAGAAACAACATTTAGAAACTGTTGAATGTTCTATAATCTGCCCAAATCAGGGATAGGTTAGTTGGAACAGAAAGGGGAACCTTAAATAATGGCCTTGAGAATGTGTTCGACGTGTGATTTCCAAATGTGTATTTTCTAAATTTGTATTTCACTTGGGAGTAAAGACAAGTAAACATTATGGAAAGTCAGGTTTATATAACATTGAGGAAATGTTAAAGAAACATACCTGTTACTGAATATATTTAATTATTGTATGTCTGCGGTTTTGGTGAGAATTAAAATATCATATGAAAAGAATGCAGCACAAACTTTTGCATTGAAATTGGGTTGTTTAGCATTTTTTTTGTTACTTTGATAGCTGTATTAAAAGCTTTTGAACACTATCTGTTCAGTATGTTGTGCATTCTGGGAAAGATGGTATGGGATAGCGAGATTTTCTTTTTTTTTTAAGTCTATTACAGAAGTATATATTTTGCCTAATTGTTTTCTCAGGATAGGCAGCCAAAGAGTGTATGATTGGTCAGTAACAGACATTTAGTCTAGAGAGTAGCTTTATACTCTTATGACCACTGTGTTAACGCCATGTTTAGTGAATGCTTGGGGGTAGATGTTTGGAGTTGGGACAGTTCCAGGGACATGCCCTTTTTTTTTTTTCTTTTCTCAGATATTGTTTTAATTGCTACGCGAAGGTCAATTCTTAAATTTGGGTTATTTACTTGTGTAAACAATACTGTATTATGCTTATCCCATGTGTCATCTTGAATCTTATCTTTGTTTTGATGTTTCAAAACATGTTAAATTGTTTTTGGGCAGCTACGGCACAGATATAAAAAGCTAGATACCTCATCTGCTGCTGCAGTTCATGGGCGTGACTGGTAAAACAGGACTGGCGAGGAAGTGCAGCACTGTGGAACTGTGGAAGGCTCTCTGCCCTTATCTATATACTCTATGACTCTGCCCCCTGCAGTGGGAAGAGGGAGTCACACATCTGATTGTCCTACTGAGCATCCCATTCTGTGATGCACAAGGAAGCGTCCTTCAGAATTCCAGAAGCTTGCCAGTCCTTTTTTACCAACGCCCCAGAGCCAGAGGAGGCGTCTACCTTTTTATGTCTATGTGCTACGGTACTTCTAGGTTTATATGCTATTTGAATTGGCTGTTGTATTTTGTTTGAAGTTTGTTCATACTGACAGCTGCTTGTACCCATTTCTGTTATAAAGAGCTTGTAACTTGGTACTAATGTTGATAAATAAATGTTAAGAGATCTTGGATTCACCATGAATATCTGTCCCAAAATCCTAAGTCATTATGATTACTAATGATCTATTTGATCTATAAAGGAAAATCATTTGTTGATCCATATATGTATATAATACGAGGGAAGGCTAGAGATCTTTTGTATAAGAATAAATTGGCCTACATACTGTAGCATAGATTGAGGTCTAACAACACTTCGATTGGGTTCCTATGATGAACATTAATCAAATAGTGGCCTTATTTTCCTAATGTTTATCAAATGTGGAGTGTTTGAAGTAAGAATCACTGGTAGAACACTCCAACTCCAACTCCACTAACTCCAAACAAAATACTACCAGTAACCACTTGATGTTAACATGGGTCAATTCAATAGGAGCATTTAAACAAAGATAGTAGCAGCAAATGTTTGTGTGATAAACGGCCTGTGTACATGTAGACCTACTGAACAAAGTTTGTACAATTCTAGGAAATAAAGAGCAGTCAAAGTAAAATATGACAAAATAAACAATATAAATTAACCCTAATAACAATAGGCAAGTCAATGGAACAATAGATAAATAAGGCACACTCTGCTGGTGCACAAGCAGGCCATACATGTCCACAAGGTGCAAGTTGGCACCTAGTAAATTTATATATATTATTGGCCTATATATGAGAACCAAACTCAATCAGTCATCCTGGAGTCTGTTAAAATAGCTGTTGTCCCCTCCAACCACTCTCCGCTGTGCACAGTTGTTTTTGTTTAGTTTTTGATAGATTTACGTGCCATTAGAATAGATACAAAATACAGTATATTTAAACATGAGCAATGTTTAAAATGTTCAGGTCTGAGTGTGAGTGTTGAGTGTTGTTTTGGAAGTACATTCAGAACTAAATATGTACCTACTGTAGTTATCAAGAGCGGCTGAACTCCATTATTGACCTGTTAGAACTAAATGGAGGCACAACATGGCTGATTTCATCATTTAGTTTAAACTTCTTACGGTGGTAGAAGTGCACCCCTGCATGCAGAGTTTATATTGACAGTGGTGTACTGTTAGATGTTACCAGCTCAGTGGTCTTGTCGTTCTAGTGTCAGCCCTGACATTGGGAGGTTGTGGTGTTCGACCCCTGGCCGGGTCATACCAAATATAAAAATGGGACCCAATACCTCCCTGCTTGGCACTCGGCATCAAGGGCTGGATAGGGGTCCCAGTCCCTGCAACATAGCCTTGTGTATAGGGGGTTTACTCAGGGACATGCTGGGCCCCTGATTCAGCCCGGGAAAAGGAGTTGGAGAGGCCCTCATTGCGCACTATAGAGAGAGATCTCTCTCTATAGTGCTGCTGCTACTCAAAGATTTGCCATTTCAGATCATGACAAGTGACAAGCCAGTGGGCCAATTACATGACTTATATTTCGTCGTTGTCGGGTGGAAACCTTGTATGTCCAAAACCGTTTGTTTTGTATTTATCATTTTAAAAATGATTTAAACTAGTGAAAACAGCCGAATTACAAACACACAACGCCTCGCACCGCGAGGCGTTGTGTGCTTGTAGATCTGCTGTTTTCACTACTTTTGAGCGACAGCCTTGTATGATGAAGCAGGGCTTTGCTTTGTGAAGAAATGTACAAATTTGAAACTTGGAGATACAAGGTTTCTGCCCGACAGTGACGATTTACTTTGTTGGCCGCCCAGCCCCAAAAATAGGATTTTTTTTTCCTAATGGCCGGCCGGAAATGAACCGGCCGTTCGGGAGTTGTCCCGCTTTTCCCAATGGCCAGCACATCCCTGGGTGTACTTGTCTTGTACATCAAGCTGCTTCACCCTGCAGAAACAGGAGATGGGCTCCTGCCCTATGGGCCACATGGCTCACAGCAAGGCTTACTTACTGTTATGCTATTGATCTAGTGGAGTGGTACCGTATGCCCATCCACACATGGAGCGTGATGGAGCCCTGCTGCTCACTCTTTTGTTTTGGGGCAACACTTAGAGCAAGACAGTTTTCATTTCAAAAACTTCTGCAAAACACAGTTAAAATAGATTGCTGTAATGGCAAAATATCTACAACTGGTTTCTCCAAAAAAAGACTACAAAAATGTATGTTACATGCATGATGACCTGACCAAGTCTGAAAATAACAGATCTACAAATTCACTACTGAGGTTGTTGCGACCATTAAGTCGCAAGTTCATCAGGCCGATTTTTGCAAAACACATCTTTGGACACTGACTGCTCCTACAGATTTTTGCCTAAGATCTGTATATATCACAAAAGCGGTACACAGTATTTCTAAAGTCATGTCATCAACATCTGTCCCATTTCTAAAGTTTGTGTATGCAGCCTGACGGTCGCTTATCTCCCGATTAGGGAGTCTTACTGGTAGATATACTATAGATCTAGTATGCATTAACCACAGTAAACCATTCATTAATTTGACTAGACCTTACCCGTTCAAAGATATGTGCTCCAAAATATGTGTGGGTTGTGGGGAAAGTTACTGTAACTGGTGCGTGCGTGAGAATATGTGGGAGCATCATAATGTAAGGAGCAGCCCATGGAGGAGTGTATATTTATGATGGATACAAATAATTTAACAGCAAAATTAGGTGAATAGAGGTATGGGGATGTATGCACTTACTCCACATAGTTTTTCCATACCCGTTGAAAGATGACCCGGTGCATGCATGACCCATGCATGCAGAGAGAGAGAGAGAGAGAGAGAGAGAGAGAGAGAGAGTGTGTCTCTTCACTGCAACATTCCTAACTGTGAGAGTGGGGCTATGGGATCCCATGGCCTGGAGGAACGGACCGTAACCCTGACAACATGCTGAGCTGAACAGGCTGTGCTGTACAGAAGTGGTGAAGAAAGTGTGCGCTAATAAATAGCTTGAATTTGGTAAAAATGGAAATCGGGCTCGGTCACCGTCAGTATAATGCTAATGGCCAATGTCATGTGAAAATTGGGATCAGTTGCTGAAGAGATAAAGGTGGAAATGCATTTTGTGACTGACTGACTGACTGACCTACTACTGACTGACCACTGACTGACCTCTCTCTAAAATTATAATATGGATATAAGATGAATAAAATAGTGTTTTTCTTTTTTTTTTTTTTTTTTTGTCCAAGTATTCTAATTAAATTAATCATAATTGGTATGGAATCCCATTAAAAAAAAGAATAAGAAGAAAATCCTATCATGAACCCAGTATCATAAACCAAACTGAATAATAGGTTGAGTGAATCATTACAACTGTTACATAATGCATACGTGTTATATAATCCATTGTGTCAAATCTTCATAGAATTTATAATCAATTTAGCAGAATCCCACCTCATGAACGAGCCTTCACACCTTCTGTTTGAAATGGTTTATGGCGGTCAATAGGTCAGTTTATTATTCAGGACTACCATAACTGAATCATAAGAATTCAACTAAAAAAGAAGAGAATACACAGCGATTAAAAAACTTATTTAAATAAATTCTTTAATCTTTACACACAACTTAATATTTTGAATACTCAGCTGGGTTGATCCCCCCACTTAGTGTCCAAAAGGAATCACTGAATTCAAGGACCTATCTACATGAAGATTCAAAGCTTGAGCAGTGCTTTTCACTTTTGTCACTTTTCATATGTACTATTTTGTTAATATTTTGTGTTTGAAGTTTCCATATGTGTTTATAATCTCCTTTGTAGAGTTAATTCATTTTTTATTTAATCTTTTTTTACTTTTAAAGACACAACACATGTAAACACAGAAATGGAAAATTGGGGACATGACCAGAGGAAGTATATAAAAACAGACAAAGAGACACAGCATCTTGGTGAACGGACGGACGGTATACATACAAACATACATACATAAATACATACGTACATACATACATACATACAATCATACATACATGAATAGATAAAGCTAATTAATGAAGCATCATTAACCGGAATATAATAATTGTGGTAGTAAATGTAGTAATAACAACAGTAGTAATAATTGGAACAATATATTGTTAAAAAGCAAAATGATTGAACCCCATAACTGTTCCACGTGAAAGTGTTCGACTCCAGTGGCAAGAATTTATTACAAGCTTGTGCTTAATTTATACTCATACAATGGAGTCGCGTGCCGAAAACAGCAGATCTACAAGCACCCAATGTATCACATTGCAATGCGTTATGTGTTTGATAGTCTATTTTCGGCACACAAATCCATAGTACGACGAAGTATAAATTAGGCTTTGTTCGTCACTCAGCCACACTCAGCAATCTACTATTGCATGCCTAGATATACATTTAAAACTGTCTTGTGGGGTTAATGTTTTTTTCCGGGGAAACTTTTTGAGAGGGAATGTATTCTCAAGCAGACATCATAGGTTAAAAGCAGAGGGGAGAAAAGATTAGCTAGTAAAGCGATCTCTAAATGATCCATCCCAGCAAAGTTGATCAAGGTAATACTTTGTTCCTCGATGAGTATGGATGTCATTGGTCCCTTTTCTATTGGGTTAGCCTATACAGATTATATCCCTCAAAGCCATTGGTGTATTTGCTTGCTTCCTCTAAAATCGGATGTACATGAGTTATTATAAACATGTCTCAAAGCTGTGCAATGGGCTGGAACTGCGGGTGGAAGAAGTGTCTTTTGGTATCAGGAGGTGAACTCCGCTCTCTACTGCGTTGTTGTTGCAGTTGAGGGTGGCCTCCGCCGGGAGGCTCAGCTGGCGGTTGTCTCGAGATTTGCGGCGGGTGCGGGGTGGAGGGTCAGGCCGCGGGGAGGCGGGAGGAGGAGGAGGAGGAGGGCTTTGACAAACATCTGCAGAGTCAACGTGGTTGTTTGGTCGGTCAGATCTCGCCGAGTCATCATCAACATCTGTCTCGTCAATCAAGGGAATGTTGTGGACCAAGTCATTGATGAAGAATTCTGGAGGCGCCATGAATTCATGGATGGAGTTCCTGGATCCTGGCTTCTCGACGCCGTCATAAAGAGAGCTACGGAACACTTTCGCCACTCGGATCTGTTGCGTTGTGGAAGGGAATGGACAGAACAGACAAGGGAGACGCAGAACAAGCAGAGAAAATTAACATAATAGAAAGATTACAAAAATAGCCTGTGTGTAAGTAGCAATTCATAAACTAAATTACTCTAGTTACTCTGCTCTTGTCTAAATGATTGCTCAAATGAAAGTAAAACACATGCATCTAATGTAAACTTTTTTTCATGTTACTGTACTATCATTTGCCTTTTCTTATAGTAAGTGTTTAAGAATACCAGCCTTTTTGACGTGTGCACTGTGCATCCTTTGTCAATCTTACAAACACATCTTTTTACATTGTCAATATTAGTTTAGGCCTACAAGCACACACGCACACACACACACGTACTCACTCATGCATGCACCCACATTCCAAAAAGGCTGGAAACCCCCTGTATGTTTCTTTAACTAATAAACATATATTTCATTTAGCACATTCCTTCTTTAACTAATAAACATATATTTAATTTAGCACATTCCAGTTGACAGGTTTATACAATCATAAATTTCACATCTCAGTCTGAAGAGAACAGTTGAAATTCTACAAATGTCAGCACATTGTGAAGACATTCAAAACTGATGATGTGATCAGTGAGGATGAAGACAATAAAGAAATTACACAGTAAAATAGTCTTAATTTATACATTTGCGGGTTCTAGTTGGTTCCCAACTAAAACAGATAGTTGATAGTTAGGAACCAATTGGAACTGTATGGATTGTAACTAGTACTACAAATGTAACCAAATGTTTCAGGTCCATTTGGTTACATTTGTACACCGTCTCCGAGTTATATTAACAGGATTTACTGTGCACAGAACGCAGTAGGCTATACATGATTGGTTGAAACACTGACCAGGTACTGGAGAACTTAGACAGACGGCTGGAACACAGAACATGAGACCGCAGAGAGGGACAGTGACACAGTAGACAACACAGAACATGAGACAGCAGAGAGGGACAGTGACACAGTAGACAACACTGACTGAGCAGCATGCAAAGTTGTAGAAGAACATTCACTTTCATGCTGCGAGAAGTAACACATCCAGCAGATTGAGAAAAGGCTTGTTTCAATGCAGTGGAATTATAGAAAAAGTCACCAGGGGAATAATCCTCACCGTTGATTTAACTTCAGTGCACGACTGGACCCAAATTAACACCCAAATTTCAACTCGACTCAATCATTTCACACTGAGGATTATAGCTGTGTAACTCGGCATGAGAGATTACATGCAAATGATTGCAGGGCAATCCATAGTCCACCACTGGACTAAGCACTGTTCATGCTTTTAGGGTTAGTGTGTTTGAGCTACTGTACATACCTTTGGTATGCCTTCCATAGATGCAACCGTATATGAAGTTTGATAAGTCTTATCTTAAAGGAGATATGCTCCGATCTCAGATGGAGTGCCAAACCTACAGTGTAGCGGACTAAGCATGCAATAATTTAAACATGCAATTCAAAGCAGCAAATATATCAAGAAAGAAAGCCTTGCACATGCCTCACATCAAAGGCTTGTTCACCATACAATAAATGCAGAGAAATAAATAAAGTTTCCAGAGCAGACAAAGCCAGTGTGTGTGTGTGTGTGTGTGTGTGTGTGTGTGTGTGTGTGTGTGTGTGTGTGTGTGTGTGTGTGTGTGTGTGTGTGTGTGTGTGTGTGTGTGTGTGTGTGTGTGTGTGTGTGTGTGTGTGTGTGTGTGTGTGTGTGTGTAAAATGAATTGATGATGGAGTGACTATGACCCCTTAGACACGCCAAAAATGAAGAATCCAGGCAACACAGAATAATGTTTTTAAAGCCCATTCATTCTCATAAAATGTTTGTCAGATTCATTTGGATGCGTATAAAGCTACATCTGGGAGATGTAAACATTCGAGTATGATGCCCCTTGTCAAAAGGCTACATAACTCAAAGTGTGATTATTTTAAAGAAAAACAGAAAGTCGAGATGAAAAGTTAGACATGGAGTTCTTGAATCAGTGGCTCCGCTGCTTTGAGTGATTGCAACCAGAACGGCTGACTGATTCAGGGAGGAGTAGATAGCAGAAAGAGGCCAAGGACAGATGAGAGCAATGCAAATTAGTCAACATTTAATTCAGGGTTGGGCTCAATTTATCTAGTCTGGTGGAGTCACTGTTTTAAAAATAAGATCAAAACAAGACCTTGTGGAACCTCAGAGCTTTGTTTATCAGTGAAGTAAAAGGAAAATGAATAGTCATGGAACGTAACAGTATAGCAAGTTAGCAACACAATAAGGAATGTTCTAACGTTTAATTCCATTGGCAAGTGAGGATGTATGCAAGTCAAGTATCATGGTCAGTATCATGTCAGTATCATGTCAGTATCATGGTCAGTATCATGTCAGTATCATGTCTTGTCAGTATCATGTCAGTATCATGTCTTGTCAGTATCATGGTCAGTACCATGGTCAGTATCATGTCAGTATCATGGTCAGTATCATGGTCAGTATCATGTCAGTATCATGGTCAGTATCATGGTCAGTATCATGTCAGTATCATGGTCAGTATCATGTCAGTATCATGGTCAGTATCATGGTCAGTATCATGTCAGTATCATGTCAGTATCATGGTCAGTATCATGGTCAGTATCATGGTCAGTATCATGTCAGTATCATGGTCAGTATCATGTCAGTATCATGGTCAGTATCATGGTCAGTATCATGTCAGTATCATGTCAGTATCATGGTCAGTATCATGGTCAGTATCATGGTCAGTATCATGTCTTGTCAGTAGCATGGTCAGTATCATGGTCAGTATCATGTCTTGTCAGTATCATGGTCAGTATCATGGTCAGTATCATGTCAGTATCATGTCAGTATCATGGTCAGTATCATGTCAGTATCATGTCAGTATCATGTCAGTATCATGGTCAGTATCATGGTCAGTATCATGTCAGTATCATGTCAGTATCATGGTCAGTATCATGTCAGTATCATGTCAGTATCATGGTCAGTATCATGTCAGTATCATGGTCAGTATCATGTCAGTATCATGGTCAGTATCATGGTCAGTATCATGGTCAGTATCATGTCAGTATCATGTCTGGTCAGCATCATATCAATATCATGGTCAGCATCATGTCAATATCATGGTCAGTAGCCTATTATGGTCAGTAATCATCTCATTATCATGGTCCGTAATCCGTATCAATGATCTGAATGGTATTCATGATCTTTGGGGGTTTGGCTTTTGAGGTTTCACACTGTAAGAAGAATGTTGAAGTTTTTGCAAAGGACAGAATATCATGTAATGAATGAATGAATGATGATCGATTCACTCACTTCACTTGAGTGAATCAATCAATCGATCGATCAATCAAGGCATGTGCACAGTGACATCCTCAGTGTTCATTCACCCACGTGTACACTCTCTGAGTTAAATGAACAGTGAGGATTTTAATGTACAATGTTTTCACCCTCCAGAAGATGGACCTACACCAAGAAAAGTGTAACAGCAAAGTTATTCCTAAACATAGAGAGAAATAAGGCATTTTGGCAGCTGTAAAACAAAAAGTGAGGAATCTATGAAGCTGTGGAGGAAAAAAAAGGCTTGAAAGATTAAAATGTTGCAGGCATACTCGAAGGTTTACATCATCTCCACGTTTGGATCAAGTCTTACTGCCATGGTCTTTTAGACAATGTATACATTTACTGAGAATAAGGTTAGTTAGCAAATGTAGGTGACCTTGAAACTAACTAAATCCCTACTTTTTGAATTGATTCATTGATCAGTATCCTCAATCTTGATTGGTTTTAAATGTTGTAAATGGGAATGTCTGCTTCATAAATCAATTCAACTTGAAGTTAAACTACTATACTGTACATGACCAATTAATGTTTTAAAACAGAAAGTTGCTCTGAATACTGGATGCATCATTTTTGTTTTCAGTGGAGCACAGCAGAGTGCAGCAGAGGGCTGTGCAGCATGAGAGGAAGGAGATTAAAAGACGGAGGTAGTGAAGAGTTAAAACAAGAGAAATAAATGATGAAACATCACAGGTTCACAAAACCAACAGAACATCATGAAGCAAGTCAAGGCACGGCAGTGTGACAATGTGATAACCCTTTGTCATGCACACACACACACACACACACACACACACACACACACACACACACACACACACACACACACACACACACACACACACACACACACACACACACACGTGCGCACACAGGCATGCACGCACACTTGCGCACACACACACTTGCAATGACATACAGTAAACACCCAATCATTCAAGCAAATTTGAAAATTTCAATTTGGATGTTGGATATCACAATTTCTGGCAGCCAAGGATGAAATTCTATCAGAAGATGCAGGTCATTCATGCTCATTCCAAATGGGCTGTTGTTGTCGGTTTAGTTAATTGTATTTCTTTTGCTATGTGCCGGTAATGGATGGCAGAAACTCACTCCCAGGCGCACCAGTTGCATTGGAGAGAACTACGTGAGTGGGAGTAGAAATATTGGTTACGTCATGGAGTTGGCTCAGAACAGACGAGCGGCGGCGCGCGGCAGCACCCTGAAAGGAGCCGCTCCTCTTGAAGGTACTCACTACTTCCATCTGTTGGAGAAACACAGAGGGACAGGCAACATGGACGTGACACAGAAACTCTACTGGGTGTTTGGGGGAAAAGAATGGCACTCTCAACTTTCAAGGTCCAGAACGAATACGAAACAAAAGCGGGAGCAATTCAAAGGTGGGCATGTTAAGTGGACATGGCAAACTAAGAAATAAAACATTTAAATTTTATACAAAGTAAAATCCTCAGTATTCATTTATCCTTTATGGGTCCATTTGGTTACATTTGTAGACTTTCATAGTTAAATTAACACTGGATTTGACTGTAAGTCAGTAGTTCTTGAAAGTGGATTCCAGGGACTCTGTGGGTTCCTTTATGGGGGTCTAAATTGACCCATACTAGTCTGTAACTCCGACAGTGTACAAATGGAACCAAATGAACCCTAACGGGTTCATTTGGTTCCATTTGTACACTGTCAGAGTTAAGGGGAGACCTTGAAATTTGAAAGTTTGAGAAACACTGTTCTAAGTAGCGTGTGCTATTTCCCATTTTACCTTTCCAGACATGAGGGCCTTGGCACAGTTTGGCACGATTCAGATTCAATGTCACATCACAAGTGCATGGTAAGGACTTTACCCAGTAGCACATAATGTTCCGCAAGGACTGTCCTCTGTTTAATCTCGCATAGCCAGACGATTGGAGATCTCTGACTAACGATACGTCTGGTGGAACCTACGCCCACTTTGAAAACCAATCTTGATACTGTCCCACTATAAAGAACCACCCTATAAAGTCTTTGCCTTTGTTCTGCATTGCAGTTGTTGTTGTTTCCACACAGTTTTAGCTACATTAAATTTAGATGTCACCGAACGTACGTAGTATGAGTAGTCGGAGATCTCTGATCATCTGGCAACGGATTGGGAATCAAAGTTGTTTTACGTTTATTACAATTCCTGAGGCACTAGTCATAAATATACAGGTACAGGTGCAATGTCAAATACAAATGACATACATAAACAAAACATAAAGACACACCGTGAAGCAACAACTGAATCTGTCCTGATCTCTATGAGAGGAGAGAATAGTAGCGTTATGTGGGGTGTATTAACCGTAGGCTACTCTTGGCAGTATGACACAAAAATGACACACAAAAATAGAAATAATGTCAGCCCATTGTATCACAAAATACAATGCTAAATACAGGGTCAAAATGGAGAATACAACTGTCACCATATAGATCAAAACATAAGAAACGTAAGAAGAAACGGAACAAAAATATGATGAAATGGAATTAAGGCATTGTGATGTGGAACGGGGTGAAAGAAAGTTTAAACACGTTCAACACTGCTACACAGTTATTCACGTTTTGTATTGATCACACGATCACAGAGTGCAGCGAGAAGGTTTGGTTATGACGCAACCTTTGTTCTTTGAGTGAAGAGACTATCTCTCCAGCCCGAGGTCATTCGGAGACAGTATCCCGATCTATTTTGAGCAGCGATCTATTTTTGGCAGTGACACCACTCCAACACACTAATCAAGGTGTGGCCGGCGGCACAGCCTGAGGCGATGGCTGGCTTACAGCACAACACAGTTTGATTGGAGAGGGTCCAACCGTACCTGAGTCTGAATACGGTTGAGTCCGCGGAACCAGAGGATCTGGCCTCGGCGCAGCTCCCTCTCGGCGTGGTCAATCTCGTCCTCATCCTCCGCCATGTCGTCGTCCAGGACGTCGTCCGTCTCCCTCCCGCCTCCCGCCGTCTTCAGGCATTTGAGGCGGTGTGTGGGTACGGAGGTGATGATCTGCCACAACCAAGCACAGTAAGCCAGTGGTCCGCAACCCCCAAACTAATCATATTTGAACTGGGGACACCCCACCCTACATAAGCACTTGGAATTGCGTTGCGAGGCGTTGTGAGCATGTAGAGCTGTTATTTTCACAATTTCTGCCTATAATATTTGACAATTTGACCAATGTTTGACCAGAGGTACTGAAAAGGTCTTTAAAGTCCTCAAATTGTCACTTTAGAAATGTGCAGATACATTTATACTGCATGTTGGTCTGTTTACTGTTGAGTAGGAAAACATTTAGCTAAACATCTGGGGACCCCCCAAAATAATTTGGAGACCCCCCTGGGGATCCACAGGTTGAGAACCACTGCAGTAAGCAATGTATGACATTATTGTATTATAATTAATGCAGTTAATCGGTCGCTCACGTGTCTGAAAATAAAAACGTTGCCCTCTTTAGCATATCAGAATAATAATTCACCTACACCTTATTGACATGTGTCACTAATAATGGGATTTACATTAAATGCTCAATTTAGAGGAATCAATACAGCAAAAGAGAAACATGTTGATATGCTGCCCATATTTGTGGGTAAACTTTATTGGGGATGTGTTGGTCTAAAGGATTGGTAATATTTTGTCTGGGACCCCTAGGGGGTCCTCAGAGTTACTACAGGGGGTCCTCCAAATCTTTTTTTCCTCCTTTTTTATATTAACCACTTGAACCTTAATGTCCATATTCTGAGAACTTTAGCCAAAAATAGCAGATCTACAAGCTCACAACGTCTCGCACTGCGAGGCGTTGTGAGCTTGTAGATCGGCTATTTTCGGCTAAGAAGTTTTGTGTAGAGGAGAAAAAGAGTAGACTAAGTACAGAGTGAAAGGTCAAGTTTATTAAGTACTGACAGTTCAAGTGGTTAAATATCTGAATACACAAATTTACATGATTCCAAAATACGCAGCGATAAATGTGCTGTCAAACGATGAAACTATATGGAATCTATGATAAAGGTGGTGATTGGGGGTCCTTGCTTCATCTCTCTCTCAGCTAAGGGGTCCTTGGCCTGAACATCTTTCACACAATAATAAATACTGTTTTACCAAATACACAGGCTAAGACTAGGTACAAGGCAGGAAAGGGGTTGTGTCACCTGTCCCCAAAGCAGCTCCCCAAGTCCCGCGAATAAGCACCACAACCACTGCTCCACGTTGAGAGGCGCGCAGCTAAAAGGCTTTCCCCCCCACTGCACGATCACAATCTGAACACAACAGAACATACAGAGAACAAGCTTAAACGCATTGGATTAAACAGACGTACCAAATGAACATGCCACATTGTTTTGTAAGCCATATGGAAGTAAGGCTCAATTGGATCTGTTGCGAATGGTATAAGCAATCTATTTAATTAAGTTTCAGCTAAATGGATCTATCAGTCATATATACTCTTATAACTAGTCACATTAGTGTTGAATGCTTCAAATGTATTTCAAGACATAAAACAATGCATTTGTCTTGAATAAAAATGTATTAGTATTTTAAACAATGCATTTGTCTTGAATGAAAATGTATATTAGTATTTTGATTCAAAATATTAATATTAATACAGAATTTCCTAGTTTTTTGGCACACCAAAAATGTGCAATGAACTTCAAAAATGTGCCCTTTCACTGAAATGTTGAAGACTTTATTTATCTTAGATCTGGTCCCTCCAGTCCGATTAGAGTAAAATTTGAGCCTTGACCCAGTTCACCATTATTACCAAAATTCATGGGACTGGTCAAAACACAAGTACAAACAGCATAGTCTCAGTTAAACTAACACTCAAGATTTCACTGCGTACGCTATAGAAACTCACCTGCACACCAAAGGTGCCAAAGACGATGCCACAGAAGATAGGGTTGCGAAATATCCCGTCGAACACATTTCTCTCCCCGTGGATCTTGCGGGCGTTGATCTCATTGAACAGCTGCATGAGTACAAATATGTTGAAGATGATGGTGTAGTGCTCAGAGGGGGGGGAATGCAGCGGAGCGTTACGTCCACTGTCAATGTTGAAGATCTTCTCTCCTGCAATGAGACACATCATCACGGTCACCATTTGTATATCGTCGTTGCCGTGTGGAAACCTTGTGTGTCCAAAAACTTCCCTTTTTTTGTTATTATTTTAAAAATGATTTAAAATAGTGAAAATAGCCGATCTACAAGCACACAACGCCTCGCATCACGAGGCCCTACTTCATATAATGAAGTCTTTAATTTACCAAAAAACATACTCATTTGAAATTTGGAGATACAAGGTTTCTGCCTGACAGTGACGATATGGTCTCCAGCAGTCATCTGGATTGTTTTTTCTTTTTTTTTTCTTTTCTTTTCTTTTCTTTTCTTTTCTTTTCTTTTCTTTTCTTCTTGAATGTAAAAACCCCATTAATTTACTTTTTTGAACCGAATAATATGGTCACGATTCATCTTGTAGTTTGCTGGCTTGGTGGGGGCGGCTAAGAACGTGTCAAGAAATGTAGAGTTTTTGGGAGGGCCGGGACGGGGCGGGTCAAATAGTAATGCGCAGGTTGACCTGTAACCCGCGGGTCTGGCGGATAGACCTGTGGTCGGGTCAAGACACGCTAACTTCTTTGGCGGGGCTGTTTGGGGCAGGTCTGTTTGGACCGGCGCATCACTAACATGCACTCACACTCACATGAGGGTGGGTCACCTACCTACAAACAGAAGAGTGAAGATGATGATGAGTTGATAAATGCCGTGGCCCAGGATGTTCTTCATCATGGTGAGGGAGATGAGGGGGTTGTTGCGGCCGTAGGGCTTCCTTTTCAACAGGGATTCGGTGGGGGGTTCAGTGGCCAACGCCAGCGAGGCAAAGGTATCCATGATCAGGTTCACCCAGAGCATCTGTACTGCCTTCAGAGGAGAGTCCTAAACAGACAACCAGAGGGACACAGCAGGCTGGAACCGGAACTGGAGCCGTACTGCTACTGTAGTACATATGCTACATATCTCTGATGTCGGGCCAAAACTCCATAATGTTCTTTTTTGGGAAAATAAGCTCAAGTGGAGTTAAGAGGTTTTGACACAGAGGTTCTGTGTGTTGGTTATTATTTTAACCAACACACAGATGTAAAGGGTGTTCAATAGCCCTGAAAACCTCAAAAATTTAGGTTTTTGCCAGACAGTGACGATATTCATGGTTTCCAGCAGTCTCAGTAATTCACAATGTTTATAATCTCCAGGACCCCCCGTTTCTTATGCATAAAACCACAGACCCCTATTTGATATGATTTTTATATCTTGGAGCCCAACAGACAATGTCAAATCCTCAGTCTACATTGAACTCTGAGAGTGTAAAAATAGAACGAAATGGAGATAAGGAAGTTAAAGACTCATAAGGGTCCAGTTCCTCCTAACTCATTTAGATGGGGGAACCTCTGGAATCCTGTGGGGTCCCCAGACCCCACAGTGAGAACCAGTGCCCTAATTACAAACGTGCTGATTACCTGTGTGATACATGCACCGGTGAAGGCCACAATGACGGCCACCACATTCACCGTGAGCTGGAACTGCAGGAACTTTGAAATGCTGTCATAAACATTCCTCCCCCACATGACGGCTTTGACGATGCTGGAGAAGTTGTCGTCCGTTAAGATGATGTCGGAAGCCTCTTTCGCCACATCCGTACCAGCGATGCCCTGAGCACACAGAGGGATATGGGTTCCTTAAGTTTCTACTAGGGATGGGACGATATGAAAATTTCATATCACGATTATTGTGACAAAATAAATCGCGATTTACGATATTATCACGATAATCAAAATCCATTATCCTGGGGCGGAACATTTGCCAAAAAGCTTGGAAATCGGCTATTTTTTGTCAAAGACATTTGATAGAGAGTGAAAAAAGGACTATCAAGTACGTATATTATAAGTACCTTTTACCAATTATAGAGGGTTTAAGTGGTACCGGATATGTAGCTCGGCAAATTAAAAGGTAAATTGATCCCAGTGCATGATGGAGGACGATATCACAATAAATTAAATCTCCACGATAAGATTATCGTGAGTGTTTTTTATCACGATAAACGATAATATCGCTTATCGTCAGTCGTCTCATCCCTAGTTTCTACCTCGAACACTGATGTCAGTGACTATTAGTTTTTATCCTCTGGTCCTTCTATATGGAAAGATTTGAGATGTAAGAAAGTACTAATGCTATTTTTGGTGACATCTCTGGCAGCTACAGTACAGTATGTCGACATTTCAGCATCTGCACGAACTGCGACTGCTAAAAGTCTGTTGGAAGTGAAACTTGTCTTGCCCAGAAGCACCGCCCCAAACCAAATTCAGCATGATCTGACAGCTGAGAATATTTTTCGAAGGGCGACTGATAATAAATTATGTATTTCATACTGAAAAAAATGTCTCTGCGAACGCATGAGACTTTTCTTTTTTTTTAGCTGTTCAACACACACACACACACACGCGCGCGCGCGCACACACACACACACACACACACACACACACACACACACACACACACACACACACACACACACACACACACACACACACACCTCTGTCCCCAGTGACAGAGATCCTTCATTTCACTGGTCTAAAATGGATCAATAATAAGTCATCATCATCCTCTCTTCTCACCATGGCGAACCCAACATCAGCTTTCTTCAGGGCAGGCCCGTCGTTGGTCCCATCTCCTGTCACAGCCACGACCTGACGCTGTTCTAGTACTGTGCTGTCAATGATGCCTGGACATGAGACATATTATTACCCAGTGCCTTGCAATACACAGTAGGCACACCTGCTGCCTACGGAACTCGCCTTCTGCTCGTTCCTGCAGCAATACGTGCCGATATTCACGATAACACACCCAAAAGAGAAATTAGACGTTTGCCCGGGACAAACAGCAGAAAACAGCCGATCTACAAGCTCACAACGCGTGAGCTTGTAGATCGGCTGTTTTCACTATAGCTACTTCTGTTTTCTAATTTATGGAATTTCTTAGATTTGTCTTTGATTTCTTCATGAAATTACTGGAAAAAAAATCATAGAATGTTGTCATTAATTAATGAAATATTTAGCTTTTTGGGTATTTATTTTTTATGTCTTGAAATAGTAATAATTAAAAACAAAATGTAGGAAACAAAAAGCAGAGGGACCCATAAAAAATGTGTCTGCGACCCACAAATGGGAACCAGTGGTGCAGGGTACAAAATAGTGGCGGGGGTGTTGAAGTGTAGGCCATTTAATTAATTAATGAATTAATACCCCAGAATGTCTCCCTCTTTTCCACAGCCTAATGTTGGCAGGCATGCTAGATATCTATTTGTACAGGTTAGACACAGAAACACCAACCTTTTACCAAAGTGTGTTTGTCTGTTGGGGAGGAGCGAGCCAGGACCCTCAGCTTGGGCCAGACCTTGTCAAGGCGCTCTTGCTCAATCTGTGTGAATCAGTGACACTTGATGAGCATGTTTGCATGTTAGAGGTAGGGTAAGTGATTGTATTGAATTCAAATGATAACAAAATGGGTCTATGTTCAGTACTAGTTACGATCTAGAGCAGTGGTTCTCAAACTTTGAAATTTGACCGTCTCCCCTTAACTTTGACAGTGTACAAATGTGTACGCTGTCAAGGTTACAGACTTGTAAGGGTCAATTTAGACCCCCATAAAGGAACCTAGAGAGTCCCTGAAATCCACTTTGAGAAACAGTGCTATAGAGTGTTTGGTCCATATAAGGACTTCCGCCCTATCCCCTGTGAGGAGAAAAAAAGCAGTTTCAGTTTTCCCTGTAGATGACGGCCTTCCTCCAATCAGGATAGAGTTGGGGCCTTCCTCCAATCATAATGGAGAGGGGGCGGGCCCTTGGTGTACTTAAGGCCCGCCCCCACTCGATCATGATTCATCGATTTTGTTATTATTTGAATTCAATGAAATCACTTGCCCTACCTTTCAGAAAAGTGTTTTACAAGATGCATGCAAAAAAGAAATAGAAAAACATTTGCTATACCTCTCCTTTCTCATTCCGGATTCGTCGATTGAATTCTTTACCCTCAATGCAGATGAAGTCATCCCCTGGCTGAATGATGCCACACTTTGTAGCGATGGCACGAGCAGTGTTAAGGTTATCACCTGTCACCATGCGCACTGTGATACCTGCCTCCTGGCATTGCTTGATGGCAGCTGGGACCTGGGAAAGGGGAAGATTGGTTATTGTCTGTGACAACGCATATAGTGTAGGTGGCCCAGTGACAAATTCCATTTGGAATGTCTTCAATACCAGTGAAGGAACATTAATACTATTGTCTAGAATCAACCATTTTAAACTATGGCACAAGTGTGCCACATAATTTACATTCAGCGGAGCCAGTTACAAAAATTCTCTCCACCAGCATTTACTATCTCATTTAATATTGCAGATGAAAAGGATCCAATTCTAGGGCAACATACAGTTGATTTGGAATGTACTGCTCAGAGATAACAACAATAACCAGAAGAATGTTGAAGTAATGCTTTCCACAGGGATATCAATAGTTTCTAAAGTGTAGTTCCAGCGTTGAACCCCATTCATCAGTGTTTATAAACCATGCTCGATACATGAACCAAACGATCACATCGTGGCGAGATCAAGTTGCTATAACTCTCTCTTTGAACGGGTCTGCCTAATCCTATATCAATGTATTTAAATGCTACATTTTATTCATAGATGGCCTTTCCCCCCCCCCCAGCAGAGGGCGCAAGTACTGTGTTTGGTGCTGTCTGTTCCCAGCTGTCTGTTTCCAGACGACAGTACAAAGGCAGGGCCTTTAGCCAATGAGGGAGCAGCGTTCTCGGTGACGTCACCACCAACAAGTGCGACCTGATATAAATAACAAGGCGCAAGTTGGCACTTGGCACCTCGACAGAGGCACAAAAGTAGGCCATATATGGCCACAATTGCACAACGCGCAAGTTGGCAGCTCGACAGAGTGCAGTCTATTTCCAAATTCAAATTCCTGAGACAATTTTGAAAGTGCTACCTAACACCAGTGAGACTCCCTAATCAGATAAGCGACCGTCACGTTGCATACACAAACTTTAGAAGGCAATCGTAGGCAATCAGGCGGGGAAATATGGGAAATGGGACAGATCCATGTTGATGATATGACTTTAGAGATACTGTGTACCACTTAGCGTGATTTTAGGCGAAAATCTGTAGGAGCAGTGTCCAAAAATGTGTTGTGCTAGAAGAGGGCCATGAGAGAAATCAGGGACGGAGGTGGTGATTTGCCATCCAAGGAGTGTGTGTGCAAAGTTTGGCATCAATAGGGCCAACGTTGTCGGAGATAAGAGTCGGGCCAAAAGTGTGACGTGACGTGACGTGACGTGACGTGACGTGACGGACAGACGGAGGGACATAACATAACATAACATCCTACCTCTGGACGGACAGGGTCCTCAATGCCCACCACACAAAGGCAGATCAAGTCGGTCAGGATGGCAGCCTCATTCTCCCAGTCAGGCTCTGGACTCCCTGTGAGGTCTCGGTATGCCACGCAAATGGTTCGTAGGCCATCGCACGCCATGGGCTCAATCACCTTCTTGATCATTTCGTCCTTATCCCGTGGACGGAGGGCCCGCAGCTCACCACTCGCACTCATTATGGATGTGCACCTTGCAAAGAAAGTACAACACTGATTATTTAACTCTGGAGGGTACAAATGCAATGTGGTTATATTGGTAGACACTCTCATTTACAAATGGATAAACCAGTAAGACGCCCTAAGGGCCAGCTATAGACCAGGGCTCTTCAACGTTTTCAGGCCAAGGACCCCTTAGCTGAGAGAGAGATGAAGCAGGGATCCCCACAACCTTTTCATAGATTCCATATAGTTTCATTGTTTGACAGCACGATCGATCATCAGTGTATTTTGGATTCATGTCAATTTGTGTTTTCAGATATTTAACCACTTGAACGGTCCGTCAATACTTAATAAACTTGACCTTTCACTCTGTACTTAGTCTGCTCTTGTCTCTCTCTTGCGCTGTGAGCTTGTATATCTGCTATTTTTCAATAGCTAAAGCACAGAATCAGGGATGTAGTGGGGCGTACATGCGTGGGCACCGCGTGCCCACACTTCTCTCACGTCGCGCGCATGCGCATTGACGCGCGTGCACTAGTGATGCGCGGGCTGGCAGGCTGGCTTGTCGTGTCATCAAGTACCTACTGTCATCAAGTACCTACTGTACCGCAGACAGAGTGCAGACAAGCCAGGCAAGTACAGAGCAGATCGTCCACCGATTGGTTGTAATATCACCATGACAACCAACAACCAACCAACAAGCTGACTGCCCCTTCGGGCTATGGGATTTTAAGACTCACTGACCAACCAACAACAACACAGTCTGTTTGTGTTTTCTTCTTCAAACTTTAAGCGGTTACTGTAGCCTGCAGCAGTTTGTTTGTTGTGAATTTTTGTTACCTTGGATTATCTACCCGTGTATAATTCCGGTCAAATGCAGACAGACACCACCACCACTGCCTGTACAACGGTGACGTGATGCATTCTTATCTTTAACCGTGAGTAAATAAACATGTCTTATTCTTATTCGTGGACTGGTGGTTGTTAGGTAAGACATCGTGCCTAAACCTATTATGCCTAAAACGGTTCTGTTATGCCGCCGTGCATTAACCCTGTAAAATATCTGTTGTGAAATGTCTCTAGAAAATATTGATATTATATTACAGGTCGTTCTGACCCAGCAATTGGTTGAAATAGGCTCGCCAGCTGTGCTGAAATGAGCATGATTGACACAGCAGAAGGTAATAGAAGATTTGAGAGTGGATTCATTAATTGGAAATATCAGTTCAGTTGTGCAGCTATTGCATGGGAAGTTTAGCTGATGATCCGGTCATCAAATCATTGGTTGAGAATGAGTGGTCAAGAATGAGTGGTCAAGGCTATTTCTGCCGCCGCGCAGACCTGTTTTAACCCACCTAAAATGTTACGTGCACGTTGTGCGTGCACGCGCATCGACGCGCGTGCATGCGTGCCCACACTTCCAAATTTAGCACTACAACACTGCACAGAATAATGCGTAGTAATGCGTTCCCGGGCTAAATGGGTTAAACAGCCTCCCCCTATGAAGAACATTCATGGGGGGCCCACAGTGAATCCTTGTACCCAGGGCCCAGAATTTGGTGCGACACCCCTGATACCGGATATGTGACAAATGTTGGATTTGATATTGGTTAACCTCACACTTTTTAAAATCTATGTGCATGCATGTCACTCACTTCTTGAGCAGGACCTCAGATGCACCTTTGCTGTAGAGGCGGAAGGATCCGTCCGGGAGCTGCACCACAGTGCTCATGGACTTCCGCACCGAGTTGAAGGTGTAGACCTTGTAGAGCTTCTCCTCGGGGATGTGCTCTCGGATGGGGACGTAGTCTCTCTTCAGGTCGAGCACGAAGCCCAAGAGGCCACACTCGGTCTTGTTTCCCACCTGCTTAGGCAAGCCCCCCTCTTTATCTGGGGGCTGAGGGGAATAGTGATAGGAAATAGAGATGATTCTCAGCATTGAGGGAGACGTAAAACGTTGTTGTCGGGTGAATACCTTGTATGTCAAAAACCGTTCGTTTTGCATTTATCATTTTAGAAATGATTTAAACTAGTGAAATTGGCCTATCTACAAGCACCGCGAGGCGTTGTGCGCTTGCAGATCTGCTGTTTTCACTACTTTTGTGCGCCTTGTATGATGAAGCAGGGCTTTACTTTGCAAAAGAACGTACACATTTGAAACTCGGAGATACAAGGTTTCCACCCGACAACGACGAAAAACCTAGGCTAACTTGTGAGTTTGTCGCTATCTATAGGTTAAATATAATCTAAATGGCTTAGTACACTGTGTAAAACACAGCTGCAGCTAATTACTAAGGTGTGTTAGATAATGTGTGCAAATGTGATCATACCAAAATTATATTAACAATAGTTGCGACCGTAGGTCGCACTTACTATCAAAACCTGCACAAACTGTGAGTCAGTCCGTCAGTCCGTCAGTCCGTCAGTCAGTCAGTCTGTCTGTCTGTCCGTCTGTCTGTCACACCTCACACGTCACACTATTGCCCTGCTCATATCTCCGCAACCGTTGCCCCGATCCATGCCAAATTTTGCACACACACTCCTTGCCTGCCAAACTACAACCTCCAAGGACCCCCCGAGCTCCAGGGACCCCCAGGTCCCTGGGGGACCCCCAGATGTAAAAAATGACCAAATGTGCAAAAATGACCAAATGACCACCCCAATGGGGCTGCTCACGGGGAATTCCCGGGGACCACCGACTCCTGGTGCTCCAGAACGGATGCCAAAGTGGTGGCGCCCCCAGTGGAGGACCCCCTCCACTGCAGCTCACATAAAATGCCGTAACTCGGGCTAGGAGCGTCCGGGAGAGCCGGGGCCGGTACCTATTCGTCCGCCAAGGCAACGCGGAGACCCCACCCCTCATTTCTCACATGGCCCTCTTCTAGCGCCACCATGAGGCCGATTCTTGCAAAACACATTTTTGGACACTGCTCCTACAGATTTTGCCCTAAAATCACGCACATCGGTACACAGTATGTCTACACATTGCCCACACAACTAGGAACCAATGGCAGTTACAGCCCTCTTTGTGTGTACATGTGACCTACGGTCGCTTATCTCCCGATTAGGGAGTCTTACTGGTCAATAGTATTGTAAGTGCACATAAATGTACATGTAGCTACACTTGTGTTTGCTTACATCAATGTGTCCCAAGCACAGCCGCTATAGGCCTTTGGATGATTTTTATACTGTGGTAGCAAACTTACAAAAATGCCCTAAGAGAACAGGCCTACACAGAAGAAAAAAAAACAAGAATCCTGAACAGAGACACGTCCTTCTCTCAAATGAACAAACTAAACGCTGAAACCAATCATCTCACCATGATCTTGGAGGTGTAGGCGCTGTTGATGGCGATGGCGCTGACCATCATCTCCAGCACCTTAGGATTGAGCTGGTCAGGGTCAGGGATCTCGAGGAAGTGATGGTCACAGGCGTAGGCCTGCACAACAGTCATGCGGTTGGTGGTCAGTGTGCCGGTTTTGTCTGAGCAGATGGCAGTGGCGTTGCCCATGGTCTCACAGGCGTCCAAGTGGCGGACCAGGTTGTTGTCCTTCATCATTTTCTAAAGGCAGGCACGTGGGCACAGACACATTCTTATTTGACAGGGAAAGACTATCAAATGTCAGAGCACCATACCAGTTGTCTATACACACACACAGTCACACACACCCACAAGCGCGCGCGCACACACACACACACACACACACTTAGTGCACCCCCAAGGATTTCTTTTGGGGAGGTAAAGACACAATGACATATTTTAATAATATGAACGGATAGCAGAAAAGTCTGTGATCTTTTGCCATCTTGCGGCATATGAAAAAAATAAAACGTATTTCAGATTTATTGAACTATTGATTTGTACGACGCACCCGTGTGGTCAGAGTGCGGTGGTGGAGACAAGCTTATAATAATAAGGACAGTCTGAAAGTCGGAACTCTCCGACGAAAAGTTCGGTGGCCGGAGACAGTATGGACAGGCCTTTAAGTTAAGGCATAAGATCTGGTACTTAAGACAATCAAAATAGAGGCCACAAAACTTGCATGACCAAACGTGACACACAGAATAAAACAATATTTCGGAAGTCCTAAAGATTCCTAAAACAAAGACAAATCTGTGTTCACAGATCATCTGCTCACTCAACACTCAAAACATACATGAACCTTTAACCTTGCCATGCTGGGAGGTTGTTCCTACTCATCTTTGTGTCTCCTAAACCAGTGGTTCTCAACCTGTGGGTCGGGACCCCCAGGGGGGGCGCCAAATTATTCTGGGGGGTCCCCAGATGATTAACTTAATGTGCAACATTGTTTTCTCACTCAACGTAAACCTCTCACCTCTTAGTGATCGTCAGGGTGGTGGGGGGCACACTTAAAATATGATTATTTTGGGGGTCGCGGCCTGAAAAGGTCGAGAACCACTGTCCTAAACGCGGAATGTGGCCACGCCCACAAACACAACACCCACACATCAACAAAGAAGGGATGCAGGGCTCCTCTCACCTTAACAGAATAAGCCAGGGATATGGTGACAGCCAGCGGTAAGCCTTCTGGAACAGCCACCACTAGCACTGTCACACCAATGATGAAGAATTTGACAAAGTACTGCACGTAGACTGGTGTGCATTCTGTGAGCCACGGCCTCCCCTGCACCACAAAGGTCTCGATCACAAAGTACACAACCAGGATGATAACTGTGAGGGCAGACATGACCAAGCCTGGAAAGAAAAATTAGATCTGTTTTGGGGTCGTTTCCACATCATACAGTGCTCACACAGCAAGTACAATTATGCATTACAAACCCCAGACAGATTTAACCACTTTAACCCTGAGACATATTTTGGGCATGTCAGTATAGGCAAAACAAAAAGCAATAATTGTAGCAAAATAGTTGATCTACAACCTCACATCTTTTTCGCAATTTGATATGATACCGTCATAAGTTTGAAGTACAAAATAGAAAGAAATATATACAATACTGGTAGGCCTATAGGATCATTTCAACTGCATACAGTAGTTGAAATGATCTTATCCTACAGTATGCCTTTAAAAGTTAATGCTTTAGAAGCTCCTGAGACACTTTACACATGAGCCCCTTGACAAATGAATATAACGGGTGGGCACAACAATGATGAGATGATCAGGTGGCCAAATGTATTCCTTTTAATGAGTATTCTGCATTATATAACAAATCTCTCCACATGATCATTCCTTCTGAAGTCGGTCACCTAAAGGAACAGAGTGTTCTGTTGAACCCATGACACTGCTAGTCGGTGGTGCTGCAGCTCTGCCGTCAGATTCAACTCAGCTTTGAAGTCTGTCCAAATGAAAGTTTGCATGAAACACTTGAATGGATTGCAGATTGTCTATTTTCGAGGCACGATACCGCTGTGCGACGAACGAAGTATGACTCCGGCTTTTAGGAAAGCACACAGACAAGCACACAGAGGACGCCCATCAAAGGAAATGTGCCTCACCTGCCTTCCCAATTTGCACTGCCAGTTTGGTGAGCTTTCCCTGGAGGACCGATTTCTCTTTTTTCGGCGCGTGGGTTCTCTTCTTCTCCTTCTCCTCCACCTCCCCACCCTCGGCACTCTTCAGAGGTTGCATCTCCATGGCAACAGCCTCATCCTGTTTCTTGGCTGGGATGATGCAAAGTTGGTTAAATAGTTAGCAGGGTGACAACCCGCATGGCATACACTCTCAGAGGTACATTTTACATTCAGGATCTTGCAGTGTACAGTCTGGTAACAAAGCTTACCTTTGTTCTGATTGTTCTCCAGGGTGCCATCTGGCTTGCCTGAGAATAAATAAAGACGCAGACTTGCATTTTATACTTGATGCTTTCAAATTTTGAGACATTTGTTATTTTGTGTTTTTTGTTATTTTTCTGCTGTATAATATGAAATCCCCTCCTGGAAGAATAATCATGGCAGCTTCTTAGGTGCAAACTAAAGGCAAGGTGAGGCAAATGTATTAAGATGATTTAAGTCAATTCAAAGTACTATTATAGTCTAGTCTAGTCTGAATAACAGCACTGAAAAAAAAAAACTTTTTACATATATTATGTGAGAAAATGAATAAAAAGAAAAGAAAGAAAGAAAGAAAGAAAGAAAGAAAGTAAAATTAAAGCATCAGATTGGTATGAATAAATGTAATATAGGGCCCTACAGTACTTAGACGAACAAGGCACAAGGTGGCACATGTTCACAGCTCACCGCAGCTCAGGTGCATGGTTGGCAGCGTGACCAACAAAACTTTGCCATATAGACAGCAGATAATCTTCTGGACGCAAAATAGTCTTTTGAACAGTAGCGCTTTGGAGGCCGGACGCGACCGGACGCCATGTGGTCGGAAAAATTCCCACACGGACGGCACCGAACGGTGCACGACCGTGTAAACGCGTGCGTCAATAAATGACCGTCCACCCGGAAAAGAAAATCCCAAAGCACCACTGCTTTTGAACTAGTCATGGATGTGTTGTAGGCATAACATCAATTACCGGTATACCAATCTGGTGTGTTTTCTCCCATTCCCTTTTCAAGCCAGGTGCACCACGGGGCATTGCTGTTTAGATAGCATATTCTCTAAGTGCAATAATAACGTCAGGAGACTGGGGAAAACATAAGCTCTTCGCTTGTCGAAAACATCAAACGAGAGGTACAGTAGACCACCCTCAGTGGCTGAGATACTACTGCCATATTTTATGATTCCTTATTTATGTCCAGGAGACATCTGTGTTATCTTGAAAAATCAACTGAATAATCACATGCTCATTCTCCTAGTTAGTCTTTCATTTAAACCACCCATTAAGGTACAGTATGACAGAGATGCTGCACTCTCCATGCCCAAATGGATGCTGTTGCTCTGCTAATGTATGTTGCACAAAGAAAAAGAAAACGTGTAGCGTATAATGGGTTCATGACATTCTTACGATGGGAGGTCTTAAGATGGGAGGTCTTTGAACATATTTGAATCAGCAATAAATGTAGGCTTATTGAAATAAACGGCATGATGAATAAAAGCTAAATCGAGTGGCTTAAAAATGGTTCATCTTACATTTCTGTGGCAAACGCAGCCACCAGGCATTCGCAGCACCATGCAATGGCCCAGAACATTATTATCATTATTATTTTAACCTCCATGTTGAGTCTCTCACCAATGTCATCTACCATGTTGAGCATGAGTGATGAATACCGTGTTGAATTTGGATGAATTTTAAGCAGTGTATTATCTAATGCGTTAAGGTCCGAAAATAAATACGAAACGGGCGGCAGTGTGCAAATGTGATTGACATAACATGAGGTAGATTTCTTTATTTACGCGCTCCGATATTCACTCCGATATTCGGCCTGAAAAACGCAGCAGTGTGCAACGACCTTTAGGCCAAATTATTTACTGTTTTAGACCAGAATAGGCCTTTTTTGCCTAAGTCAAGGTTTATTAAATCCTGTTACAGATAGTGTTATTTTTACATTAATAATTATAATTATTCATTAACATTTTGAGTGAAACGATTAAGAAATATCATATACTTCTTTTTGGATCAGTCTTTTATTTTTCCTTGACTTAAGCCATTAGTTTATTAAGATGACAACGTGATTTTCTTTCTTCCCTTTAACAATGAATATTAGTCATAATTTAAGTCAACTTTTACTACTTATGCTGAATTGCATTTTGTTACCAAAAGCAAGAGAAGCAGCTGTCAGACTGGCCCATGTCACCATTCTTTAGTCACCCGTAGGGGGGAGACACCTACCATTTGTGATGCTTGGTTTTGCTTCAACTGCTGGGAGTGAGCTACTATTGCCCTCTGACAGGTGTAGAAGGTGTTTGGGTGTTCAGATGGCGCAGTGAGAGATGAAAAAACAAAAACAAAAAAAACATTAAAACACAAGACATCCAGAAGAGCGAGCAACACAAAAGCAAAATGAAAATAACAAAACAACAACAACAGTGAACGGAGAATCCAAAAATAAATGAATGAGTTGTAAAACAAGCGAAACGTGATGTACCCAAAAGCTTTAGTCTGAAACGTGATGGCACCCATGCGGTACCCAAAAGCTTAATCCCGCCACCTACAGGCCTGTTGCAATTATTACAGCATCGCCTAATCGCGTTAATTGAGAGAATCACAATTATTAATCAAAACCGAAAAACACAATTCAATCGTTAGTCGCAATTTGACAATGAAGATTAATCGGCAAGTACATTTTCATGATCGTGACAGCCCTCTGGGTACGTAAAAAGCTTTCCTCTGGAGTGCAGCCCCCGAGCACACAACCCCCTCCACCCCCACCCCCCTGCAACGCACGTAACCCCGGCACCAACCATCTCATTCTTTCTTCTCTCCATTCAATTATTGATTGCCCTGCAGACTGCAATGCTTTTACAGGATAGAATTATTAAACAGCCAGCACTCTGCCCCCTCTTCACATCAAAGGCAGCGAGACCCAGAGGAGAGAGACAGGAGGAGACGGTGGATGTTACAGCGAGTCTCTCTCTCTCAGAGGTCTCTCTCTCTCTCTCTCTCTCTCTCTCTCTCTCTCTGTCTCTCTGTCTGTAATTCTTAATGTACATTAGGGCTTGGTAATGCCCCAGGGCATTTTTATTACTGGAAAACGTAACAGCAGCACATCACATTTCATGACTCATTGCTATTGTACGCATTCAGTACAAGTATTTCATCGGCATACACACACACACACACACACACACACATTTCGCATTACCATCGCAAAGGAATCATTCCTCAAAACATATTTTATAATATAATATCACACAGAGGCTCACACAGTGTTACATTATGAAGTATCGCTTTTCCCCCCCAACAACAACAAAATAATACAGACAGACAGACCCTCCCGCCTCCTACATCGCAAAAGGAATAAGACGATTTTGAAATAATCATTTTCAATTTTGTCAGATCCCAAATCATTTTAATAATGATTGTAGATTTGCTATTCACGTGCAACACCATCGTACGTTGAAGTATACTCAGGGAAATAAGAAACCTTATGCCACAGAGCAGGGACGTGCAGAGAATGTTAGAGAGGCAGGGGCTGACATTTCTGAAAGGGCCTTTTGGTGAAAATATCGAAAATAGCAGACCTCCAAGCAAGCCCCCTTTGATGTCTATGTGTGTACGTGCCTGCCACAGAGGTGTTGTGATGTGGAGTGTACTGCGACGTTTCATGGCTGAGTGTTGTCTAAAGTGCTTCATGGTTCATGTTCATGTTCATGTGACAACAAGAAGATTTACAACCCTGTTAATCTTCTCGTCCACAACGTAGTGACACAGTCGTACTATGGAGTATAAACCAGTAGTGACACAGTCGTACTATGGAGTATAAACCAGTAGTGACACAGTCGTACTATGGAGTATAAACTAGTAGTGACACAGTCGTACTATGGAGTATAAACTAGTAGTGACACAGTCGTACTATGGAGTATAAACTAGTAGTGACACAGTCGTACTATGGAGTATAAACTAGTAGTGACACAGTCGTACTATGGAGTATAAGCCAGTAGTGACACAGCCGTGACACAGTCGTACTATGGAGTATAAACTAGTAGTGACACAGTCGTACTATGGAGTATAAACTAGTAGTGACACAGTCGTACTATGGAGTATAAGCCAGTAGTGACACAGCCGTGACACAGTCGTACTATGGAGTATAAACTAGTAGTGACACAGTCGTATTATGGAGTATCTATGGAGTATAAACTAGTAGTGACACAGTCGTAATGGAGTATAAACTAGGCGGTTGGGACGACACTCTACCTTTCTTGTCTTTCTTCTCCTCCTCTGGCTCTCCGGCCCCCAGCAGTGTGAAGATGATCCCAGTTTGCGAGTTGACCCCGACTGCAGTTACAAGCATCTTCCCTGAGCCTTCCATCACATGGGTTCCTAATAGACACACACAAACACACACAACGTAAATATGGAAATGAACACTGTAAAAAAACTCTATGGGTAGCATCCCGAGTACAAGATACCCAGTGTTGCATTGCTGATTCAGTGTTTGGGGTTACGCGATTTTC
This sequence comes from Nannobrachium achirus, assembly GCF_963921795.1. NCBI lineage: Eukaryota > Metazoa > Chordata > Actinopteri > Myctophiformes > Myctophidae > Nannobrachium > Nannobrachium achirus. The sequence continues at coordinate 46,376,569 of NC_137818.1, forward strand.
ATGACGTCACGCACACGTCGCTTAACACCTACTCTACACGTCTATTGATATGCATACAGGCTTGTTTCTTTGTTAAAACACCCTGTTGTGACACTAAAGCGTTGTTGAGGCGTGAACTTGTTTTTTTTTTTTTTTTGCATCAATGCATGTCCGATTGCGTGAGAGGGCGTGACCACTGCTCAGAAAAGATATGGGACGGTGACTACCCGCGTGACCGAACTAATACAACGCTGAAGATACCACAGCCTTGACATGTTTTAATAAAATAAGCACAGCTTACATATTAGGACAATATAAGGCAGTATTAATTGCCCTACCCAGCACCAGGGTCTATAATGTCTCATTGAAAGAGTAAGAAGAACACCTCTGACCACTGCAGATATGCTAGTCGTACTTGATTAAAATAAAGATGTACTCATTCAAATAAGCAAGACACCTTTGCTTTTTCTCAATCCATTTGTGAGCATTTCAATTGGAGTCAAAGGCCAAACACTCCAAGGCATTCATGAAATCAGGTCAGGCATTTTTAGTTTTCATGCATGCATGCATGCATTCGTATAATAGTGTTTTTAAAAGGATGCTATGAAGGGTTAAGAATGTTAGGAGATAAATGAAAGAGCAGACTTGCAACAGAAAACCTAAAGGAAATGAGTTTCTTCATTTTAAGCCTAATTTCAAATTAATTGTAGTATCCTGTCGCTCTACAAACAAATAGATGTTCAACTAAACAAAGGATAAATCAGATGTAACCTGGATATAAACCTGTAGAAAGTACAGCCAACTGCAAACAATGTACTACAACAGCATGCTACGAAATATAATACATTTTCAGTTTTATTCATTGTCTACTGTATACAGCAAGTGTTAAAAATAGACAACTATTAACACAGAGAACAGGCATAAGGAAAGAGAGGTATAGAAATGTCCTGAACCACAAAGCCATTGCTTCATATCAGCGGCAGTCCATGATGGGATTAGATTGATCTCAAAATGGCAAAAAAACAAGTAGTGCGACTGTAAGTTAAATATTTATTTATATTGTAAAAAAGAAAAAAAACAACAACAATGTGCTGAAAACGTAGTGCTACACAGAATATGTAAACCATGACATGGCATAGGAGGCAGAACAGAGGCCAGGTGACAAAGCAGATTGTGGCTCCAACCGTCTCCTCCAGACAATCAACAGCTGGTAGAGTTAGAATGCAAGAATGAGCTCTTTGTTGAATGCATAAAACAAATCAATGCAAAAGTTGGACTACTGCATGCTAAAAAGAAAATACAGTTTATTTTGCCCTGATGATCGGCCTATTAACACATGGGATGCCTAATACGCTCCCTTTCCACTCATGTAAACGATTCCCCCCCGTCAAGTGCCGCGGCCTCGTTGTCACGTTACCTGACGTGTTAACTGGTAACCATGGTAACCGATAACCCCCACGGCAGAGAGTGAGTGAAAAAACTCAGTTTTCCATGATGCCTTGCGGAATACTACATCCGGTGACTTCCAGCGCCGGATGTATATCTCTGCTTCTTTTCCCATATCGATCGCGTGTTTGGTCAAAATGCCCCACATACAATGATGACATCTTCTCTCTACTCTCTGTCCCTCATCCCTCAGGCTCTTCGCCAGCCACAGAGGAAGTGCACCATCCAGAATGGAGTACCGGCTCTTCAGGGCATCGATCACAATCTCTGCAGGAAACATATCAGATATCTGTTGTTACACCTCTTCTGCTATTTAGGATACAACACATATTTTAAAAGAATCCCTGGCTAATAAGCCTTATATGCCTTAATATGATAATAATTATATGCCTTAACACATTCCCCGCCATTTAACAATACCTTCGTACTCTATGGTGCCTCTGGTCTCCATAGACTTCCATGTAATTCATAGTGCACGGATCATGCACACCCATGCCTAGATAATGCACCACGTGTGTCCACATTGCTCACAGCTTTCAAACAAAAAAATCCGAATGGAAATCCGTTCAGGCATTCATGAGATACAAGCCATTATGTTTTCCTAAAATGTAAACAAAGATGGCTGCCATGTTTGATAGATGGGGTTGCTATGGGGGTTAAACATGCAATTTCGCGATTTCTATCATGCCTACTACATTTTTTGGGGTCCAAAAAAAATTTTGAAAAAAAATTTTTTTTGATTTTTTTTTTTTTTTTTCAAAATGGCGGAAATTCTCGGGACTATCGGGCCTGGCAGGGAAAGACATTGAAATAATCTCGGGACTATCGGGCCTGGCATGCAATGAGTTATGATAATTGTCCTCTATAACTACAAATTTAAATGAAAAACACAGTAAATATTGTATTTAGAAATAGCTAATCATTCACTCAATAGGGGAAATACAATCGCAAGTTGATGATGTCATACCGGTGTGTCCATGTGTGGTCTCTTGGGAGTCCCCTTTTTGCAGGTCTTTCAGTCTGAGTGTATCAAAAAAGCATTTGGTTAAGGTGGAGACGACCTCCCATTGGTCCTACCAGGTTAATGTTCACCAGGTTAGCATTCACCAGTGTCGGCAGGTTGGCAACTTGGCATTTCAAGCAGGTTAGCATTCGACTGAAAGACCTGCAAAAAAGGGAGTCCCGTGGTCTATCCCTATGGAATTTATGAAATGCAAGTGAAATTAAACTTTATACTTCCTAAGGTTAATATGAGCATCAAATCAATATTTTAAACATGTTTTTTTGCACATGCAAAACTATCTGCATAATTATGTTCCTCACTAAAGCTCTGCCTACCAGTGACATCATCGGTAGGCAGTTTTGATGATTTCAAACTCCTCATTTCATTTTATTTTTTGTTAATACAAAAACAATGGCTTCTATTATAGCATGCTAACTTTACAGGAAGAGAAAGGCTGTAGTTTCTATTGTGGAATCCCCAATGATGATGTCACTGATGTTGTCCACAGTCCACCAATGAGTACAACACAGAGTAGACTGAAATAGTGCCATCTTATAATGAGAATTAGTAAGGACGAATTACTGTATATGAAGATACGGTTGCAATTGGTGAAGTGGTCCTTTCAAGCATTCAGCAATAATTACCAATGTGAATTCTGATGTTTGACGTCACAAGAGAATTTGCCAAAGCAGTAAAGTCACACTTCAAAGTGACGCCACTGTGTGCAAGCACCGGCTGGTGCAAGAAACTGAAATAAACAACATAATAGGCCTATAAGCTGACCTATTTCATCCAAAAATATCTGTAAATAGAATTCAAACATGGGGATTTGTTCAAGTAATTTGGGAGAGTGGGGAGAAAAGTAGGCGAGGTACAGATAAACACATTGATAAGAAAAACATTGATAAGAATATCTGAAAAGCGTACTGTATATAATGCCTCATTCACACTACAGATATATAGTTGAACGTTTTGCTTGGTAATTCAATGTAATCTCAATGGAAACCAGCTTTAAAGGCTGGGCGTGTCGGCTGTCCTTGGAATCCAGCCTTTAAAGCTGGTTTCCATTGAGATTACATTGAATTACCAAGCAAAACGTTCAACTATATATCTGTAGTGTGAATGAGGCATAAGACCTGAACAAAATGTATTCCTGATGCCCATGGTGATATACCTCTGACAGTATGGAAATCGGAAGCCAAATAAAATACCAGTTTTTGTACTTGAGTAAGTGATAGCTCTGTGAGGAAAGGTAAACTATGTTTTAGTAATACAAAGATAGGCTAATTGTGTATCATTCCTCATAGAAAGACAATATTAGCGAGATCACTCAAAAAGTACTTGATCTGTCTTTGAGATTTTGAGAAGAAAATCTCAAAGACAAGAAGAAAAACTAAACATACATTGTTTTAATGTACAATAACTACAATGCGTATAGTTAATGGGTAATGTGCTTTTTTTACTGAGGAAGAGCAAGGGTGTATAGGTACTAGGTAGGTATTTTACTAACGATAACTTAAAAAGATTAATCCTACATTAATGGCCCTTGTGAACAATCTAACACGCTTAGGATAAAGCGAACACTAACATGTTAACATTAACATACCTGTACTGAAGTGACACGCACATGAAGATGTTTTGATGTTCTGAATTCATCCTGCGGCCACATATTCTCCTACTGGCTTCTGTCTCTTGATGTAATAAAGTATAGAAATTGAGCTGTGGATGTTTAAGTTCATTTGAGGTGAAGAAGGACACAATAAAAACACTCTGACATGGTAGTGAATGGTCGTCGTCACCCCAATGGAGTTGAGTGGGCGTTCCTGTAAATGTCGACAATATCTATACTGAGTGGGCGGGGTCTAGCATTCAGCACTCAAGTATACGGTTGTTGTGGGGTGGAAACCTCGTATCTCCAAGTTTCAAATTTGTACGTTCTTTCGCAAAGTAAAGCCCTGCTTCATCGTACAAGGCCGCCGCACAAAAGTCGTGAAAACAGCAGATCTACAAGCACACAGCGCCTCGCGGTGCGAGGCGTTGTGTGCTCGTAGATCGGCTGTTTTCACTAGTTTAAATCATTTTTAAAATGAAAAATACAACATGGACATACAAGGTTTTCACCCGACAACGACGATAAACCAGTTTTGCTTTAGGCTACCAGTTGGCCACAACAAATATTATTTTAAAGAAGTTTCTTCTCTACTAAAGATAGAAACAGTGGAGGGAGACAGGAAGAAGAGAGAGCATGGATGACATGTGAACTGATCTCGGGCCAGATTGGAAAACCAGGACGTTACAATTAAGTTTTGAGCTCATAACTGTTTGAATGAACTACTAGCGTGCTTCTGTTTTGTGTTTGTTGTTGTTGTTGCCTCTTAACCTTCGCTTGCACTGCACAGCTGCGCCGTTCAAACTCATAAATACTTTGGTCACCTTCCTGTGTTTTTCTCCCACCGGGGGCAGAGATCCAATTAGAGCCACACAACAGAGCTCCATTATATTCCCATTAATTACAGCACTCCATCACACACAGGGAGCACCTCCTGCTACTCAGGATCCTCCGAACAGCACTCCGGTGCAATGTGTCTCGACCTGTAGGTCACCAAATGTTATCACAGGATAACAGACGGCAAAGTAAAGTATGCAAAGTGTTCATGTAGAGCAGTGGTTCTCAACCTTTTCAGGCCACGACCCCAAAATAATCCTATTTTAACTGGGGACCCCCCACCTTGACGAGCACTATATATTGTGAAAATAGCAGATGTAACGCGAGGCGTTGTGAGCATGTAGATCGGCTATTTTCACAATTTCTGCCTCTAATATTTGACAATTTGTTTGATTTGTCATTTTAGCGGTATTAAACGTCTTTAATCACTTTAGAAACGTGCATATACCCTCTACACACTTAAACCTTATGTTGGTTTGTTTACTGTTGAGTGTGAAAACAGTGTTACGTTAATCATCTGGGGATCCCCCCACATGTTGAGAACCACTGCTTTAATAAACAGAACAGACATTTTCAGGTCGGCCAATTTCATCAGGAGAGACAACTCATCGTCGACGTTGGGTGGAAACCTTGTTGTATGTCCAAAACCGTTCGTTTTGTATTTATCATTTTAAAAATGTTTTTAGAATAGTGAAAATAGCTGATCTACAAGCACACAACGCAATATTTTCACTAGTTTTGTGCGACAGTCTTGTATGATGAAGCAGGGCTTTACTTTACGAAAAAACGTACACGTTTGAAACTTGGAGATACGAACTTTCTGCCCAGAATTGACAGAACATTTTGTAACGGAAGCCAAAAGATTTAAGCTGATGAATGATCTTTGTGTTGGGTATTCTCTCCTGAATGGATACAATTTGGTATTGTTGGTAAATGTATTTTCCGTTCACCAAAGAGCTTGACAGACGGGGAGACCCTGTTACTGAACAAACACTAAATTGGACCCTTAACGGGTTCATTTGGTTTCATTTGCACACTCTTTGGAGTTAAATGAAAGCTAAGGATTTGACTGTGTAGGTGTGCCTGCCTGTGTCCTGTTCTGTGTCGTTGGATGATTAAGTTGAGATTGAGTCTAATGGACGTGTGACCTGGTGCTGCTCAGGAAGCCGAGCAGGACCCGCAATCCTATTAGCTCTGTCAGCCCCACTGCTTCTCCCAAGACAGCCAATGAGATTTCCCATACCTCCTTGCATGTGTGCGCGTGCCGCTGCGCGCGCCTTTGGCGCACGCAAAGGCGCACGCACATTCAGACACGCGCAATATACGAGACGGGGAATTCACGAGACAGCTCATCAGTCACTGACGTCACGAAACGAGCACGCATTCACGCATGTGTAGTAGCAGAATGTAGAAACAGGTACGTAGACAGTTGATATCAATATTTATCCTGCAAATCCTTAAGCAAACACCCTGAAGCATTATCTATACCCTATGAATTGGTGTAAAGTACAGTACATTTACTCAAGTATTGTACAATTTTTAGGTCTTTTTGTGATGTTTCTCCCATAGACAGGCGACAAGTGAGAATCACTGCTGTAGAGATCAGAGATCAGTTGAAGACTTTTGTCCAGTGATTTTATCCCCTCCTCTCCCTCCATGTTTTTCTGCTCGGCAGCAGTGATGTAAAGTAACTAAATATATTTACATAAGTACCGTACCTAAGTACAATTTTTAGGTATCTGCACTTTACTTGAGTATTTCCAATTTACAATACTTTTACTTCTACTCCACTACATCTCGCATCCAAATGTTGTACTTTCACTCCACTACACTTACAACTTTAGTTACTAGTTACTTTGCAGATATACATTATAGTATTATAAAACATACATAAACCACTGTAGCCCTATTTTATACCTATGCTATTTGAAAATAGCCGATCTACAAGCTCACAACGTGTTGCGATGCGACGCGTTGTGAGCTTGTAGATCTGCGAGGTTGGCGCGTCACTGCTGTGCGCTGATTGGGCACAGTATTCTCACGTCATCATGGTTGCTATGGTAGTAGAGATCAAATGGGCTGTTTGTGGCCTCTGTGGCGCGAACCGTCTAGTTCTCGGACCCCTGTCCAGAACAGCTCTGACATAACAGCTGCTCTCTGCTTAACAGAATAACCACAAAAGGACAAGATAAAGACGATGGCTCACAATGTGCTGGAAATGGAAGAGAACATTAAAAACATGGAGGACAAGCAGAGGGGAGAGGACTAAAGTCTTCAACTGATCTCTACACAACAGGACTCATCAACACGCAGATATAAATAGCCTACAGAGCACCTGAAAGTGGAAGAGAAAATGCTGGATATTCAACTGGAGAACTTGATACTTAATTTCTGTCAGCTTACACAGCAAACAGAAACCTCTTTCTGTCTGAGAACAACAAAAAGGTGACAAATGTGCACGACAATCGGGAGTCTCTCTCCATTCCGACATGTCGCCACTCCGAAATGGACTTCTAATTGTCAGAGTGGCGACACTCCCATAGGGGTTAAGTTTAGGGTTAGGGTTAGAGATATGGTTAGTGTCGGAATGGAGACATGTCGGAAAGGAGACATGTCGGAGTGGCGGGATCGCCGGGATGTCATCACGACAATCAACCGTATCCTTATCATCCAGACAGATTTTACTACTGGTCACAGGTTGTGTAGACTGTAGAGACTAGAGAGAGTCTCACTGGACGACTCTACATATTTATATAGCAGTTTATGCATGCCACTCTGCTAGCATTTTGATTGGATTAAAATGACAAGTCCTGGAGTCTGGATTGTAACGGGACTCAGAAAGACATCAAAGGTCAGAGTTACACTGTCCGTCACAATAAATTAAAAAAACTGCCTGCCTCCAAAAGAGTAGGGGTGTCTCTGGACTCCCGCTGGCCAATCATCCTTCTACATTATCCTTCTACTCCCCTGGCACGCAGATACACCTGTACACCTTTGAGTGTGCATTCACAGAACCCCTCTATTGTGCATTCTTAGCCTGGCATGGCCTGAAAAATATCTGCATAGATATTAGTCTGGAATATCTGTGTGGAACCTGCATTTCCAAGGTCCAAATGAAAAAGATGCCACTGGTGATAATCCCACCCCACATTTACTGGGCCCTGATTGGTCTCTCACTACTTCGGAGGGAGTGAAATCCAATCACCACTGAGCGGTGCAACTGCCAAGGGCAATTTTTCTTTTGCAATGGCAGATTTGTCTGGTTTCCAGGCTAGTGCATTCTGGTGCTTGACTCCTGAGTGTCTCTATGCCAGGACGTGAGGGACGCGTGGTAGTGTCCTGTGTCATGGAGGTACACACACTAGCGCACACTAGAAATTAACTAATTCACTGCCAGTCCCGGGTTTTCACAGATTTCTTGGGTTGGCCCACATAACATTCTTTTTTTCTTTTCTTTTTCTTTTTTTTTTTTGCATTTTCCGCAAGTTAGTGAACATCCCCTCTGGTGTTAAAAACTGCAAAGAGGGTTTAAAAATCAGCCTCAATTGCCCTGCCAAGGCTGAGATGTCTGCTGTTCAGCGGCAACAATGACGCAACGCACAGAAGATTCTTCAGAGAAGAATAGCCCACTTCTGGTCAGACGGAGGAGGGGCCAGGCCTGGAGGCAACCCACAGTGCCTAGAACCTCCGAGTGTTGCAACACCTGCTACTAGCATCTCACCAGCCATCTTCCCCACTGACTGTCTCAAAGAGACAGTGGGGGCTGCAGCATGCCACTTGGACATAGGCCTGGGGGAGGGTGTACTTTGATGCGAGACCCGAAACACCCAGAGATCTCAGGTTACAACAATGACGATGTGTCCAAGTTTGCATCAGAAGATGTACAGTATTTATCAACTGGATTGCATGGCCCAAATGATCAATGGAAAAATAGAAAAGACATTCTGTGACTACTTGAAAAGGTATGGAATCCAGAAAAGATTATACACTCTCCCAGCCATAACAGACCTGGTGGCACCATGTACTGTAACATGATTAGGGTATCCACAGAAACTCACCAGACAACAACATGGGGTCTTTGTCCGCAGATTTTTTTACATGGTCCGACTCCCCTGTCAACGAGCTCTCATCGATCTTGAGGTCGTTCCCCTGGATCAGTATTCCGTCAGCAGGCAGCAGGTCGCCTGGAAAGGGGAGGCAGCAGACACAGTATGGCAGTGGTTCTCAAAGTGGTTCTTTTTCATGTCAAGGACCCCCAATTGACACCTTTTAGCCCGGGGACCCCCATTTGAAAAGATATACCAGGGGCCCCCATAAGAGAAGACTTTTACAGCTCTAGCAGTGATTCTCAAACATCAAGGACCCCCAGTTTGACGGACCCCATTTAATGGCATTTCTATCTCTGTGACCCCTGTGAAATCTAACATGATAACATGATAGTGTACAAATACTACAAATACTAATTATCATTTAGCTGGGGACCCCCTGGAACTCTCTCAAGGGCCCCTGGGGGTCCCCGGAGCCCACTTTGAGAACCACTGCAGTATCGGAGCGGGATCAAATACGGCACAGCACGGAACGACCGAAGTGGTACTGAAACTTTGCAAATCTGACACGTGCAACTGCAAAAAACATGGAGGATTGTCAAGTCAATGTTTAACGTGTGTGCAAGGACAAAAATGAAAAAGAAGTTTAGGTATAAGGGGTAAGGTATGGACGAAAATATGTAGGTTCATTTGGTTCCATTTGTACACTGTCAGGGTTAAGGGGAGACCTTGAAATTTGAAATTTTGAGAAACACTGCTGTAAATAAATAAAACCGGAGTATTTATTTGACACTGACCATATTTGACTTGAGCCACGTCGCCCACCACCAGGTCCGCCACGGGGATCTGAATGACCGTGCCGTTCCGCACCACGGCGAAGCGCTGCTCCAGCTCGATGCGGTTCTGGAGCCCACGGAACTGCTTCTCTTTACTCCAGTCATTGAAGGCCGTCACCAGAACCACACAAATGACGGACAGCAAAATGGCAGCCCCTTCGATCCAGCCAGCCTCCGCCTCGCCTTCATCCTCAATTCCAGACTCCACCTGTCCACACACTGGCCCAAGGTTGAGGGTTGAAGGCAGGGAGGAAGGACAAAAATGAACACAAATGACTGTGACATATCCAAAGTCAGACCTTTTTTATTTTTTTACATAAATACTTAGCTTTTCTCTTTAGCCAGTTAATATGCAGTATTGAAGATAGATGTAGGCTAACTGTTGAAATTAAGACAAAACATTGTTTAACTGCATGATAAAAGGTACATTGAAGCAGGACTCTTTCAGGCCTTTCAGGTAGTGATTTGTATTTTCCTAATGTGGCACAGCTCCCCTTAACCTAACTTAAAGGAGTAGTTCACCACCCAAATGACTTCTTTTCTATTGATTACTCACGCCATGGAGACATGAGTTCAATAATATTTTTGTATAATAAGGTTTTTGTCGCATTCGCAAATGCATTTGTCCAACTGAAGGTTTTCTGTGGATATCAAGCCTTAGTACAAAACCATTGCTCATCCCGATTAAGCATTTCTGTTCTTTTTAGAGTGGTCTCTCCTTGATCCAGAAGACACAAGCTGTCACACAATGTTTTGTTGAGTGCACACACGCACACACACACGCACACACACACAAAATCATATTAACTGTGTTCTATGGCTTTCTTGTCACCAAACCTCAACAGCACAGACTATGCCAATGCAAAGCTGTCTCCAGAAGTTTAGTTTATCATGGCTCATCAAAAAAATTATAGACAGCGTTGTTTGGGGGGGAGGCGGAAGGAAGTGCCACTCCCTCTCTTCTAAAAATAGGATTTTGGTTTCAGTCAATGACTTCAGTTACTTACAGTATATGAAAAGGAAAAATGACATTATCACTGCAGTTGTCTGCAGAGGGCTGTAAAACGGAACAGTCTCTTCTACCGGTAGGCAGTCTCACATTTCCCTGCGGAAATAACACGAGCTAGCTCACAAATGCGATACTGGTTTAGAATCTCGGGCAGCTTTGAAACTTAACGCCATCCATTGTTATGAAAAAACAAAAACAAAACACCACCACCACCCCTTTTGAACAAACAATAGCAGATGCAATTTACACAGTAAATATGATTGATTTACAACTTGATGTTTAGGGTTAGGGTTTGCTGTCCAGTAAAAAGCCACTTTTGAGAAAAGCCAGTCTCTCTTTAATGAAGTATTGTGCTATATACAATGGTATGCATTCTACAGAGTCATTAATTATCTTTGAATATAAATATTTGAATATACTTTTTGAAAGATGATGCCTTCATCATGGACAACATTGGGATGTGTTCTTTTATCGAACATAATAGCATTTCTTTAAAAATGCATTCCACTCGAGAGAAATGTATCGATCCATCTTAGTTCAGAGACATTCCTGTAAACTGGAAGTACTGTTAGTGCTGCAACATTAAGCAGAGTAATGAAAACACAAGGAGGCACTTTCTCAGGGATAGTTGTCAATGGTGGAAAAAGTAGGCAAAGATGTACTTGAGAAAAAGTACAAAAGTAAAAGTAGGCTACCGGCATCAAAATGTACTTAAAGTACCAAAAGCAGAAAGTACTCATTATGCAGAATGTCCAGATTCAAGTTTTCAAATGTATACAAATGTATATCTTCTGAAAATAGCAGATCTACAAGGTAACAGTATGTCACACCATGACACATTGTGAGCTTGTAGATCCTCTACTAGCTCAGATGGCCGAAATGTAGACCTATACAGTATACAGCTGAAGTGGTTAATGTATGTTTTAATCAATCTACAAAGTAATTAGTAACTAAAGTTTTTAAATAAATGTGGTGGAGTAAAAGTACAATATTTCGAACCGAAATGTAGCGGAGTAGAAGTGAATGTATTGGAAATTGGAAATACTCAGGTAAAGTACAAATAGTAAGTGTACTTTGTAGTTACGTTACACCACTGATTGCAATGTACATGCAACTGCTCAGTTCTGAAAGCTCAGTTCTTATTCTAGGCTCAACACAACACATCCATTTGAAATACACGCATTACTTCTACTACATTAACACATTCATCCACTTTTCACCAGAGGGCACAATGTTGCCATGTCGTTGGCTATTTTTCCATTCATATGGAAGTTTGCATTAATGTTGTATGTTAGTCATGTTCCTTCCATTTACAGGGAAATTTGCACGTCATATATTATGGATGCATTCATATAACTTGTATGCATTCTTTCTCCTGAAACCACAAATAAAGTGTAACTTTACTTTTTTTTGCCGGGGGAAAAAAACAAGCCCGGTTTTCATTCAGTGATACATTAGTCTCTCAAGACGTGTCGTCTCCCACAGTTTTGCTTCCAACTACCCGTATGTAGGCTACTTCTAAAATAATCAATTTCCTCACTTCCTATACAGTTGAATAAATAACTCAAAGAATGGTGTCAACCAAAGGGGATTCTAGGCTTCAGGCAGTGCTACTGTTCTACATGTAGAAATTGAGAGAGATCTCATGAACAATTGTAAATGGTGCATTTAGTGCCTTTATATGATTGTGCATTACATTCACCCATTCACACACACCAATGGCGGAGGAAAACATGAAAGGCACCAAACTGCTCATCGGGAGCAATTAGGGGCTCAGTGTCTTGCTCAAGGATACTTCGGATCGAACTGGAAAGGGAACCTTCCGCTTCCCAAGCGGCCACTTGTTTAGCTCAGTGTTTCCCAAAGAGTGTGTTGGGACCCATTTTTGGGTCACTTACCCATTTTTAAGGGTCGCGAGTAAATATAAACTGAAATAAAAATAATAAAAAACAGAAATTAGCAGATCTACAAGCTGACAATGTGTCACGATGCGATGCATTATCACTTTGTAGGTCTGCTATTTTCACTAGTTAGGATCCCGGGGAAACTCAAGCTCAAAAAGACTCAAGCTAAAAGGTTTGGGAACCGCTGTTCTAGCTGATGAAATCACAGACGACAGTTCAATCATTTCACTCCCACTGACTACCAAAACAAATGAATTATATCGTCACTGTCGGGCAGAAACCTTGTATCTCCAAGTTTCAAATTATTTTTCCGTAAAGTAAAGCCCTGCTTCATCACACAAGACTATTGCACAAAACAAGTGAAAATAGCTGATCTACAAGCACACAACGCCTCGCACCGCGAGGCGTTGTGTGCTTGTAGATCGGCTATTTTCACTAGTTTAGATCATTTTTAAAACGATAAATACAAAACGAACGGTTTTGAACATACAAGGTTTCCACCCGACAACGACAATATATATTTTCAATACTTTTATCATGTGATATTACATACTTTTTGAATAAATCTACCGTGTTTAACGATGAAACATTAAGGTGACAGACTTACTCTCCATGTCGCCGCCTGGCGGCTGATAGAAGGAGAGGCCGAGGGAGACGATGGCGGCGATCTCCAGGATGATGAGCGTGACGTCCTGCAGGGCTTCCCAGACCAGCTCCAGGAAGGACTTGGGCTTCTTTGGTGGGATGAAGTTGTGTCCAAACACTTGCGTGCGTTTCTCCAGATCGGAGATATTGTCGGAGAGGCCTTGTTGGAAAAGGGGAAAAAAAAGAGAGTACAGTTACCAGTAAGACGCCTAAGGGCGAAACGCAACCAGGTCGCCACCTGTCTTGGCCATATATGGATTCTGTTAGTGTGGTTCTCCTAACGGGGCATCGTCTGGGATACGATCCCAGATGAATCCCTTTTATGCCCATATATGGAGATCCCTGCTCAGAGTATCTGACATCACTGTGATGATGTCACCTGTTTAAGCCCATACATGGAGATCCCTGCTCTGAGTGACATCACTGTGATGTCACAGTGATGTGTCAGAGGAACCACAGTGTCAGACGTTACCCGTCCGGACGCACGTCTACAGTCAAGCTGTGAGTAAACTGCGACCTACGGTCGCAACAATTATGCTTAAGTTGGGGTACCTGAGTACCTGACGTCACTGCCACTACCCGTGGGTCACGCCGTTATTTGTTGTATTCGATTTCCTATATTTGGAGAGAATACATTTGTACTTTTTACTGTCAGTTGATGCTTCATATCCATATGAGTAAAATTGCGGTGTGATTTGTTTATTTCTGTAACTCAGTCTTACATGACATGATCTAAGATTCCACGGTGGGAAATAAAATCCTTTTTTTTTTTAAATAACAGTAACCCAGGGGGATAGCGCCTTCTTTTTTTTTAAAGATTTGTTTTTAGGCTTTTATTCGATAGGACAGTAGACTGATAGGAAATGGGGGGAGACTCACGGCAAAGGTCCTCCGGATCAGGAATCGAACCGGCGACGCTGTCAGGCATCAATGCCTATGTGGCAATGCCTACAGTATATGATATGTGCCTAGACCAGTAGGCCAGCGGGCACCCCGGGGGATAGTGCCTTCTAACGGCAATGATGTCAAAGTTTGATGCTCTACTGGCCAAAATAGCGGCCTAAAAGCTCACAATGCGACACATTGTAAGCTTGTAGATCTGGTATTTTCACCTTTTAGCTAAAACTCTTCTTCGTGCTCTAATGTCTCTGAATGACACAAGATAAATATAGACTGTCACACTGGCATTCGTTGTTGCCCGAGGTTATCCTATAACCTGTACCAGCACGAGCTGTATAAGTAACCTACTTGCACACTGATGAGAACATTTTCCATTAAAGTTATTCATATACAGCACTGTACTCGATGACACAATCATATTGGTTATAGCTTTTATTTGTGATGCAGAAGCTTCAAAAGCCCAGAAGCCTCCAGGGGGCTTGGGTAAGGACTTTATTTATCTTGCTCCTGATTGGTCTGCTACAGCTACTGCAGTATTTGTGCTCATCTCTGTCCTTTTATCACTTTGACCTTGTGACTGTCACTGTTTCACAGCGGTTTCCAACAGTTTGTAATTAGAAGCTGTTGTGATGCTTGTACCAAATGTAAATTGTGGTTAGTACTATCCAGTTGCTATTCTATGAAGGTCTGTGTATTTTTCGGCCGTTTGCGATTCTGTTTTATATGTGTTAACTTTTAATTCAGAATACAGTCCAAAACAGTCCAAAACGGCCCGTTTCTGAATGCTGTTTGGAAGTGGCAAAACAAAACTTAGAATTAGGTATTGTAAGAACAAAATAAGACCCGGGTCCGTGTATTTTTCGGCCGTTTGCGATTCTAAACAGAATCCCAAACGGCCGAAAAATACACTGACCTATGACGTGCCTGCCCAAAAAGATCTGCATTGGGTATAGTTACTATACACTCAGGCAGGTGATTTTTCTGCATTGGTTATCCTAAAAGGCACATGAGCTTTCATTATTATGTTGCATTACTCTAATTGTACTTGCAGCATTACAGCTCATAAGCCCTGCCAGCAACCAAGCGTTCCAACAGCGATGATGTGCGGAAAACTGTCCTCTTATGGAGCATCCACCGTTGCGTTGCGACGTAGCTTGAACCAATCAAATATATAATGAATAAATAGTTAAATAATAGAAAAGTGTTTGGCTCGCTCAAATAGAGACTCTGCGAGCAAATATAGGAGGGTGGACGACGTTGCTGCACAACACGTTGTCGCTCGGTGTACATCAGGTCTTCGGTCTCATTGAAATAAATGTATTTTAATGAGATTTCATCGCTTGCATCGTGGGCAGTGCGGATGAGCTGTTACACCAGTAATTGATAGCTACCTGTAAGATGGTTCAAGGTTAATTGAAACCAGCAGAGTCCAGTAGAAAAACTGTTCAACTCTCAAATTATAAAAAAGGGTGTTGGACAAGAACACTGGGAATTCATATTTTCCATTTTAAAGCAAATTTCAACATCATAAGGGAAAGCTTGGCTGATGCCAAGGGCATCCTCTTTCAATGCATGGCCTTCAATTTGAGGAGGAAGCAGGGCATAAACTGTGAAATCACTGTTATAATCCTGTCTGAAATAACCTCATGTGATGTCTTCTAGTCACAACATGTGATCATCTCTGACTGTAGCAACTGTTCAACACCCAGTTTTTAAATTTCATAAACTAAGTACGTTAAATGTTGTCTAAAACAGAAGTGAATGATTCTAAACCACTTTCCAAAACTGATTCTGGAATATTTCATAATACTCATTGACACTGATCAGCAGTTATCTTTGTTTTTCTTAAATTTGTTAAAGTGGAATATTTGCGGGATACGACATGACACTTGATGTATCAAAATCAAAATGTGAAGAATAATGAAACCAATTCAAGACCAATTTCAAACAGGTCCAACTGACACTATTAAAGAAATGGTTATTGGTGTGCACATACAACCCAACTGAAAGAATTAAGAAGTAACTGAAAATATGAGAAATATTCACACACAGCTTATACATTAATTTGATTCACTTATTCACACGTTTTGCTCACATGCCGCAGAGACTAGACTTTATAGGCGCTTACACCACTCTTTTTGAATGACTTTAGAGCCTTATGTTAAAACAAAATGTCTATGACATATTCACCACAAAGAATAATGATACAACTATTCTATCAAATTCACTTTCACTGCGCAGGTTCAGTTAAGTGTGACACATTAACGATGCAACAATTCGCTGACTAGAGTTCAAAAACATCTCAGTGTCGTACACTGAATGGTACAGTAAGTCTCAGTTCATCATGTTTGTCCTATCGTTTGACTCTGACTGAGATAACCTCGAGTCCCATTATACAACATTTTCATCAAGGTTGACAGGAGTCCCATGAACTGTCCTTGTTGTAAAACGGCTTGTCTTATGAATACAGATTTCTGTAGACTCCAGAAAGCTCCAGGACTGACATATCAGTAGAAGAACACTGACACAGATGCTGGGCCTGTCTCAGCTGAGTGAGGTGGATGGGGTGCGGAGCGGCACAGATGGCAGAGACAGTGTGTGTCTGCCTCCCTGCAGGGTCGTGAGCTCGCTCACACGCACCAGCGCAGACTGTCGGCACACTCCCAGCATCCTAGCTAGGGATGGGACGATACGCGATTTTATCGTCTATCGTGATAAAAAACTTTAATTTATCGTGATATCGTCCTCCGTCATGCACTGGGATCAATTTGCCTTTTATTTGCCGAGCTGCATATCCAGTACCACTTAAACCTTGCCTGGCGTTGCCAGCCTCTATCACACACAACACCACTACCGCCAGGGGGTGTTGTTGTGTTCGGTCTGGTTTATTAACCAGGCAAACTTAAACCCTCTATAATTGGTAAAAGGTACTTATGATATACGAACTTGATACAGTCTTTTTTTCACTCTATCAAATGTCTTTGCCAAAAAATAGCCGATCTACAAGCTCACAACGCGTCACGTTGTGCCAGCTTGTAGACCTGCAATTTTTTGGAAAATGTTCCGCCCCAGCATAATGGATTTAAATTATCGTGATAACATCGTAAATCGCGTAAATTTCTTTTGTCACAATAATCGTGATATGAAATGTTCATATCGTTCCATCCCTAACCCTACCCTTGCCAAACGTTAACCTGCTGCTCCTGGCAACCTCGCTATCACTCCCTGTTCCCTCCATCTCTTCTTGTCCAGTAACAACAGAGGAGCCAGTCTCTTAATTTGCGGGTTCACATCGATATTCTCACGCATGTAAGCATGTCGCCGCACGTGCCTATCTATCGCACATGTCGCTTCAAGTAGATCGACCCTCTCCCACCGCCTCCCCGTTCCTCTGAGTTTGTGTTAGAGCAATAACTTCCAATCGTATGACTTTTGGAATGGTTGACACATCGGTTAAGAAACGCGGTGTCTGAGATTCACGTTAATTTTTTATTATTTATCATTCTTGCCTCACAGAGGCAAGAAGCGCCTCTGTGAGTGTGATGTTATTTTCCTCTATCTCGCTCGTGTTTTGTGGATGCTTTGTGTGTGTTTTGTGTGTGCTGAAGTGATCATTACGCCTCTGTGAGCGTGGTGTTATTTTCTTTCCATTTCATTCATTTTCTTCTCTCTAGTTTGGAAGATTTCCCGAACGAGGAACGGGGATTTTGGCTATGCTTTTTACCCCTTTTTTCTGCCCAATTTTGTCGTTATGCTAATGAATTCCTCCCCACACACATATATTTGTGTAGTATCTGGCTCACACGTCAGTGAGGAGCCCCCACCGGGAGGACATAGACCCTCCGTCCTATTCCTACCGCCCAACCCTCCTGCCCCAGCCTGTAGGTGCAGTGCCAAATATCAGCCTCCCCTCCCCTGAATATGGGGCAATTGTGTTCATATGGACATTCGACTAAGCTGGATGCTGATGAAGGATTCGAACCCTAGAGGGTACCTGCGGTGGGGGCAGGTACTTTACCACTGAGCCACCCGAGCGCCCTTGGAGACCTACTTTAATATGATTAAGCAACGCCACCACAACACAATCAAATTATAACTTCAGATTATGAAAGTAACACAAAGGAGCTTTGCTCTAATTTTAAAAATGAAAACGTAACACATAGCAGGGTGTCTTAACACACGTGTCTTTGTTTTTGAAATACATACATTTTTATACTCTCCGTTAAATTAATACAGGGGACTTTTACTGTGTACTGGGTGTTTGCTGTGGCGAGTTATAATGTCTGGGGGTTGATGTCTTTCTCTCTCTGCTTCACACCCACTAGATCACTGGGTCTTTCGTAACTTAGCAACATAACATGAAAGCTTGGCGGGGCGTTCAAGGGTGATGAGGGCATGGCAAACACAGATACCTCACTCACAGGGACGATGCGCTCCCACAGCGCAATTGACCATTGCAGGATACATCAACTTACTGATTAGACACAAAATGTCATATCTAATACCACACCACTCAGATCAAGTTTATCATAATTCTCAATTTCTAGGAAATTTCCGTAATTATACAGCTAAAGTTATCCTTTAATTAATATCAATGTGAAATGCATTTTAATAATAGGTTCTGGGCAACTAAAGGGGCAATAAACGTGAATTGACCCTTCGCTAAGCCCCTCCCCAACCCGTCCTTGTCCAATACCACGTTAGCAACAAGTTACTCAGAGAGGAGCGCTGGCAAGCTCTGCTTCTCATCCATAGACTTGCATGTTATATGACAGTTTTTTTCCCATATAAATAATCAAGCTTCAAAATCTCTCCTAAATCTAGTCAATAAGGCCTGCAATAGGCTATGCACTGGAAAAATGTGCATGACATGTGTTTTTTAACAAAAACACTGAGAAATCTTACAGGGAGAAACAGTATCCAACTCAATCAACTTTAATGTCATTATAATTTATCAACGGTCCGGACAGGATTTTCATGTACTGCACGGTAAGACTACTGTACATACAGTAGCAGCAGTTCATAAATAGACCAACAAAAGAATTAATATACCGGTACAGTCATGGTACGAAACAAGCCAGCCCAACAGTCGTCAACACATCAGCATCACATCACTGCAGATTGTTACGATTACGGCGATTAGTATCACCTGGGCGGGTGAGTCCAGTACTTTAGTTTCCTGACGTTAGGCTGTGTATGTGTTCAACAACACAGCCATGCAGCCTTGCAGCAGGGGAAAAGGGGTGGAAAAATGCACTCTCCAACCGTTTTCTGGGCCTGTGGAATCTGTTGCTGGTTCTTATAGTCACCGCCGCATTATCGTGGTATTCCTATAAATGCTATTATGTTGCAAACTGTGTTTACATTGACCAAATTGACATTGACAACAGTGACAGCTATGACAATTGACAAAAGCTTGCCCTGGCAAGCAGCCAGTTTGGCAACGGTTGCTAAGCTAGCGTTGGACAAAATCGACAAATGCTTTTGGGGAGGGGCTTACCGAAGGGTGAATTTTCATATTAGGGGTCATATTAATTTAAGCAGTGACTGTCATATTAAGCAGTGTATTTCTGTGAGCTATTCACTTCCCTGTGACAGTGCAAAAAAGCTTTGAAATTGACTAGAATTCACAACAATCTATGACAAATCCAAATAAGAAAACTAAAATCTCAAATATACACTGTATATGATTGTGTCACACACTGACAATAGCAGATCCACAAGCTTACAACGCTCCACGTCACAGGGCGCTGTGAGCAAGTAATCTGCTAATTTCGGCACTCAACCCCATTGTACCCCGACGTACAAGTAAGCCATTTACCATGAGAGGGAGTGGGTTGTTGGCACTCGGCTTCGCCTCGTGCCACAACCCTGAAACAGTGGTAAATCAGCCAACAACCCACGACCCTCGAATGGTAAATTGCTTTTCTACCATATAAATTAAAGAAAACACAGTTGTAACTTGCAGGATCTTGGAAATGTTACAACTGCAACACAACAGTGGGCGGGGTCCATGAGCCAACTCAAGGTTGTTGACTGATTTACCACTGTTTTAAGCCAATCAGAATCCAGTATCTGAACATGTGACCACAAAAAGTGGTAGAAATCAGGTTTTACACTCACCATCAGCTGGGGAGGTCTTGAGTCTGTGGCAGAGACCCTCTGTGTCTGTGTACATCTCCTGGATCTTTATCAGTGCTTCGGGACCCCTCAATTCCATGAGGTCCCTCAGCTCGTCCAAGGTCACCCCAAAGTCTCCAGCGTTGTTGACCTCCATGGCTCCCTGACTGGCTCGCTGCTTCTTGGGGCGGAAGTCCACCGAACTGTTGGCTAGTTCTCCCATGGCAGTCAGGAGGGCAGTATGTACTGTACAGTATTTACGCTTGAGGGATAGGTTCTTCCCTCTGGCAGTTCCTGATCCTGGATCAGTGCTGGGGTGAGTAGGGTATGGGGAATGCTTGTCTGTCTGATATCTGCTCTAACGCTCCCTGGTCTGGTTCCCTCTTTTTCCCCTTCTTGGATTTTCCATAGTAAGCAGACATAGGTTTAAGAATAGCTGTCTTAAAACGTATTGATAAGTATTTATCCTTTATCAGTGATTGTGAATATGTTTGGCAGATCAATTAGATTTTGGAAAGTATGTCTCAGAAGACATGTATAAAAAAAGATATAAAAGATAACATAAAATAAAGTTTAATTTAATGGCTTTTGATATTTAAAAATAGTTAACCCACTATATTCACCAATTACTGACTTTCTCTCTGATTTATAGTCAAGAGTAAATATATAACATATATAGACAATTTATTTTAAAGTATTTGGTGTCAAATGAAATAAAATATGTATTATGCATATACCTTTTGTCTATATTTAAGACCAAGGATGACCATGAAAATAAACTGTTAACTATTTCTATTAACCTTTATTGCCATTTTAAAATGGATATGATATGTTAAACTAAAAACATGTGGATTTTATAGCTCTAACTTGTTCTTGGCTATTGAATCTACAGACCATGGGTACTGGACCTGCAATGTTCTGTGGGGAATTCTTACTAGATGACCAAGCAACGTGACAAAGAGGAGGTAGCCGTAGCGGATGAAGAGGTCACCTGTAGAAATAGGACCAGAGAAAATACATTTTGTCACTGGAACGCATTATTAATAGGGTTGGGTATCGTCGGCGATACTTTGAATGGTATCGATTCAATGACGTCGATACTATCGGTATCGGTTCACATAAAAACGAACGATACCTTGTTTCGATACTTTTGAATGCACCCCTTGCCGGTCGCATCTGTAACAGTTGGGCTACTGAGAGTTTAATGACTGCTTTAGTAGGCTACACTCGTTACTGTAAAAATAGCAGAGAATAGCCTATAATGTTTATTATTATGATAATGATCCAACGTCTTTAAAATAACCCATAGAAAAAGGCAAATAATAATTATAATAATAATAAATAAAAAGTATCGAAAATGGTATCGAAAAAGGTATCGTATCGATTCCCAGGTATCGAAAAAGGTATCGTATCGATTAAAAGGTGAACGATACCCATCCCTAATTATTAAGCATTATTACTTTTACCATTATTTTATGCTTTAACTATTAAAAAGATAGCAGATATACAAGCTCACAGAGCAGCACCCAGTGCCACGCTGTAAGCTAGTAGATCTGCTATTTTTTTGAAAAATCATGACAATTTGAGCAAGTCTTTGAATATATCGACCCGAAATAACTCAAGAGTGTAAAATAGATTTGTACACTTTCAAAGTTAAATTGACACTCTGGATGTAGCCGTGTGTATAGAAGAAACAAATATTCATTTTTTTCGTAAGCATATACGAAGGTTGAAACAGATTGAAAGACTGTTTTTGCAAGGTCATGAACAAAACGATATCATCTGCATCAAATGTTGAAACAAGGGGCGAAAGGGGTTTACTGAAATTACACCCTCTCACCGCCATCAAGACAGAACAAAAGAACAGCAGCATTATTTATTTATGTGAGGCACTATCGATTTGGAGATTATCGATTCTGGAAGAGAGACTCTCTCTGGATAAAGAAACACTGGTGTGAGTCGTTTGAGTCGCAGATCAAAACCTCTCTGAATTGAAAACCCCTCCCCCTAAAAATAGCAGAAAGGTGATAAAAAAATGATAATACAAAAAAAGAAGCCCAACTATGACACTTTCAACGTATCTCGTCCCTGTCAGCTAGAAACCCAATTGTATGTCTAAAACCGTACCCTTTTTATTAAAAACTATTGAATAAAATAGTGAAAATAGCCGAGTGAAAATCTACAACCTCACGACACAATGTGAGCTGGTAAATCTGCTATGTATGCACGCATTTTCCAGAGCTGATCACCATAAGGTTTTTAAAACAATTGAAACATAGCTAATACGCTCTATATTCATTGCGCATTTCAGAACCGTCTTATGTACTCTGTGTGGAAGTGTTAGTGGCCTCACATCGTTTTCTAGGTGTATAGCTTTACCCCTTATCTTGTCAAAAGGCTAACGTTCATCTGCTATAGCCTAAAAAGCAGCATGGACTAGGCTCAAAATGCCTTTGGACAGTTCACACGACTACAGTTCAACAAGCCAATCTGAGTTGACCGTCCTGGAGGAAAGAGAGGAATTTCCACCAAAACATATTCTACCCCCGGTACAGAAGAGAGGCTGAGGGTTGACATTGTGCAGAAGATCCAAGTGATGTTCAATGCCAGAGTTGATTCTCTAGAACAGTGGTTCTTAACCTGTGGTAATGGACTCCCAGGGGGGGGTCCCCAAATTATTCTGGGGGGTCCCCAGATGATTAACTTAATGTGCAACATTGTTTTCTCACTCAACAGTAAACAAACCAACATAAAGTTTAAGTGTATAGAGGGTAATATGCACATTTCTAAAGTGACAATTTAAGGACTTTTTAATACCTCTCTAAAATGACAATTTAAACAAATATTAGAGGCAGAGATTGTGAAAATAGCCTCTGTGAGGTCTGCGTGCCGACCCAAACCTCTAGTATATAAAGTATGCAGTAATAGCATTCAGAGTTTGACTACATGGCGAGAGCAAAGTGACAGCTCCAGCGTAATATGAATATTTAAATGCATTTCCAGCAACATGACGTTAGAAAAAGACGGCAGTCTGAGACAGAATCTTAACTGGCTGGTGAGCAACAGGGCTGTTAGAGCGGCTACTGCTGTCTTATCTCACTTTGAACGCAAGCCTCTGCACAAGTGTGTTTGCTCCTGGGAGCTGAGTCATCACGACTCTTTTTCTGCAGAGTAAAACTTAAAGGACACACTTGTTTTTTTACAACAAGGGTTCAAATTCTAGATTGTAATGAGAGAAAAGAAAAAGTGAGTGTTAAAATGTTTTCATTTGCTTCGTTCTATTGTTTTATCGCGTTTACCGTGTTAAAATGTGGGGCATGCGTACGCATGGGGGCATGCGTACAAGTGGCTAAATATGTATTTTTAGACACAATAAGCCAGCAGTTTCTTTATTGCTATTTACAGTAACACTTCTAGCCCCCATAAGTCACATCCAACCATGAAAGGTTGCGTTGTATCTTGGGAATGGGCTTATTCTGTGTAAAATTACATATTTAGCCACTGTACGCATGCCCCAACCACTGAAATAAGAATTTCTAAAACAAAGAAAAGAAGTAAATGAAATCAATTTAACACTCATCTTTTATATTCTTTAATTACAATCTAAAATATTAACCCCTGTTGTAAAAAACTAAAGGTGTCCTTTAAAGGACACACTTGTTTTTTACAACAAGGGTTCAAATTTGATATTGTAATTAGAGAAAAGAAAAGATGAGTGTTAAAATGTATTTTTTTTTCCATTTTCTATCGTTTTAGTGATTTTGATTTCAGTGGATGGGAGCATGCGTACAAGTAATTATGTCTTTTTAGGCACAATAAGCCCATTCCCAAGATGCACCGCAATCTTTCATGGGAGATGTGACTTATGGGGGCTAGTGGTGTTACTGTAAATAGTAATAAAGAAATCGCCGGCTTATTGTGTCTAGAAAGACATACAGTATATAGCCAGCCACCTAAACACATGACCCCACCCACTGGAATCAAAATCGCTAAAACAATAGAAAGCACTAAATGAAAACATTTTAACAATCGTCTTTTATTTTCTCTAATTACAATCTAAAATATGAACCCTTGTTGTAAAAAAACAAAGTCCTTTAACAATAAAGCTGGCCCTACACTACCCGATAATCGGGCTATTTAATTCCCCCGGGCTGCTTCCGACTGAAACGGGCCCGATAATCGTGTAATGTATGGCCGGCTTTACACTTAATACAGTATTTGTATTACTACATACAGTACTACTACTACTACTGTAATAATAAGAATAATGACAATTATGTGTCACTTAGACATATGGTATTTTAATGTAATGGCCTGTAGTTATATTAATGACCAAATCACTGCATCTACACATATCGTACAGATGTAGGTTAGTTAATGAATTAATGAATGAATTATTAATCAATTAATTAATGGTATCCAGACGTTATAATTTCATAAAATACTACTCTTAAATGCATATTGTTGCTGTCTGGAAGAAAACCTTGTATCTCATATCTCATACTTTTGTCATACAAAAGTGGCATGCAAATGTAGCAAAAATACCTACAGTATGAGCTATCAGCAGATTGGATATTTTTGCCATTTCTGAAAGATTTGAAAGTAAACTAGAAAGGGGTTAAGTGTGTCTGTGGGTTTCATAAAGACTGAACCAAAACCAATGACATGTATTAACAAGAGCTTGTTAATACATGTGCCTCAAAAGTCTAGTATCTCCCCCGGGCCATAGGGATATATATCCCTTTGGGCGAGTGGATTTTGGACTTTCACATGGGAGACCCAAGTTCGAATCCCGGGTGTTACTATTTGTTTATTTGTTTGTTACAATGGTGCCGTGACCCGGATCTGGTTTCCCCATGTGGGAGGTCAAAAGGTGGGTCAGTGTACTGTAGCAGAGTGACTCGCCGCCTCAGCCCGATGGCCTCGAAAGTCTAGTATCTCCCCTGATCTGTAGGCATATCCCTTCGGTTTAATGGCTAAGATGTTGGACTTTCACGTGGGAGACCAGAGTTCGAATCCTGGGCGTTACACTTGTAAATAATAACTACATTAGTACTCATGGTTCTTTTTTCTGTTTCCTGAAAAGTAACGGATCTGGACATACAAGGTTTCGACATCATCTAATGTAATTAATTGCAGAGATCTGTGTAATTATAACAGCCATTAGACCTCACGTTGGAACTGTAAGTGAAATCAGAGCGACAGATAACACAGAAATATGTATGTGACACCATGGTATGGCATCAATCGTTTACTTCATACTGTATTGTTGTGTTGCAACCTGTTCATGTACAGGCTCAAATGTATGTATCCTAACTCAGCCATTCTCAACCCTCTGGTTGGACAGACACAGGGCAGGAATATGTCATGGAGGCCATGAAGGTCATGGCCGCTGTTGCCCCTCAGTTTGGCCTTGTGCCCCTCAAACCAATGGCATGACCTGAGGACACAGTGGCCTTAATGTCCCAGCTGACTGTACCACTTTCTCTTTTCTCTCTCTTTCTTGTCAGTCTGTAGACAGAAGACACCAGTGTATCCATCTTTGAACCAATCCAGTGACTTTGATTGGTGCAGGGCTGAGCATGGATCAGATTGTAAATACCATCATTTATCTATTTCACTGCAGATTATGTTATCATCCCAACCCTTAAGTCAAACAAATTCTTTAAATGGACTAAAATCTTGTTTTATTTGATGGCCTTCCTGCCCTGGCATTTGGCCTTTGTGCCCTATTTTTTTTACCAAACATGATATCTACATAGGCTATATATATATATATATATATATATATATATATATATATATATATATATATATATATATATATATATATATATATATATATATACTGTTTGGTATACCTTGAAAAAATTGGAACTTAAAGTACCCTATAGTTAGTTCCACTGATCCAAGCCGCACCACAATCAATTGTTCATTAAAACTAGAAAAAGCACTCCTCGGAGCACAGGTCTCCGCCAGGTCATGATAGGTTATTGTGGCCTCCTGGTGGCGCTATAATAGGGTCATAATGTGAAAAGGGTGCCATGTCTTCTTAGGTATTTCATGGCAATCAGAAGCTTCATTCATGATTTGAGGCATTTTGTTCCAAAAATGTGTTTTGCAAAAGGTCGACCTGCTGGTGGCACTATAACAGGCCAATGTGAAAAGGGTGGCATTGGTTCCTCTGCCAAAAATATCGCAAGCTGCGTTTTCACCAATCCTGCAAACTTTGGAAGCCTATCTTAACCAATCAGAATGGAATATGGAAAATCGATCACATGACTATAGAGATGAGATACTGTGTACCAATTTGCAGGATATTTGGACAAAATCTGTGGGAGTAGCCTAATAACCAAAAATGTGTTTTGCAAAAGTTGGCCTCCTGGTAGCGCTATAAAGGGTATGTAAAAAATGCAGAGGTTTTTCCTTAGCCTCTAGGTAGTGTGAGTTTCACGCAGATCAGTGCAGTTATAGGTAAAAACGTGAGTTATAGGTAAAAACGTGAATCAGCCTGTTCTAGCGCCACTATGAGGCTGACTTGGACAATTTCAAGAGCCATTTTTCCTCTGCCTAGTGGGACTGGGAATGAGATTTTTTTTACTGATTTTTTCTTCTTTCTTTTTTTTGCCTCCTGATGGTGGCCAGGCCGATCTGAAAAATTTAGGGCAGAGTTTCTAAATTGGCATTCAGGGAGTTTGACAGCAGCTGGGCCAACGGTGCCTGAGACTATCTGCCTGAGACTATGTAGCAACAGAGGGACAGACGGACGGACATGCAGTAAACATGCTCTGAAGCTGAAAATGCACTCCATCTGACCTCTTAACACGGCAGCCGAAAGGCTAGTTAATGTGTGTTAAGTATTGTCAAATGGGTTGACCTGGAATTAAGTTCGTATTTTTTTTTTTTTTTTTTTGTTATCCTATATATATTTTCTGCCTTTATTGATAGGTGTACAGTAGGCTGCCAGGAAACAGGGAGCGAGATGGGGGTGACACGCAGCAAAGGTCAGGATCGGGACTCGAACCTGCAACGCTACAAGGGCTGGATTACTAGCCTAGGTACCACTACCCTGTGGCCCTAAAAGGGTATTGAATGTGCTTCAAAATAGTACCATAGGCCTACGGTATGTTCTAGAAAATAAAAGTAGGCTACAAGTTAACTAAACATCTAGAACCTTGAGTAGCACTACTTGGGCCATAAACTAGGCTAAACATAAATTTAGATTGCTGGCATATTTTCCACTTTTAGTGTGGGTCACGGTCAATATCTTTCTGCAAATGCTCATTTATAAAGTTATATACACTAATATTTGACCTAAAATGAAAAATAGCAGAGGATATGCACAAATCATAAGCTGTTTGTGCTTAATGGTCCTTATAAAAGAGTAAGCTACACAGTAAAACCCTGTGTTAATTTAACAATTTGTAACTGGAGAGAGAGCTCAGAGATGTAACCAAATGCCAGTGGTGTAATGTAATTAAGTAGGCTACATTTACTTACACTGTACTTAAGTACAATTTTGAATATTTGTACTTTACTTGAGTATTTCCATTTTCCAATACTTTTACTTTTACTCTACTATCTCAGAGGCAAATATTGTACTTTTACTCCACTACAAATATTTGAAAACTTTTGTAATTGCGACCATCAGGTCAAAAGTTACTATGAAAACCTCCACCGGCTGTCTGTCAGTCACATCACGTCACACTTTTGGCCCTACTCTTATCTCCGGCACCGTTGCCCCTATATCCATGCCAAACTTTGCACACACACTCCTTGGCTGGCAAACCATAACCTCCGCCCCGGATTTCTCGCATACCCCTCTTCTAGCGTCACTATGACTCATGAGGTTGTTAAGGCCAATTTGTGCAAACATGGACCTGACGGTTGCTTATCTCCCGATTAGGGAGTCTTACTGGTACTTTGTAGATTTTGATTATTATTACAAACATAAATTATCCATTCAGCCCTATAATTTAGGCTATATGAAAAAGTCGATCTACAAGCTCACAAGCATTTTGAGCTTGTAGATATGCAATTTTCAAAAGATATAAATTTTATTTGAAAACGTGTGAAATCAGATTGTGCATCTACTTTATACTTTTGTCTACTTTATACATTTTGAATTCCAGACTTTTACTTGTAACAGAGTAAGCTGGGCTATTCTACATTGCAGTATATTGATACTTTTACTTAAAGGAGTAGTTCACCACTTTTCAACCTGTCTTCATATAATAAAATAGCCCAATTATTTTCTATTCAGTCTGGGTCTCATAGGAGAGCTGTCAAATCCTTCCTACCGGTGACATCATCGTTTGACAAAAACATTTTAAATAATATTTTTGAAAAAAAAAACAAAAAAAACAATGGCTTCCACTTTAACATTGCAACTTGCTCAGGAATAGAAAGCCTGCAGTTTCTATTAGCTTGCATTTCCCATTGATGATGTCACCGGTAGGAAGGATTTGACCCACCCACAGCTCTCCTATGAGACCCAAACTGAGTAGAAAAAAAATGTGATATTTTATCATGAACATTGTGAGGACCTATTATATGAAGATAGGTTGAAAAGTGGTGGAGTGCCCCTTTAAGTAAAACAATTGATTACTTTTTTCCACCACTGCCCATTTGCATTTGGACCAAAATTGGGTTACATTTGCACACTCGCATATATAGCCAGCCAGGCCTTAGTTGAATTAATACTCAGCATTTTACAGCGCCGTGAGTGATGCGGAGATGGAAACAGCCAATCCGGTGGCAGAGTGTTTGCCAGGGCGACGCGCGCACAGCCATGATGCTCAAAGAGGCGTCAATTGGGTATGGCAAGCTATGGCAGCTGCCATACCTTGGCTACAGCGGAAAATAATAAATGTTGCTTTTCATCGTGCCTGTTGCTAAGGTATGGCAACATGACCGGTGTCTTGCACGCGCGCCCTCCACACCAGTCATGTTGCCATACCTTAAGCTTTTTCAGAACTGACGCCACTGATGATGCTGGAGTCTGGAGATGATAGGCAACCCTCTCTCTCTCTCTCTCTCTCTCTCTCTCTCTCTCTCTCTCTCTCTCTCTCTCTCTCTCTCTCATGCGATGCGAAGCAGGAACGAATTTCCATGTCACGGAATGGAAAGAACCTTCCCTCCGAGGTTCTAATGGCATGATTTCGTCGAACAGAAAGCACACATATAGGCTATATATTTTCCGACAGTGCGCGCATGCAAGGCTCGTGGATGAAGACAGCAACAGTGCAGCAGCCTGTGCGAACATCATCATGTCCTTTACTTTTAACCTTCACGTATCACTTGTTAACCTTGGTCGGAATGTGATTCTTTACTGGATAACGGAATCTCTCCGTGTCATAGTATGCCGCATTCCAAGAGAGGCTCGTACAAGTCCATATTGATTTTTATTTTGTTTTGTTTTGTTATTCAGATTGATGCGGGTCAGTCTGTCCATCTATAGAGGACAGGGTGACACTTGTGTGAGCACAATTTGGATGCACGTCAAAACACATTGAGCTATACAGCAAAAACACCTTTATTATACAATTTGCATGGTGATGGCTATGCTGAACGTTTACATTTAATCTCGGAGCAGGCCTACAGGCTGCTGCAAGGTTATTACCGGAGACACCGGCTGGCTGGTGAACATGCACAGCATCTGTGCTGCTGCGTGCACCGATTTTTGAATCATTCGTGCAAGCAGGCCTGCGCCAGACCTGTTATTTCTATAGGGTCATTAACATGAACAGCAAATCAACAAAGAAAAGAGAGATTATTAGCCAATGTCTCGAATGAAAAATGCCATCCCGCATACAGTCAAACAACAAGTGACAGCAAGACAGGCCTAATTTGCTATGTTTTTTTTTTAACAATCATATTTAGTAGGCCTACTAGTCTATATTTTAAAGATAATGGATGTGGAAAATATATGTGACAGGCATTATGTCTCAATGATGAGCTACACCTAACTTGGATAGATAGGCCTACAAAATAATAATAATGATAATAGGCCTAATAATAATAATAATAAATAATCACCACCACCACCACCATCATCATCATCATCATCATCATCATCATCATGCACCGATAATATCACATATATAGCCTACTGTATGTCATTGTCAAACCTGAAACCTATCCTATATAGAGAAAGTAGCCTACAGGGCAAGGCTAGTGTTCTCTTTTTTTCTTCTTCTTTAATATATATATTTTTTCAAGCGATGATGAAAGCAACACCTGTCTCTCAACACTATACTCACCATGGTCATCATGTCCAAATACGGTGGATGGGTTCAGGAAAACAAAATTCCAATGTTCCTTCCCCACAATTTAAGTCCAACAGTTATAAAAAACTCGCGTGCGTGAGTGTGCGTGCGCGATGCACCGACAACCGACATGATGGTGATGTCCCATCTGTTGTTTGAGAACAGGAGAGCTAAAAAAGCGCACAGAATTTCGAGCGCACGCTCTGTGTGTGTCTGTGTGGAATTCTCTAATGCGGATGCGAGCCAGTTTATATACGACAGCATTTGAATAAAACGAATATGGTTATTGTAATTCGTGCACCTCGGGCGTCTGCATGTTATTATATTTAGAGCCTATCCCCTGCCTAACTAACGCTCCACACTGACCATTGTCGCCACTATTTTTCATGCAATGGATGAATGCCCCGGAAGGTGGGCTAAAATCTACAGTCTACATGCTGTAAAGATGCTCCTCTTACCGCACCACCCGTCCGGTGACGGCAACATGAACACAGGCTGCTCTATGCGACGGATATCTATGAGGGGGAGGGGGTGATGGATGCTGCCTGCCTGGCTGCCACCGCTGCTCTTGACGTCCTACGGTTATCCCTTCCACTGCAGCCCCTCCCCTAGCCAGACAGCCGCTCCTGTACAATGACGTGCACGCACAGTGTAACCGAGTACATTTACTCAAGTACTGCTGTGCTTAAAGGTGTAGTTCACCCCCAAAATGTAATTTCCCCCCCCCCTATTGATTAGTCACACCATGGAGACTTGAGTTTAATAATATTTTTTTGGTAATATAGTCGCATTCCTAAGGCAAAAAAATATATATTATAGTAGCCTACATTTACCCCCATTGATTCTGGATGGGGACCCAAATGCATGGGCCTGTATGGGGACCCAAATACAAGGCCCTGGATGGGGAGGGGACCCAAATGCATTTGTGTGAGAATCAATTGTAGCAGGCCTACATTTACTTGACCCTTGACCGTAAATTTAAGTGATTCTGACCCAAATGCATTTGGGTCCCCATCCAGGGCCTTATTTGGGTCCCCATCCAGGCCCATGCATGCATTTGGGTCCACATCCAGAATCAATGGGGGTGGATTATATATATATATATTATATATATATATATTAGTGCTGTCCGAGTTAACTAAATTAATCGTAATTAACTCACCGTTGTCCTACTGGGGGATTTCAACGCTCACGTGGGCAACGACAGCGTGACCTGGAGGGGCGTGATTGGGAGGAACGGCCTGCCCGATCTGAACCCGAGTGGTGTTCAGTTATTGGACTTCTGTGCTAGTCGCAGTTTGTCCATAACTAACACCTTGTTCAAACATAAGGCTGTCCACTTGTGCACGTGGCACCAGGACAGCCGAGGCCGGAAGTCAATGATCGACTTTGTAGTCGTATCATCTGACCTACGGCCGTATGTTCTGGACACTCGGGTGAAGAGAGGAGCAGAGCTGTCAACTGATCACCACCTGGTGGTGAGCTGGATCAGATGGCAGGGGAGGACGCCGCGCAGACCTGGCAGACCCAAACGAGTAGTGAGGGTCTGCTGGGAACGCCTGGTGGAAGAACCTGTCCGGACGGTCTTCAACTCACACCTCCGGCAGAGCTTCGACCGCGTCCAGGGGGTGGAGGGGGACATTGAGGCCGAGTGGGCCGTGTTCCGCTCCGCTATTGCTGAGGCGGCTGTCGCGAGCTGTGGCCGCAAGGTTGCCGGTGCCAGTCGTGGCGGCAATCCCCGAACCCGCTGGTGGACACCAGCGGTAAGGGATGCTGTCAGGCTGAAAAAGGAGGCCTACAGGGCGTGGCTGTCGTGTGGGTCTCTAGATTCAGCTGATTGGTACCGACGGGCCAAGCGGTGTGCAGCCGCGGCAGTCGCAAAAGCAAAAACTCGGGCGTGGGAGGAGTTCGGTGAGGCCATGGAGGAAGACTATCGAACGGCTCCGAAAAGGTTCTGGAGTACCATCCGGCGCCTCAGGGGGGGGAGGCGGCAACTTGCCCACACTGTGTACAGTGGGGGCGGGGAGCTGCTGACCTCAACTGAGGAGATAGTCGGGCGGTGGAAGGAATACTTTGAGGAGCTCCTCAATCCCACCAGCACGCATTCTGTGGAGGAAACAGAGCCGAGGGGCTTGGGGCTGGGTTGTCCAATCTCCGGGGTGGAAGTTTCAGAGGTGCTGAAGCAGCTCCGCGGAGGCGGAGCCCCGGGGGTGGATGAGATCCGCCCTGGGTATCTCAAGGCTCTGGATGTTGTAGGGCTGTCTTGGTTGACACGTCTCTGCAACATTGCGTGGACATCGGGGGCAGTGCCTTTGGAGTGGCAAACCGGGGTGGTGGTACCCATCTTTAAGAAGGGGGACCAGAGGGTGTGTTCCAACTACAGGGGGATCACACTCCTCAGCCTCCCCGGTAAGGTCTTCGCGAAGGTACTGGAGAGGAGGGTCCGGTCGATAGTTGAACCTCGGATCGAGGAGGAGCAATGTGGTTTTCGTCCTGGCCGTGGAACCATGGACCATCTCTTTACCCTCTCTGGGGTGCTAGAGGGGGCATGGGAGTTTGCCCAACCAGTCCACATGTGTTTTGTGGATTTGGAAAAGGCTTACGACCGTGTCCCCCGAGGTATCCTGTGGGGGGTGCTCCAGGAGTATGGGGTTGATGGCGCGTTGCTAAGGGCCATTCAATCCCTGTACCGAAGGAGTGTGAGTCTGGTCCGTGTAGCCGGCAGTAAGTCGGACCTGTTTCCGGTGGGAGTTGGACGCCGCCAAGGCTGCCCTTTGTCACCGGTTCTGTTCATAATTTTTATGGACAGAATTTCTAGGCGCAGCCGGGGGGCGGAGGGTGTCGAGTTCGGTGGCGGGAGGATCTCATCCCTGCTTTTTGCGGATGATGTGATCCTCTTTGCTGCTTCGAGCAACGACCTCCAGCTCTCCCTGGGGCGGTTCGCCGCCGAGTGTGAAGCGGCCGGGATGAGGATCAGCACCTCCAAGTCCGAGGCTATGGTTCTCAGCCGGAAAAGGGTGGAGTGCCCACTCCAGGTCGGGGAGGTGGCCCTGCTTCAAGTGGAGGAGTTCAAGTACCTCGGGATCTTGTTCACGAGTGATGGAAGGAGGGAGCGGGAGATTGACAGGCGGATCGGGGCAGCGTCCGCAGTAATGCGGACGCTGCACCGGTCCGTTGTGGTGAAAAGAGAGCTGAGCCGCAAGGCAAAGCTCTCGATTTACCGGTCAGTCTACGTCCCAATCCTCACCTATGGTCATGAGCTTTGGGTAATGACCGAAAGAATGAGGTCGCGAGTACAAGCGGCCGAAATGAGTTTCCTCCGCAGGGTGTCTGGGCTAAGCCTTAGAGATAGGGTGAGGAACTCAGACATCCGGGAGGGACTCGGAGTAGAGCCGCTGCTCCTACACGTCGAGAGGAGCCAGTTGAGGTGGGTCGGGCATCTGGTTAGGATGCCTCCCGGACGCTTCCCTGGGGAAGTGTTTCGGGCACGTCCAACCGGGAGGAGACCTCGGGGTCGACCCAGAACACGCTGGAGAGATTATATCTCTCAGCTGGCCTGGGAACGCCTCGGGATCCCCCCGGAGGAGCTGGTGGAAGTGGCTGGGGAGAGGACTGTCTGGGCTTCCCTGCTGAGGATACTGCCCCCGCGACCCGGACCCTGACCGGAAAAGCGGAAGAAGACGAGTACGAGTACGAGAACTCACCGTTATGTTAATCGCGATTAATTATTTTAATCGCAATTAATCGCATATTTACAAACATTGCTACAATATCAGCTATATTGGCTACAAGGTCCATCCCTGTTGATGTAAGAAAAAATACAAAGTATAATTAAAGCATAAAGGTGGACACAACAGTAATCATTTAGCAGATCCTTATACCCATCAGCTGCAGTCTGTTTAATGCAATACCATTATGATTTATTCAGGTTTTTAATTGATTTCGAATAAAAGATTAACATACTTTTGCATAAATCCAGCAAATATTTACACTCCCAAGTTAATAAGGCCACAAAAGACTTGAAAGTTATCCCTCTAAGTTACATTGTGACCTGATAAAAGCTGATGACTTAGTTGCGATTAATCGCGCAATTAACTACATAAATCATGCGATTAATCGCGATTAAAATATTTAATCGTTGGACACCACTAATATATATATATATATATATATATATATATATATTGTCTTAAGAATGCGACGAATACAAAAAAATATTATTGAACTCAAGTCTCCATGGTGTGACTAATCAATAGGAAAAAAAGCCATTTTGGGGGTGAACTATTCAGTTTTGAGGTATTTGTAGCCTACTTTTCAAGTAAATTTAGAATTCCGGACTTGTACGTGTAACAGAGTAGGCTATTTCTACATTGCAGTAGGCCAATTGATAGACTACTTTTACTTAAGTAAAATGTGAGTACCTTTTCCACCACATGGTGCACGCTGCACGAACAGGATTCATGATAGACTGACTGACTGCCAGCACTTCTAGTAAACAAATGCGTTGCAAAAAGCCCCATGTTAGGATACATGTCATGTCAATTAGGACAATTATGTCAAGACTTGTGAGTCATGAGTCGTGACTCATGACAACATCAACACATGCAGCGAAATGAGAAAAGGAATCCGATACTGGTGTCAATATAAAACACTGGCCACACCACACAGGACTAGGCTTGGGGCGGGATGGTTAAAGGAAGCCTGGTGTCAGAGGCGTCACAAGGGGGGGGGGGGGGGGGGAGTGGGTTACTAGGGCCCAAGGTGGAGGGGCCTTAATTATTTTATACTTTAGCTATTGAAAAATAGCAGATATACAAGTTCACAGTGCGGCACCAAGTGCCACGCTGCGAGCTTGTAGATCTGATATTTTTGAAAAGCCGTGAAAATGTGTGCAAATCTTAGTTTGAATATTATGTATTTTTTAAGCGAACATTTGTAACTCAGATTTTGCTTCTGGGGGGTCCATGGAACTAAATATATTGAGATGGGGGCCCGTGGCCAAATACATATAATTTTGGGGGTCCTTCACATGAAAACATCCTCACATAGAAACATAAGTCTTTCAAAAAACCTTAGAAGGATTTGAAATATTCAAAGACTTGCACAAGTTTTCAAGATCCAAAAAAAAATAGCACCGAGTGCCGCGCTGCGAGCTTGTATATCTGCTATTATATACAAGCTCATGTGGAATTCTGGGCCCTGGGTACTTTATCTACCCATGGCCCAGAATTTGGTGCGACACCCCTGAAAGGAAGCCTGGTCATGTAAAGTCTACTTCGCCGTACGGCGGTATAGCTATAAATTAAGCATAAAGCATGGGAGGAGGATGTGATTGAGCATTAAAGTCATGATAATATTGTGATCTATTTGCTCATAAATCGTAACTGAAATGGATTCTCTTCCTGTATCATAAATGCAAGGGGAAGCCCTAATACAGCTTTTATGACTGCAGTTGTGTTGTACCAAGTGAAATTGAATTACACAAAATATATAGGCTATTGCAATGACCTGTGGGTTTCAGTTCAAAATGAGAAGTCACGACAGTGATTTTATTTGTTCACCCATAAAGCACAGAATGGAGGGGTTAGCCTATCTCTGTAGCTCATAGCTCATAGCTCCAAACATTAATACCATCAATGATATAACTTCCTCCGAGCACTAGGGCATTAACGAAAAAGTCCACAAGTCGACTCAGTCGACTACATTACACAAGTCAACTCCTACCAGAGAAAGTCGAAAGTCGAAGTTGAAAAAAAATATATATATACTTTCTATTGTGAAAATAGCAGATCGCTCACAACGCCTCACGATGCGAGGCGTTGTGAGCATGTAGATCGTCTATTTTCACAATTTCTGCCTCTATATATTTGACAATTTGGACAATGTTTAATTTGCCATTTTAGAGGTACAGTATTAAAAAGTCCTTAAATTGTCACTTTAGAAATGTGCAGATACCCTCTAGTCTATACACTTAAACTTTATGTTGGTTTGTTTACAGTTGAGTGAGAAAACAATGTTTCACATTAAGTTAATCATCTGGGGACCCCCCAAAATAATTGGGGGTCGAGTTGATGTGATGACGTCATCAAACGATAGTCGACTTCAACTCAACTTTTTACTGAGTTGAGTCGACTTACGAAAATCGCTTGGTGGTTCATCTAGAATAGATATACGGTACCCCTGGAGCGTCTCAAGCCAGTTGTCCTTTGGGTGCTCCCCCTTTGGGGGCCTGATCTATGAACAACTAGCAACACCTTCCATTGAATCACAAGCCCAAAATGTGGTCACAGGAATTGTCGATGCAGGGAGTTGTTCAAGTCTTTGT
This sequence comes from Nannobrachium achirus, assembly GCF_963921795.1. Lineage (NCBI taxonomy): Eukaryota > Metazoa > Chordata > Actinopteri > Myctophiformes > Myctophidae > Nannobrachium > Nannobrachium achirus. Next base: position 46,413,496 of record NC_137818.1, read on the forward strand.
GGATCCATACAGAATCTCCGGTTATTTGTCTTCCTTCTGGACAAGGACTGTGGAGGAATACCAGACCGCACGCCCCAAAACACAGTCGCCTCGGGCGTCTATCCGGCGGGACGGTAGAACAGGCTCTCCCTGGTACTCCTAAACGTAACCTCAGTAAACAATGCCTAAACGTTAAACCTAACCTTATTCCTAACTTATCCTCAGTGAAACTATGCCTAACCCCAAAGTTATTTCTACCCTTATCCTCAGTAAACAATTACAAGAACTGCAAGAACTGCCACTACAAGAACTGCCACGCACCGAGCGAGGGTGAGCGATCTGGTTACCCTGGGGAGGTCCAAGGGTTGTTGAAGGTTTAATGATGCCAGCATGCACCATCTCCCGTATTCTGCTGCAGCGCAGCAGAAGCTGATATTTTTGTGCTGGACCAGTGTGGTTCGGGACAGGTGCACCGTGCAGTCCACATCACAGGCAGAAAAGATCTCAAAGGACTCATGGCTTTGTGTTGAGAGAGAGGTCAGAGCGAGATTTCCCCGCTGCGAACAGCTGTAGGCTACTGATCTCGTTTGATGGGCCCTGTACTGATGTTTCAGTGCTGGCAATTAACTGATCGTCTGTGCATGGCGTCTTGTGTAACAGTGTCACTGCTATGCTAACTCAGGATATCCATAATGTCTCCCCATCATTCAGGCTAATCCAAACTGATGATGCACTAGTCATGGATGTTAGCCATCTAGAAATGGTGGCCCAGTCTTTTATTGGCCACCATTATTTGGAGAAGTCCATGCATCTACACTTGCTCTGTTTACAGGAGAGATGGGATGGCAGTATTGTGCCACCCCTCCTGTAGTTTAACAGGGACAAATGAGGTTGGCTCAGGCACTCTGGAGTGGGACAGTTATGTGTTATGTGCTCCAGTTCCTGCAGCTGTAATAACCAGAATGGGGGCATTGGCCATGTGGCTGCTGCGTCCTCTGTGGATTCTGTGGCAGGAGGAAACTGGAGACACCGTCTGCACTGTCTCTTCCTTTACTGTTTCATCCTCAACCCACTCTGCTTGTCTTACACAAGCTGAAGCTAGAGCAGTCAAATCCCAGCTGGCTTTCTCGCTTCACCAGTCTTTTCCACACGGCAGAGAAAGACTGTGAGGAATACTCTGACTACGTGGCTATGAGTGCGGTTAGGGTTAGAGATAATGGTTAGTAATGGGGAGAGTCGGAGGAACGCAACGTCGGACTAATACGCACCTATAAAGGCTTCTGTTATGGCATCACAGGGTGTCTGTTGGCAAGACAGGCAAACATGCTCACGGAGACTTTCGAGAAAGAGTCCTTGCATAAAGGCCTGCAAGGCCAGTTCCTCTTCTTCTGGGCAAGAATGCAGGGTAATTCCACTGGGTCAGTAATTGTAGTTCAGTGGCAAGTCCTTAGGCTATCTTTCTCTCTCCTTGTCCTGGAAAGCAGTTGTTCTCTGTTGTTTCATCCTGAAATGCAGGCCACCCAAATTGTTGCTATGAGTGCAGCCATGAGTGTGGCGCAGGTCATCCATTCCTCTGCTCAGACATCCATGAGAATTTTCTCTTCCAAAGCCAGTGCCATATGAATGGCTGGGTGTGTCCAGAGAAATGCTGGGAATGTATGTATTGTATACACAAATACAATATATAAACAAAACAAAACTAAATATACAGCATTACTGTGTGAAAACAATATTAGTTGACATCGGTATCATCATGGTATGAATATGAAATCCTCAAATGTAAGAGAACTGGGCAACATTATTCTTATATTTGGTATTCGCAAAATAGATCACGTCAAGAATGGAAAGATGTATTTTGAGCTGAGCAATTCAGCAAATCCAATCTTTTTGTTGGTTTGTCTGTCTGTCTGTCTGTCTGTCTGTCTGTCTGTCTGTCTATTACTTATTCTTGGGAGCGTGTCGATATTGCGACATTCTTTCGACACAGGTGAATGTTAACCTGGTGAAAAGCTAACCTGCCGACGTGGGTGAGTAGCTAACCTGCCGACGTGGGTGAAGAATGTTAACCTCTATGCCTAAACCTAACCCAAACCCTGACCCTAACCTCAGTAACCGTGACGCGGGTGAGTAGCTAACCTGCCGACGAAAGAATGACTCGTCAAAAGAGCGAGATTTCTCCCTTATTCTTGACATATAATCTTGTGAAACCTTCAAGCATCAATATGTTGGGCAAAATGCATCTGATATAAATCGAAATGTTGTAAACTGAATGCAATGCACCTCATTGTTAACTACTGATTAGAAATTGGTATTAACAATAAACATCTACCCTAAAATAGGCCCAGATCTATCAAGTGATCAGTTTTCCCCAAGCCCTCTGCTTATGCATCTCTTGGCAGTCTTCACTTCAATGGGAGTGTTGTTTACTGTATACCGTATATGTGAACTTCCAAAAACATGTGATAACACTGAACATTTCTTAATCTTGATACAAGCTTTGTTTACACAATTTACACAAAACGGTTTTGTCATAAGAACCCTTTTGTGTGAAAGCAAAACTACTTGACGCTGCCTGTTTCTGGTATAGGTCTACACAGTATAGGCCTATGCATGTCACACTGACACATGAGTTGCGGAGAAAGTTGATCTGTACTTACACAGGTAGGTAGCCTACACATTGTAGTCAAGGGTGGAGCATCAGGCAGTGTTGATTTTGTCGACTAAAACTATGCCGAAGTATGTTCGTCGAATACGTATTTTCACTGACGTAAACGAAATAAAAGCTAAATAAAAACTAAGCTATGATGACCCAAAAAATATATGACTAAATATACAGAAATTTTCTTCAACAAATAAAAAATAGATTCCACTAGGGATTAGTGGAGAAAAGATCCAGAAGAACTAAAAGACAAGTAAGTTGTATGTTTGGTTAGGCTCGGGTGTTGCACTCTGAAAATAGCAGATCTACAAGCTCCTTGCAGATCGGCTATTTGCAGCATGCAAATAAGTGTATAATTAGGCATTACGACACCATCAAGGCCTGCCAAAATACATGTTAGTCGACTAAATCAACTGTAGACTAAAATCTTAGGATAATTAGTCTATTAAAATCTTCTGGAAATGTATTCAAAAGACTATGTTTGCTGTCAAAATCAACACTGGCTTCAGGGAGGGGGTGGCTGCCCCCGATCTTTATTTGATTTTAGGACTGCCCCTTCACAATTAACACAAACAGTGGTAAAGACTTGTACTTGAACTGATGGGCCACTATGGTAATTTTTGTATAGATAAGTAACAGTATCGCTCATTAGTTGAAGTCAGTTAAAATAAATTATTATTGCCCATGAACTATTAGGGTTAGTCACTAAACCTAAGAGTTCAGCACCACGGACAGCAACAAGTGTGTGCATCTGCTGTCATGCATATGTTGTCTTTGTTTGTCCGTTTAAACTTTAAATCAAACAAACTACATTAAATGAAAATGCACTCTGCCACATAATGTAGTATAACAATATAATATTGGAGCATACTGGGTGGTTAAAGGGAATCAGATTCATCAGTATGCCCCAGGGCGCATTGATTGTTTATTGTCCTTTTTATCTGTGTTGTTTGACTATGGGAAAGGTTTTTTATGGAATTAAGTTATCAGGATGTATGTGTAATGTTATGTCATGGTGTTCCTTAAATAATTTATGCGGATGCATGTGTTTTGATATGACACCATGATGGATGTTTAGTTGTGTACAGGGCAGGAATTTCATGGAGGCTATGAAGGCCATGGCCGCCTTTGCCCCTCAGTTTGGCCTTGTGCCCCTCAAACCAATGGCATGACCTGAGGCCACAGTGGCCTTAATGGCCCAGATGACTGTACCACTTTCTACTCTGTCTCTTTCTGGTCAATATGTAGACAGTAGACATCTGTGTCTCTTTCTGGTCAATATGTAGACAGTAGACAGTAGACAGACACCAGTGTCTTTTGTTGAGATTCTGAAATCTTAACTCCCCCGAGTCCTCATGCATCTTCAAACCAATCCAGTGACTTTGATTGGTGCAGGGCTGAGCATGGATCAGATTGTAAATACCATCATTTATCTATTTCACTGCAGATTAGAGTATCATCCCTATAACCCATACATTCAACAAAGTCTTTCAATGGACTAAAATCTTGTTTTATTTGATGGCCTTCCTGCCCTGGCATTTGGCCTTTGTGTCCTCAAACAATGGACAACACCAAAGGCCAAGTGGCCTTGCCCCTAAAATGACAAAATTACAGGCCTGGTTATATATGCCTTTCCATATGCATTAGAATTGGTTTTGTGTTTGTGATCTGGTCACAATAAAGAATAATGGAAAACATTTGTCATAGCTAATCATTACAGTATTTATAAAATCAATATTACCAGTGCATTTTAATTTCTGCATGCTTTGGCATTTCTCTGTTAATACAAATCCCATGATGCATTTTGCAGACAAGCACTGGCCTGTTATCAACCTCACGGTATTTTCCAAAGTCAAGTTAACGTTTTCGTCTTAAATGCAGTGGACAAGGACAATGTCACGACACAGAAGACCGACAAGTTTTATGGCTGATTATGTAACATTAGTCCTAGATCAAGCAGATATAGCAATCAGTTTAACCTCATACATTGATTGATAACCACTGTCCTAGATCATGTTTAAAATTGTCATAGTGAGTATCCCTCAATTCTGGCTTAGGCCTAGAAATGTGAGCAAACATGATGTCAACTGCTATTGAAACCGTAAATAAGAATCATTCTCTCCCCCTACTGGCTGAAAACGGTATGTGGCATCATGCCTTAATTGTCTTCTGTCTCATACAAGTACAGTAGCCAAACAAGATGTACCATGTGACACAGGCCACTGGAAATCTAGATCCGAAACCTGTCCAATTTCCAGGCTCTGCACGTGCTAGGAGTCAATTGATTGCCATGGCAACCCCAGCTTATACCATATATAGGCAAATTCCCAGTCAGTCCACTCACTTTCCATGGTCTTCAGACATTCTCCACATTCTCCACAGATGTTTACAACCAGTAAGACTCCCTAATCGGGAGATAAGCGACAATGACTTCCCAGAGCTGCTGATCCCCTCATACAGGCATTCCCATATATGGGCAAAAAAGGACAAGGACAGACCCGATATAGAGATCTCTATGGACAGAAAGGGGATAAAGGCACTCAGACACATACAGAGATCTCCATATATGGCCACAGAAGGGACACAGACAGACAGACGGTTAAAACGGGTGCTATGACAGCGGGTACAACAGGTAACAGTTCATGCAATGCATTCCCTAATTTCATTGTTCCCAACTTGCATCGTTCCAAAGTAGGCCCGGGCCCAGCGGGCACAGGTCTAGTTTTGATAAAGGGCTCTAAAGCCCACGATTTATGCTTTGTCAACTCGTCGTTAAGAAATTTGACACTGATTGGTGTAGTACTTTGTAAGATTAGACACACAAACACACACACACACACACACACACACACACACACACACACACACACACACGCACGCACACACACACACACACACACACACACACACACACACACACACACACACACACACACACACACACACACACACCGGAAAAAAGACATACAGTAATACCTACCTTACCCTTCGGGCCTGACGGAGATAATTAACTTTGAAGACAGGGTCCAATAACGGCATCTGACATCACATTGACGATGAGCCCATATGGAACCAATAACAGTATCAAAGCCTAAAAAGCCAAACAGAAATGTAATTTCTATTCATAATGTTCCATTGTTCAACGATTAAATCTTTATCTCTGACATCATATTGAAAATGATGTCAGTCCATGCTCGAATATATGGAATATTAGGAACTGTTGCATGGTCTTTTGCTTCTTTTGCTGTTGCCTCCCCTCCAAATAATTGTAGGTGGAAATGAGGCTCTCTATACCTCTGAATGAGATGGAGGGATTTGAGCCCAAAGAGGAGAGGTCATCTGGGAACTATGGGGCTGGCCAGAGGCTCAGCAGCAGCAAGCTGAAGGATGTCTTCACAGGGCGTCTGCTGAAGACCATATCAATGGGTCAGGGCTTGTCGTTGCTGATCTGTGGGACGGCAGTGAGCAGCCAGTACTTGGCGGATGCCAGGGTTGAGGCACCCATGCTGCAGAGTTTCATGAACTACGCTCTACTCCTGCTCGTGTACACATTCCCACTCTGCATCAGGAAAGGGGAAGGCAACATGTTACAGATTTTAAAAACCAAGTGGCGGATTTATTTGTTGATGGGTCTCACAGATGTGGGGGCGAACTATGCAGTGGTGAAAGCGTACCAGTTTACCACTCTTACCAGTATACAGCTTCTAGACTGCTTTGTCATCCCGGTTGTGATGGTGCTGTCCTGGTGTGTCCTAAAGACGGGATACAGGCCGGTCCACTTGGTGGCTGTAACTGTCTGTTTGTTAGGGGTGGGTGCAATGGTAGGAGCTGACATGCTGGCCGGGAGAGATCAAGGATCCAGCAGTGATCTCCTCCTAGGAGATGGGTTGGTTCTGCTGGGTGCTGCTCTCTATGCTGTGTCCAACGTGTGTCAGGAGTACACAGTGAAGAACTTCAGTCGAGTGGAGTTCCTGGGCATGATGGGGCTTTTTGGGACACTCATCAGTGGCATACAGCTAGCAACCCTGGAAATTAGTGCAGTAGGGGCTATACAGTGGGATGTCAGAATCACTATGCTGTTTGCAGCTTATACATTGTGTATGTTTGCACTGTACAGCTTCATGCCTGTAGCACTGAAGATGACTAGCGCTACTGCAGTCAACCTTTCTCTGCTTACATCAGACCTATTCAGCCTCTTCTGTGGACTCTTCCTCTTCCACTATACGTTCTCAGGCCTGTACATTGTATCGTTTGTGGTCATCATCGTGGGCTATATCATATTCAACGTCTTCCCCACCAACATGGACACAGCCAAGGCTGAATCCAGAGGTGTTGATTTTGAACATCCCACTGCATGGTCAATGGACGTTACAGAGGAATATTGACGGTCATAGTCCCACTCGTTAGCCCCTGTAATTGATTAATTGAATATTTTATTAGACAAAAATTAACAGAACAAGCACAGTCAATTCAAAAAATATTTAGCACAGGCAGCACAAGTACAGTCAAACACCCTGCCTAAAACACATCAAGAAAGCCCTTCAAAAATAAGTGCACCGTATCAGTGAGTACAAGGTTACGGTGTTACGGCCAGTGGCCTTTTTTATTATTATTATTTGGTATTTGATATTATAATGTTAAGTTGGCTATTTTTTGGTAGGCTATATTCTTTGTATTGTATTTCTGTATTTTCTTTAGTTGGATTCACTTTGTGAATGGATGTGGGCTCGCTGAAAGGCGTGACCAGTATGTTCAGTTCTACCAACTGATCTAAATTTATAGATCAAGTTTATTCTCTTCAAAACAATGGCCGACAGTACAAAGGCAAGGCCCTTAGCCAATGAGGAGCAGCGTTCACCAACATCACCAACAAATGCAACCTGATATAAAGAACTAGACCAGGTCAACCTGGTTGTGCCAGACCCCCTGTCTGTCATCATCATTTATGACATCATGCCTTTTGTAGGCATGTCATCATCATGTCATCATCATATATACCCTTTATATAGAAAACCAGGACAGACAGACAGACCGACATTTGCTTATGTAGGCCTACCCATTTCATGGGTCTGGCAACAACACGTGGGCTCGCTGAAAGGCGAGACCAGTATGTTATACCAAAACTTTATAGGTCAAGGTTATTCTCCTCAAAAAGAATTACCGACAGTACAATGAGCGAGCAGCGTTCTTGGTGACATCACCAACAAACAAGTGTGACCTGATATATAAATAACACCCACATGAAATCTTTTGTAGTATGTTCTCCCAAATCTTTATATAATAAAGATTTGTGGGCTCGCTGAAAGCGTATATGTTCTCCCAGGCCAGTATTTTCTCCCAAATCTTTATATACAAAGGTTATTCTCCTCAAAAGAACTGGCCAACAGTACAAAGGCAGGGCCTTTAGCCAATGAGGGAGCAGCGAGCCCACACTGTTTCGTTGAAACAGTATTTCAAGTTGTTTCTTGTTTTGGAAGGGATATTTGTCTTCACAAGCCTGCTCGAAAACAACAACAAAAAACAACCATGCAACACAAAAACAACATGTCACAAAGACAAAACACAAGGTCCCCACTGTGGCCGAGGGGACAAAACTGACTTTTTCCCCAGATGGCATGAGGTGGAAGTAGCGATACATTGGGGATGATCAGTGTCATTTGTTGTTGAAAGGGCTGTGAAAGTGTGTGGTTCATATCAGCAGGTGTGGGAAAGACGAGCCGTGTGTGTGTGTGTCAGTGATAGTATTAGTGACAAAGCCCAGACTAGAGAGCCCTGCGCGGGAGTGTTTTCTTCACACTGTTTAGAACAGAAAGGTTTTTTCTCCAGTGTGGATACGCTGGTGTATCTTCGGGGACTGTCCCATAGGTCGAACTCCCGTTGGGTCGAACAGCGTTGGCAGGTTAGATAACACCCACAAACGTCAGCAGGTTAGATAATCACCCGCGTCACGGTTACTGAGGTTAGGTTTAGGGTTAGAGTTAGGCATAGTTTTACAGAGGTTAGGATTAGGATTTGGGTTAGAGTTTGGTGGTCGATCCAAAGGGTGTTTGACCTAATGTTACCGTATCTTCAGGTTACCTAACTGACTGAAACTCTTGTCACACAGTTTACAATAGAAAGGATTTTCTCCAGTGTGTCTGTGTATACGCTGGTGTATCTTCAGGTCACATAAGCCTCTGAAACTCATGCCACACTCTTTGCAGGGAAAAGGTTTTTCTCCTGTGTGGATACATGCTGGTGTGTCTTCAGGTGATTTAACTGATTGAAACTCTTGTCACACTGTTTACAATGAAAAGGTTTTTCTCCAGTGTGTATACGCTAGTGTCTCTTCAGGTGAACTAAGTGACTGAAACTCTTGTCACACTCTTTACAGATGAGAGTTTTCTTATAAGTCAGCTGATGTGTCTCGTCTTCTCCCGGTTGAGTTAAAGTCTTGGTAAACCTTTGATGACTGTAATATATTGGTTCGTCTGTGTCTCCTTGTTCTTGGCTGGTTAGAATTCTGGTGATTGGCTGGAAGGATTCTGAGGAGATCTGTCCATTTATGGGCATTTGGCAGTAGAGGTCTTGGCTCGATTGAGATCTGAAGTACGTACAATCAGAACGGCTGACCTTAGTCTGGGAAGATTGAGACCATTCTTCCTGGAGTTGCGGTTCATCATCAAATCTCTACACGACTGTGATAGGGACAGTGTTTTAGGTTCTGTTGGTTAATGGACAATATATTTATCCTCTTTCTGACTCCCTATTTTTTCCATCTCCTTCTCTCACAATAGAGTAAGGACAATCCTATGGTCTCTGTGGAATGAAGTGGAATTCAAAAGATATTCTCAATAAATGCTGAGCAGAGCTCTGGTCTGACCTCACTCACAGAACAACCGGTTGCCGTGCCTCCGTTGCCAATTGATATTTATCTTGAATCCCTTCGGAAAGGATTGCGTTATGTTAGTTGTACTTAGAATCTTGTGTTGTTGTTAGCCTCATCTTTTTGTTATTTCATTTAGGTATTTATTCATTTATTTATAAATTTTCCTTCTCCAAGTATCCATGTGAATATTGACTTTACAAGATGACATGAAATTGTTAATAAATATTCTATTCTTGCAAAGTCGTTGTCTGTCGTAAATATGTTGTGATTCTTGCCCTAGACACAGAGGGTCGTAACAAAGGTAATGTACTGTGATGTCATAACCATACCATTACCCATTGTCAGAGTACTTGGAGAACAGCACTGTGACATCAGTCATCTCTTCTGTGCATAATGACACACTTGTTGATTTCTAGATAGAAAATGGATGATGTTGTGTGCCCGGTGTGTTTTGGTGCCTGTCTCTATCTCTCAATTTTCAATTTCAAAATGTTTTGCTGGCATGCTAAAATATATTACTATTCTGGCCCCCTGGTTTACAACTCAAACAGCGCTGAGTCGGCTCAAGCGGACTTCGCAATGCTCAACACTGGAACTCCATATATGGAGATAACTGAAACATCCAAGCCTGACATCATAGACCCTATATTTGGGCATGACCAACATCGGGGCTCCATGCACAGCGATATCACCATGATAACGCCCGCACCGCAGCCAATGACATAAAGGAAAAGGAATCTTCGGGTTAGTTGAGATCCATCTGTGATACCCAGAGACATCAACCAACTACCTTTAACACACAATCCAACTGATTCTCTTTCTCCCTCTACTGCCAAGGGTCATCTCGGTTTAATTCCTACTTGGACACCATCGATCGCAGCGGGTCTTGACTCTAGCCAACCAGCTTTCGGTCTTTTATAGTGAGTTCTATATTTGGAAACATTGACAATGTGTCTCAGCCAATCACAGTGCGAGGTTGGATGTCACAATGTAGCAATATTCCTTGGCAGAAGACACAAAGGTTGAAATGAATTCATCCAGTTACAGAAGAGTAAGAACATGGAGCAGCCATACCGGGCAGAAAATGTTCTCACACATGAACTGGCATCCAGGGATGCAAATGCAATACGAGCAACGAGCAGTGAACCTCCTCTGTCAAGTGCACCAGTACAGGGGCAGGAGAGACGAAAGGAACAGCCCTTGCATTTGGCTCTAAGCTCAAGGGGGAGACAACTGAGAAAGAATCCCAAATTTATGGACTATGAAACTGACCTGGCTCTTGACACGAAAAGTCAAAAACAACTGAGAAAAACTCCCATCGGGAGAAACTCAAATAAGGGGCAAGTCACAGAGAAAATTCCATCAAGGCGTGGAGGGCGTAAGCATGCTATCAAACTAGCAGAGGACAGTGACCAGGAAACAAGTGAAAAACTGGCAGTAGAGTCTTATAGAAAACCATCATATAAATCTCCTAAAAAGGACCCTGCAATGTCAAGCTCTCAAGTTAAAATACCTCTTGCCATACAATGTTCCATGGAAGATGTCCCACCCACAGAGGTTGGCCAAACTGAAACTGAGCAGCCAAAACCAAAGAGGAAGCAGGTGACAAAGAAACCAGCAGAAACGTGGGCATATCAGGAGAAGCAGGGTCAAACCTCCAGCGCGACTGTGGAGGAGCAGGAGGGGATCATGCATGGTAACCGTCCAAGGAGAGGTGCTGCTAAAGCGGCAATGAAGTTCCTCCATGACTGGGCAAAAGACATGCTAGTCAATCCCAGTAATGACATGAGCTCCCCTCAGGGGTACCGGAGTGGTCACTCCAGCCCAATCGTGGCAGAACAGAAAGCTCCCAAGGGTGGCAGAGCACATGATAAGGGTAAAAAGAGGAAGCGTCATGACGTTGAGGGTAGGAAATCATATGAAGATGAGGACTTTGTTCCGGAAGGAATTGGAGAAGACAAGGAAGAGGAGGAGGAAGAGACGGAAGGGGAACTGGAGTCCGACTCGGAGTCACCTGTTGATTCCAGAGCAGAACTGCGCCGCAACAAGAGTATTCAGGGCAGATTGTATGGCACTGCACCTAATGGACTGCCTAACAACATGCTGCAACCTTGCTCTGAAAGCACCAAGTGCAACAAGGCGTTCAGAGAGAAACATCATAGCAGCTGGGTCTTCCCAGAGTGGATTCCCTCCATGAACGACTGGAAGACTGTTCCACAAAGTGACTTGGAGAAGTATCTGCCCCAGGAGATGCAATCTGCCGCTTTCAAAATCTCCAGAGAGGGTCTGAGCAAGGAGAACCCTCTACAAAAACTCAACAGGTTTGAGGCCATGGACAAGCATCCAGAGCGCCGGGACACGCTCATGTTTACCGGTGGGCCGGTCTGGGCTATGGAATGGTGTCCGAGCCCGGATGGTTCCGGTGATAATCAGTACATCGCCCTAGCCTGCCACCAAGGCATGGACGACCAGCATTATGCCAATGAGAAGTACTCTGGGACTGGCCTCATTCAACTGTGGGATCTAGGCAAGCTGGAGTATGATAGCAGTTCAACGTCACGCCCATCTCTAGTCTATGGTTTGGCCCAGGACAAAGGTTTCATCTGGCAACTCAAGTGGTGCCCTGCAGGGGCGTGGGAGCTGCCCACCTGCTCCAGGAAGGCTCCATACCTGCCCAGACTTGGTCTACTGGCAGCAGCTACCTCCACCGGCATTGTCACTATCTACAGCATACCCCACCCACAAGCTCTCAAAAAGCCAGTTGACTCGGAAGACAGCCAAGTGCACCCCATATTCAAGGTCAATGGTGTGATAACTCTGAAATTGGGTTCTTTCAGTGCTCCGCACAACGAAATGAACAGACAAGTTATGTCTATGGACTGGTCAGCAATGAAAGACCATGACATAATGGCTCTGGGCTTCTATGATGGATTAGTAGGTCTGTGGAATCTGTCGTCTACATCGTCATTTATGCGTATAACTGAGCCTGACCACTCCCTCACTCTCCTGCCCTACCGCTGTTTCCAGGCCCATGACAGCTGTATCCGAGCCCTGGCCTTCTGCCCCGCCGCCAGTAATCTGTTGGTGACTGCTGGAGACGACCGCATGGTGAAGGCGTGGGACCTGACGAGGCTGTACGACTGCATCACCGCACACAGGCGTCACCTTACCACTGAGGTATTTTGGCCCTTAAATGCCCCTGGCCTCTTTCTGTCCCAAGAGAATAGCTACGCACCAAATGGCCAACACGGCATCCATTACTTAGACCTTGGCTATCACAAGATCAAGCCGGCCTTTATGGTCCCCAGAACAGCCACTATGTGGTCCATGTCATTCAATGACTGGCTCAACAGCCTGGTAACATCAGACACCATGGGCGAGGTCATATTTGACCTGCTTCCTCGGATCAATGACAAAATCCAACCCACCAAAGTGACCGCTAAGGGGCGCTTTCCGGTGTACTTCACAGACATGGTGCCTTATAACGCAAACACTTCAGGTGAAATGGAAGGATCCTTGGCCGTGGAAAGCGAGAGGGTGGATGGACAAGGGGGAGCAGAGAGCCTGCATTTGAAGCCCCAGACATACAGAGATGCAGTCAGGCAATACTACCTCCACTACAGAGACAGTGATATGCAGACCTTTAAGAAATTCAAGAAGCGAGCACTGTGGAAACGGATGCGAAACACAGAGACGAACGCCAAGATAGATTTTGACATCATGCCAATGGCTGCACTACATAAGGTTCGCTTTAGCCCTAACATGAGCAGCCACACCTGGCTTGTGTCTGGTGGTCAGGCGGGGCTGGTCAGAGTTCACTGTCTGAGGGGCATGTATGGAGAAGACACTAAGAGGATGGTCATGAAGTGCAAGAAACAGTTCACCGCAGTCTACCACCCAGAGAACCAGAGCCAGGCCACAGAATACGTAACAGAAATCCAGACCAACACCGAGCCACTATAGCATGATTTTGGAGGTTTCACCCCTATGCTGATGATGATGTGTAAGAAACTGATGATGATGATCATCACCGGAATGATCGCCCAAAAACACACTTGCCCCCATTTTTTGCACAGAACTCGCGCCCCCAGTGAGTCGGCGTGCAGAACGTCAACATTCAGAGGTCGCCGGATTTGTGTTCGACCGTTCCGACATCACTGGATTTGACTGGGCAAGTGGACTTTGGTGGTCAGGAAGTGGGTTTTGGGGCAAGCATTCTTGTGTATATTCCTATAAGTCTCTCTCATATACCCTACATTTTATACATTTTTCAAATGACATAAACCCTCTTTTTACCAGCTTGCAAAGCTGGTCAATTAATAGACAGCCGATTATGTCAATCAATCCATATATAATACCCATACCTGTACTTCATTGCCAGTCAAACTATCTTACTACTATAATTCGAAAGACCTTGTCCTTTCATTGTCAGGGGATGGCCAGTGCAGCAAGGAACAATCAAATTCAACAGGGTTTTACCCACGATATTCCCTAGTGGTCTGGCCACGGTGGCCTATAGGCTATCTTTCCCACTTTCAATAGACTTGCATGATGTATAATTTAACTTTTTGCATAATTATTTTATTTTAGCAACATTTTAATTTAAATAGTCAAATCTTAGCAGCAGTTAATTCAAAAAGATAATCACCGGAAGAAAGTGCCATAGTGCCGAACATAAAGTGCTTCCTGTCTGGGCCAGAAACAAGATCCGGATCTGCATTGCTTGCAGACGCCCTTTTCTCTGTTTCCAGATCCTGTCACATGGCCTGCAGCATTTCTTTGCTAGCTTGTGAGTTTATAGCATGCTAAAGATGGGTCGTGCTAGCATGAATCCTTTTGTAACCGTCCTTGTATGGCATCGTGCATGCGGATTTAGCACATAAAAAGGTAATACAATCATAAAATAGCTTGACAGGTTTTTTTCTTGGCAATCAAAAGCAATCACACGTGAGTGGTGCTATTTATGAGTTAATTTCATCAAGCATCCCACTGGCCAATCACAGCCTGTCCTGCAAAGCTTGGCCTATGGGACCCTGGGCGTACAACGAAATTAGAGCCGTTTGTGCCAAGATGTAGTCCTTATCTAGGTCAGAAGTAGGCCACGCTGTTCTGCGAAGCTGAGGTTGATGTTTTGTAGGATCCACAGAGTCATTTCAAAAACACCATTTACATCCCTGAAACGCCCTTTTCTACTGCGAAAAGCACAACACCTTGCCTCCGACATGTCTTTTCAGTATCCCCAGGCTTACCGCGACGAGGCAGTTGTGGACGATTATCATGGCAGTAAGATCCCTGATCCCTACAGCTGGCTGGAGGATCCTGACAGTGAGAAGACACAGGCTTTTGTGAACGCTCAGAACCAGCTGACTCTGCCTTATCTGCAGCACTGTGAGGTGCGGGACCTGTTCAAGGAGTGCATGACGGAGCTTTATGATTACCCCAAGTACAGCTGCCCTTTCAAGAGGGGGAGCAGGTACTTCCACTTCTACAACACAGGACTCCAGAACCAGAGTGTGATGTATGTGCAGGAGAGTCTGGACGCACAGCCCACAGTCTTCCTGGACCCAAATACCTTTTCTGAGGATGGGACCGTCGCCCTGAGAGGTTACGCATTCTCTGAGGACGGGGAGTACCTGGCGTACGGTACGAGTGCCAGCGGCTCAGACTGGGTGGAGATCCGCTTCCTGCGGGTGGAGGGGGCGGTGCCCCTGGAGGACCACCTGGAGCGGGTCAAGTTCAGCTGCATGTCCTGGACCCACGACGGCAAGGGCCTCTTCTACAACTCCTACCCCGTCCAGGACGGCAAGAAGAGTGACGGCACAGAGACTTCCACAAACCTGCACCAGAAGCTCTACTTCCACGTCCTGGGCACTCCCCAGCCCCAAGACTGCCTGTGTGCAGAGTTCCCAGAACACTCCCAGTGGATGAGTGGAGTTGAGGTCTCTGATGATGGCCGCTATGTGCTACTGTCCATCAGGGAGGGATGTGACGCTGTCAACAGACTGTGGTACTGTGACCTCCACAACACCCCACAGGGGATCACAGGGCCTTTGCCTTGGGTGAAACTGATCGATAACTTTGACGCAGAGTACGAGTATGTGACCAACGAGGGCACGCTGTTCACCTTCAAGACCAACCTAGACGCACCACGCTACAGGCTCATCAACATCGACTTTGCCTCCCCGGCTCAGTGCAACTGGAAGGAGCTCATCCCCCAACATGATAAGGACGTCATCGTGTTCGCCACCTGTACTTATTCCAGCTACCTGTTTGTGTGCTTCCTCCACGACGTGAAGAACATCCTGAAGATGTACCGGCTGAGCACCGGTGAGGAGCTGAGGACCTTCCCCCTGGACGTGGGCTCTGTGGTGGGCTTCACCGGCCGCAAGAGGGACTCTGAGATCTTCTACTATTTCACCTCCTTCCTCTCCCCAGCAATCATCTACCATTGCGACCTGACCAAGGATCCCATGCAGCCCAGTATCTTCAGGGAAGTCACCGTCAAAGGCTTCGACCCCTCTGACTACCAGACCACCCAGGTCTTCTACCCCAGTAAAGACGGCACAGAGATCCCAATGTTCATCGTCCACAAGAAGGGCATCGCGCTGGACGGCTCCCACCCGGCGTTCCTGTACGGCTACGGAGGCTTCAACATCTCCATCACTCCCAGCTACAGTGTGTCCCGGCTCATCTTCGTGCGACATCTGGGGGGAGTGCTAGCTGTCGCCAACATCCGAGGAGGAGGGGAGTATGGGGAGACCTGGCACAAAGCTGGCATGTTGGCCAACAAGCAGAACTGTTTCACTGACTTCCAGTGTGCGGCTGAGTATCTCATCGCGCAGGGCTACACCGCTCCCTCTAAACTCGCCATCAACGGCGGCTCCAACGGCGGCCTGCTCGTAGCGGCATGTGTGAACCAGCGTCCAGAGCTGTTTGGCTGCGCCGTAGCTCAGGTGGGGGTCATGGACATGCTGAAATTCCACAAGTTCACAATAGGACACGCTTGGACCACAGATTTTGGTTGCTCAGAAATCAAAGACCAATTCAGCTGGCTTATCAAATACTCTCCGCTCCACAACATCTGCGTACCAGAGGGCGACGGGGTCCAGTACCCCGCCGTGCTGCTGCTGACGGGGGACCACGACGACCGCGTGGTGCCCCTGCACTCGCTCAAGTACATCGCCGCGCTGCAGCACATCGTGGGCCGCACCCCCAAGCAGACCAACCCGCTGTTCATCCACGTGGACACCAAGTCGGGCCACGGTGCCGGCAAGCCCACCAGCAAGGTCATCCAGGAGGTGGCTGACACCTATGCCTTCATCGCCCGCTGCCTCAACATCTCCTGGGTCAAATAGAATGGTGTTCCCCCTCCACTACTCCCCCCTGGGCTTAATTTATATAGCGCCGCTGTCGGGGCAGAAAGCTCTTATCTCTGTATTCTACATTTTTGTGTTTTTTTTTTTCTTTTTTTGTAAATGAACTATGCCCTACTTCAGTGATTCTCAACCTTTTCAGGCCGCGACCCCCAAAATAATAATATTTTAACTGCTCCCCCCTGACAGCACTAAGAGTTGAGGCATTACATTTTGTATAGCACGGTTCTATTGTAGCAGATCGACATGCTCACAACGCCTCGCAACGCTGTGAGCAGTGTGAGCAGTGTGAGCATGTGGTTTAATGTGTCATTTTAGAGGAATTAAAAACCTTCCTTAAATTGTCAATTTGGAAATGTGTGTACCCTCTATACACTTAAACTTTATGTTGGTTTGGGGATCCCGACCCACAGGTTGAGAACCACTGCCTTACTTGACCATGTAAAGAAGTGTAGAGCTGTTGTCACACTGAAACTATAAGCTAGTAATTGTATTGTTACCCTCCATGGGTGATATAAGTCAAGAATAAGTCCAGTTGTTAAGTCCAGGGTTTGTGGTTCCTATGCATCAACACAAAACAAGACAAAGAGAATACAGTGTACATATGAATCAAATGATTTACAAAGAGAATACAGTGTACATATGAATCAAATGATTGGAATTATCAAGTTACATCAAAAATATACATCAATATTAATACAGTCTAAACTCTAAACTGTACAATACTAGCTCAATACAGAGTAAAGGGGTTCCACGCCCCGGCCACAGGAGCGGGGACGGACGAATGCAGAGGTGAGAGACACTGTAGCAGCTTGGACAATTTACAGTAAGCCTTTTATTTAGGTGCTAGTTGAGAAGTGCCAGGCAGACGGCTATAGGGCTCCCAATGGTATTTACTTCATCCATCAAATCTAGGATATCCAATTAAACCTCACAATTCTTGATGATTAAAGCAGTGTAGCAGCAGGACTGGAGTTTATAGCCAGATGATTTAAATCATGAACCAACATGATTCAAATAGATTCAGATTACACTTGCCTTTATAAACCATCTTCATTGAACTTTATTGATTTGATGACGTACTGTAGAGGAAAATAAAGGGCCTATTTGTTGTCATAACCAATCATTTAGGATTAATTATCTAATCAATAATTGTATAATATTTAGGAGAGTAGGCTACGGTAGGGCCTACAGCAGAGTAACTCAACTACTCTCATCAACTTTTAAGGAGAATTTAACTGGGGTCAAGAAAGAAAGAAATTCACATTCTTTTGCCAGATGTGACGGGCCCATAGATATCTGTGATTTCCAGCAGAAATGCTGATCTACAAGCTGAGCATGTAATGTTATATTTTAATGTCATCATGACATAGGCTATTTACATGTCAGTGCTGATTAGGTCATGTTAACATTTGTGCAGTGCAACAAAATGAGAGCACATGGTTTGTTGGGTTCCTCCTACACAATCTAGGTTATAAGAGCATGTTGTGTTGGGTTCCTTGTCATAAACATTATGTTTTGCACTAGTCTTGTGCACTAGTGTTGGACACTCACACCTGTTATGTGCACACTGGCTTGTGAAATACCTTTGATGAAGTTGATCTGCACTTGCCTGGTTAATAAACCAGACCGAACACAACAACACCCCCTGGCGGTAGTGAGGCTGGCAACGCCAGGCAAGATCTGCACAGCAAGCAGTCTCTCTAAACAGGTGTATTTCATAACATGAATGACCCTTTCAGTATGTTTGGTTCATTTAGGTTTAACTGTTTGGTTAATTTGGGTTTTAACTGTTTGGTTCATTTAGGTTATAACTAGACTGTTTGTCTGTTTGGCCACCGGCCCACTTGTTAGCGATGCAAGTTGAGATTGCAAGCCCCAACCAAGTAACGCTCTGCAAGTAGGCATGGCCTACTTGTGCACAAGACGCAAGTTGGCACCTCGACAGAGTGCAGTTCTAGTTATTATTATTATTAGTGTGGTTGCCTGGAGGGCAACACACTATTGTTCTAGTCCGGCCTGTTTTTGAGCGGTGGTAAACCGCTCCATAGAGTGGCTGTGCGTGTGTCTGTAGCCACTTTTCCTCAGCGTTTTGCCATAGCAATGTGTTTTCCTCAGCGTTTTGCCATAGCAATACGTGTGTGTGTGTGTAGCCATATTACATCACCAATTACATCCTAGACATATCTGTAGCCACTTTTCCTCTGCGTTTTGCCATAGCAATGTGTTTTCCTCAGCGTTTTGCCATAGCAATATGTGTGTGTGTGTGTGTGTGTAGCCATATTACATCTCCAAATACATCCTAGACCTATATCCTAGTCTTTTTGAAGCGGTGAAAACCGCTTCCAATGAGTGGCTTTGTGTGTATCACGCCCATATATGGTGATTTTAGTCCAGAATGAACAGGCTTTTTCAAAAACAGAATGTCCGTTTAATTACCATATATGGTGATCTCAGTCCAGAATGAACAGGGTTTTTCAAAAACACAATGTATGTCACCTCATGTCCATATATGGACACTCCAGGCCAGAATGAACAGGTTTTTCCTGTCCCGTACGTGCAAAATATCAGTCCAGAATGAATAGGCTTTTTCAAAAAGCAAAATGTGTGTCCCATGTCCATATATGGTCATTTCAGTTCAGAATGAATAGGCTTTATCTGTCCTGTACGTCCAGAATATGTGTGCGGTGTCCCTCCCGGTCAGATGAATGGATACTTTGAGGATTGGTCAAGCTTCACATGAAAATTTGGCCTTCAGGTTTTATCTGTCTTGTACATGCAATAGGTCTCACCTATTGCAGCAATGACAAATAGCCGCATAAGAGCAAAAGCAAAGGCACAATAAGAATATACAGATGCTAACAGAATGGTAAAAAGGAGCATTAAGGCAGACAAGAGTAAATACATTGAAAATCTAGCAGAAGTTGAAAAATGTAGTAGGCCACAAAGATAACAGAAACTGAAATAATTATAGAGGGATGCAGTTGACAAACAACTTAAAGAGACCAGCAAGCAGGATTTTTTATATATATTTTTTAAAACCTATTATACCGGCTGTCATACCGGCTCTCCAGACAATTCTATACTAAGATTCACCGCTTCACTTCGAACCGAGGTTTGATTTTTCCTCAGCGTTTTGCCATAGCAATGTGTGTGTGTGTGTAGCCTGTATTACATCACCAATTACCAATTGAAGAGGTTATGCAAGCACGACCACCGCTCACTTTACATTATGTGTGATTATTTTTTTATGGATCAACTTTTAGCCAATCAGGAAGCAGCATTCTCGGTGACGTACATTGAGTTCAATGTGGTCAAGCTTCACATGACAATTTGGCTACCCAGACAATAAATAGGCAACCACCCACACTTGCAATTTCCAATTGCATCTTTCTAGTAAAGTTATTGACTCGTTCTGTGTTTTGAAATCATTGTCATGTTCTATTCTTTTATTTAGGGATGCGGTATCGGTACTCGTGGTATCGGTACTCGCCCCGATACCGGCCTATTTTGCGGTATCGGTACTCGTCCGATACTTCTCACAAAGCGCACGAGTACCCTGTGTGTTCCGCCACTTCGCCTTTCTCTCTCTCTCTTAAAGGAGTAGTTCACCCCCAAAATTACTTTTTTTCTATTGATTAGTCACGCCATGGAGAGTAGAGTTCAATAATATTTTTTGTTTTTTGTCACATTCCTAAGACAAAAATGTGATAACAATACATTTTCCCCCATTGATTCCGGATGGTGACCCGTTTCGAAACGGTTTCACCATCCGGAATCAATGGGGGAAAATTTACTCGAATAAAACTTTTGTCTTAGGAATGTGACAAAAACCAAAAAATATTATTGAACTCTACTCTCCATGGCATGAGAATAGAAAAAAAGTCATTTTGGGGGTGAACTACTCCTTTAAAGTATCAAAAGTAAAACTACAAAATGTTTGAGCATAGCAGATCTAGAAGATCATGCACAGTACAGGAATTTCCATGGGCTAAATCTGAAAAAAAAGTGAAATGTGTGGCAGTTGTGCCATGTTCTGGGAAAGCAATGCAATTTAATGTGTTATATACAGCCAGAAAGTGAGGAACATCTGATAAAAAAAAAAAAAAAACGTAATTTAAAGACATTTTGTATTATTAATTGTACTCGTATCGGTACTCGGTATCGGCGAGTACTCAAAATGAAGTACTCGTACTTGTACTCGGTCAATAAAAAAGTGGTATCGGGACATCCCTACTTTTATTATTACTTGCGTCAGCAGAGCGTGCGAGTAGGCTGGAGGTAGGTGCACCTCGACAGAGTGCAGTGTAGTATCTACAGCAGCTTCCACAGTGGTTCTTTGGGTGGTTGAGGTGATAGGCACCTCCGGGTTCTTCAGTGATTCTTTGGATGGTTGGGGCTATAGGGCAGTGTTTCTCAACCACTAAGCCTGGGGACCTTTGGTGTGCCCCTGAGAAGGGTCAAGTGTGCCCCTTGAAACTGCTTGAAAGCCAGTATTGTATTTATCATTTAGTGAAAACAACGCCTCGCGGTGCGAGGCGTTGTGTGCTTGTAGATCGGCTGTTTTCACTATACTGTTGTGCCACTGCCTTGTATGATGAATCAGGGCTTTACTTTGCGAAGAAACGTACACATTTGAAACTTGGAGATATAAGGCTTCTTCCCGACAGTGACGATATTTACACCTCCGTATTATGTTGGTGTGCCCATGGATTCTTGGGACATGAAAAGTGTGCCCATGCTGAAAAAAGGTTGAGAAACACTGCTATATAGGGCATAGCAGTGGTGTGGTTTACTGGTGCCACAAAAAATGGGCCATTCGTTTTTCCCATTGGCTTTTACAAGTATATTTATAATCAATTATTTTAAGCCTAGAATCAAGTCATCCATGACCATGATCCTGGTGAATCATGACCATAAAACCTTTAATTCTGTGAAAAAAGAAAGGAAAGAAAACCGCTAAACAAATTTGGTATTTATGAAATGCAGTATGTCATGATATCATATAATTAAATATTCAAATAACTTTTTTCACAGTGCGCTGCTAAAACCAAAATGGTTCCATGATTAAGAACTGCTTTTGGTGCTATACTGTAGCACCACATTTGTTTTTAGAGTATACTCAAGCTACAAATTACAATTTAGGGCAATAAAATAAAATGAGTATTATCTTTATTTTATTTCATTTTACCATTACTGTGATTACCAGAACCCTCTTTGACAGGACTTCCGCCTTTCCTTCCATCCTCGTCACTTTGAAGGCATTTGAAGCCGCTGTTCTTGGAAATCACTACCAGATTATATGTCATAGATCTCAGTCAGTGGTGGAAAAAGTGCTTACATTTTATACGTAAGTAAAAGTATTGACACTGCAATGTAGAAATACTCTGTAACAAGTAAAAGTCCAGAATTCAAA
Source organism: Nannobrachium achirus (assembly GCF_963921795.1). Taxonomy (NCBI): domain Eukaryota; kingdom Metazoa; phylum Chordata; class Actinopteri; order Myctophiformes; family Myctophidae; genus Nannobrachium; species Nannobrachium achirus. The sequence goes on from NC_137818.1 coordinate 46,435,791, forward strand.
ATGTACAGGTATTGGCTTCAAAAAATACAAAAAGTACTCGTTATGAAGAATGTTCCATATCATTTTTTCAAATGATAAAAGAAATAGCAGATCACAATGCGTGAGCTTATACATTGGCCGAAATGTATAGGACTGAAGTCGTGAAATAACAATCAAAATCTACAAAGTTACTAGTAACTAAACCTTTCAAATAATTGTAGTGGAGTGAAAGTACAATATTTTCCTCTGCAGAGATGTGGTGGAGTAGAAGTAAAAATCAAACCTCGGTTCGAAGTGAGGCAGGGAATTTTTATTCTATGTGTTCTAGAGCTATGAAATCTGTGTTCTAGATCTATACATTCTGTGTTCTAGATATGTGCTTTAGTTCTATATTTTTATGAATTCTGAATGCATGAATGATTTTGTCTGGAGGGCCAAATTGTCATGTGAAGCTTGACCAATCCTCAATTCTGCATGCACGGGACATGTACGGGACACACAAAGCCACTCCTTGGAAGCGGCTTTCACCGCTTCAAGCTTCAAAAATACTGAAAATTGGAAATACCCAAGTAAAGTACAAATACCTCAAAACTGTACTTAAGTAGAGTACTTGAGTAAATGTACTTAGTTACTTTTCACCACAGATCTCAGTCCTGTGGGGTCTTCAACAGGGGGCCCAGCTGGGACCCCTAGGGGGTCCTCAGAGTTACTACATCCTTATTCTGAGAGAACTTTAGCCAAAAATAGCATATCTACAAGCTATTTTTGGCAAATTGGTTTGGTTTGGTGTAGAGGTAAAAAGAGCGGAGTACAGAGTGAAAGGTCAAGTTTACTAAGTATCGACGATTTAAGATTTTAAGTGGTTAAGTGTCAAACAATTCAAGTCTATGAATCTATATGAAATCAATGAGAATCTCCATCATCACACACTTATACATGTAGAGGGGGTCCCTGCTTCATTGCTCTCAGCTAAGGGGTCCTTGGCCTGAAAAGGTAAGACCCCAGCTCTAAGACATTGGTAGAATGACGACATCAGTATGACGCCAGGCATGTCCATAATAGGAATAATACTCTGATGTAACTGTGATGTTGATGCCAATATAAGGGTTCACCGAGAGACTGTGGGAGGAACTTGAAACATTAACACTCGGTGAGGAACAGCACGGCTATTTCCTTTTGTGCTCTCTTATGTGTTAGAGATGTGGTTTATTTATTTACTGAGTTGGTTGTCGCTGGTGCTCCAGATTTCATTTGTCTTCCTAGCCATCTCTACTGCACTGTACTACGTGGCACTTCTAATAGAAGAACACACAGTTGTCGCCAGTCGAATAATGAAGTACATGATACTGGCCTCAACAGGTGTGCTTGCTGGCCTGTACCTGTTTGAAGGCTTTCCTGTGTCCATGGTGGGAATGGGCCTTTTCACTAACCTGGTGTATTTTGGCATGCTGCAGACCTTCCCCTACATAATGCTGAGCTCGCCCAACTTTATCTTCTCCGGTGTGTTGGCGGTGGTGAACCATGTCATGGCTTTCAGGTACTTTTCAGGGGTGTCCCGGTATTACCGATTCTCAGAGGTCCTGGCATACTGCACCATCTGCCTGTGGGTCGTACCCTTCTTGTTCCTCCTTTCACTCGCCGCTGGGGAATATGTGCTTCCATCCTCCAGCCAGCAGCGAGAAGATGATGTGGTGACAAACTACTTCATGAAGGGCAAGCGAGGGAAACGGTCTGGGATCCTCCTCATCGTCTCTTTCCTTAAGGAGGCAGTGCTGCCCAGCCGACAGAAGATGTACTGAGGAGGTCGGGGCAGGGACGTGCAGAGAATGTTAGAGAGGCTGACATTTCTAAAAGGGCCTTTTGGTGGAATTATCGAAAATAGCAGACCTCCGAGCTCCGAGGTCAGCTATTTTCAGTGCTTGATACCGCACCGAACTAAGCATAATCAAGTCAATACTGGAGAGGTGGCTTACAGCATGGATTTCTACACAGAGAGGACTATTCTTTCAACATAAGATGCTGCATTCAACTTACGGAGAGTTTCGACAAGGCAATTCTCTTGAATGCTGCCAATTATTGTTGAAATTCTGGACAGGAAGTCAAAAAACAACGAAACAACAGGAAGTGGCCAACAAACACTGCTTCCTGCTTTTTAACCGGCCCAAGAGTTTAAGCAGGATGTGTTTGTTTGCTTCTGTCTATCTACATTGACTGCCAACAATATGTGAAGACCATGTTGGACTCCAGGGTTTCCTATGCTTTGGTATTAAGATCTGTTCAGATTTTAGGAGAGGGCTTGAGTTAAACAGGAATAGAGTTGAAGCTTACCTGAATCTCGTTGTCTGAACTTGATTTCAGAGTAGTGGATGTTAACACTATAGCCACTTGTTCCCTCAGCTCTATATTCTCACATAGGGACATACGGATGTTCCCTAAATGTAGCAATTGGGATAGGATTTGTCTCCAGCACTCATTATCAGAACGCGGTCTGTTCCCTGACAGACCGCAGAAGGGCTCGGAATACATTGTATTCTACCCTTTCATCAGCCAAGCGACTGACGCTGTGGGTGGACCCATATGAAGTCTCCTAATGCATTGCAGAAATGGGCTCCATCTGTGTTCACCTATAGGCCAAGGCCGCATTTAGCCCGGTAGTATCATGACCGGTCGATGGTCAGTATCTGGGCGGTAGCGTGTCATTGTTTTCTGACTGTGCATTTCTCTGACCCATAATACTAAACCTATCCCTAAGCACAACCACGCGTAGCCACGTAGTCAGAGTAATGAGATGTCGGACTTAGGATCAGTCTGGGCTGAGCATACAGCATGACAACTGTAAAGTTGTGTTCACACATCGGACACAAGTCACGACGCAATTCTTTTGAGCAATGTAATTCAATACTAGATGGTACAGTTACTAAAGAAACGTTGTGGACTTGACATCTGGCACAAGATGTTCCATAGGATTGTCAGTGAACATGACTTCATCCTTTCCCGAACTATCCCAAGTTGGTGCATCATCGGACATTGCATCATACACGATGGATGTCATAGCCTAAAATAAAAGTTTCTAAAAGTTTAATATTTCAAAATGTATAAAAAGTATGTTTTTAAAAGTATTCTCAAAGTTTCAAAATGAGCTATTCCTCAAGAAGCGTAGGCCTATTATTATTATTTTTTGTATCTTTTTTCAAACAGGCTCTATGGTGTGCCACGGTTTTAATAATACATAATTATAATAATAATAATACACAAAGTTATAAAGAAAATAAAAAGTGGGTTTTAGGAATCAAGGCCATTTAATAATAAAGAGAAGAGCCCTGGCTCCCATCCTACATGACTGTCTCCCTGCACCTGTACCCACAATCAAAATGTGTTTCCTGTCTTCTCTTTACCTGGAGAAGGTTTTACAGAGCTGGCCATGAGTTGACACAGACTGAGGCATGAGATGCCTATTATACATTTGCATTGTCTGTGTCTCAGAGGAGGGCAGTGGACAGTTCAGAAACCTCCCTACCTGTGACATCATCGATGGGGAATCCAAGCTAATAGAAACTGCTTGCTTTCTATTCCTGGGAAGTTTAGCATGCTATAATGGAAGCCATTGTTCTCACATTAGTAAAACAAGAAATGACACAGTCATATTATACCAGCTTGTGGCAAGCTAAAACCCTTGAAAAGTATACTGTCATAACTCTTACATCTTAAAACATTACCAAACAAGAGCAAATTACATACCAGGTTGTGTAAATCTGTGTATATAAAACATACCCCCTATCTAATCTCTTAACTACACCGACAGAGTATAGGAGAGCCTAGCAGAGCGTACACTGCGAACACTGCAAACACACACATGCACGCGCGCGCGCACACACACACTCACACAGAATCTTCAAGGCTGGTGTGTGGTGAGTAAAGGAGACAGTCAGCAAAGTACATTCACAGTCACATTCAGCGTATGTGACAAATAAACAGTTTACATTGCTTTTGTCTTTTGGCATTCTGGTGGTGCGAGCCGTTCGAGGCCGAGGCAGAGACCCGGGGGAGTGCCAGTGGGCACAGCGAAAACAAAGAGGCTGACGCTGTGTGTATGCAATATTAAAGCAGCACTATGTAACCTTCTTCTACCCTGGATTTGAACCTGGTTTCCTGTGCAGATTTCTTTTTTCAAAATTAAATTTCTCCCCTGTGCAAGCCATTGGCTCTGTGTCAGAAATGTTGCTGCTGGTCTGGAGCGGCAACATTGGTGGGTCATAGATTGCAGCTTTGTGAAGATTTCTCCAATTTGGCTCTGCAAAATAAATGTTACCATAATGTTTGTTCGCCAGAGATAGAATATGACCATCTCACATGGTTTGAAAAGAAAACGTGAACTGACCCACTGAGGAATTTGTTTGGTGAAAGGTCAAATTCAGAGAAATGTATATGTGATAGGCTAATATTAATATCTCAGCTTTTCTAAGTACCCAAAGATGCTTTACATGGGGGGGAGGAAACCAACAAAACAACTTTATTAGGTGAAAAAAAAAACACTAAGACAAGGCTAACTCTAAGGAAATAAAAACAGTGGAATGATGAGAAAGGGGGTGCAGTGGACTGGAGTTAGCAGGGGAACACCATATGAAGCGGCCAACCAATTTGGCACAGTAAAATGTTATATGTTTGGATCAATTGACGTGAGACTTCGTATGCACACGAATGGCCATTTTTGATCATTTTGAAGAACTATTTTATAATGTAAATGTTGCCTATGATATGCCCAAAATAGGGACGGCAGGTTTAAATTGGTTAATTATAGGCTATATATTAATGGCAGTGTTAGGAAATTCGTTGTAGTTAATATTGAGTATTCGTTTTATCAATAGATATGGAACTTGTGACTGTGTTTCACTGTTGCCATGCTAATGCCATGTCCAGATTTCAACCTTGGCTCTGTGGAATTCTGTGCAAAGCACCCACAATAAAGGCCACTGTCTGGTGGAAACTAGGACTCTCTGCCTTATCAACTGTGGCCCCAAAACTAACCACCTTTGTGGAAATATACTAGGATGACCCCCACGTGTTCTTGATGGATGTGGCTTGTCATATTAGCAGGAACCTATGAACTTGTCCCACGCCTAACTGTCATATACTGTATTCTTCATATACGAATGTCTGACCACCATCTTGCCAGATAGAGCACAAACCATTGAACTATTATTTTTGTACTGTAGGGGAGAGCCGCCTCAATTGTAACGCTTCATAATTGTAACAAGCACATTATCTCCTGATTGGTCAATGCCATCATGACGTCATCGCATCAGTATGTGACCAGGGCCGTAATGAACGTCTCAGGAAGTAAGAACTATTTGTATCCAGCCTAGACCGAGTTATTGCAGAAAAACTGGTATTTCTCAAAATGCGTAAAGAATTTCACCTTGAGTATCTTTGGTCTGCAAATCTTTTCTTTAATGTTGCTGAGATAAAATCTAGATGGCTGTCTGCATGTATCTGTTCTTCATTAGTTTACATCGTTTTAACTTGCTATGCATGTTAGTTCTGTTCTGTAGGCAAGGTCAAAGCAGGGGTGCCAAAACGGTTCAATTGTAACACAATTTAACATGATAATATCATATTGAAATATTTGACATATTGGCCAATATTGTGTTCAGTCAGCTGATATTCAATTACAGTGTATTTTAAGTCAGATTAGGGATGTATAACATGTTGCATTAATCAAACTTGCTATTTATTTAGGTAATCAATGTATTTTCCCATGGAATTCACTCAAACGCTTAAACTGGTACATCTTCTAATATTTAATATTTTCCTAAAGTATGATATAGTATCTTATCACACCCTTGGTATGAACACAATGTAAAAGAGTTGCTTGAATGAAATATAATTGATTTAAACAAAAAAATATTTGTTTATTAAGGTTCTTTAGCTGTGTTACATTTGTAAATCATGCTGTTACAATTAATCCCGTGTGGGCTTCAAATGTAACATCGGAACAGCGTCCACTCTCGGTTTAATAACTCATGACCTGTTTTATCAATTGAAAGACTTGAAGTGGTTTATGATAGCAGACATGTGTAAGTCCTTTGCCTGAAAATATTACATATGTAGGCTAGGTAAAATAATCTCTGAGTTAAAATATTGAAATGTGAAAAACGTTACAATCGCTCTCCCCTACCTGTCTGATAACTCTCTCAGCACAGTAAAATCTAAATATGCATTTTGATTTATTCTCCTGTATTATGTCTTGGTGATGTATTTTTGTCTCATATGGGAATAAGAAACGATGTGTTGTTCTTTACATAATGTATTTTATCAGGCAGTTATCATAAGATTAGGACCTTTACAGAAGGACCTATATATTGCAATTATTATCAGTGGAATTAGGAACTGTATTACCTAGCATGCCCTGCAGTGCAGTGTATACAGTTTTATTTACCACCCACTAGGTGGCACCAAATCTGATCATAACGTGTGAGCACGGAATCTGATGTGGAATCTGTGGAATTCATGCAATGTCAAAAGTGCCAGTTGGAAGTGTTATAGGCTACTTTTGTACATACAGTACCTCCATTGTGCACATTTTTTCCTTTTTTTTCGAGATCACATCCATGATACGTTACAAATATTGTGAAATTCATCTTTATCATGGTTATTATTCTTGTTATTAAATCCTTATGTAAACTCGGTCTCTGTCTCTCAGAGACGCTGACATGATGCATTCTCTTTTTATTTATTTATATATATACGATGTTTTTGGGCTTTTATGCCTTTATTGATAGGATAGTAGACTATCAAGAAATGGGGTAGAGATGGGGAGTGACAAGCGGCAAAGGTCGTCCGGATCGGGAATCGAACCGGCGACGCTGCCAGACATCCATGCCTATGTGGCAATGCATATGTGGTATGCGCCTGGACCAATAGGCCACCGGGCACCCCCATTCTCAGTTTCTTGGGCGTGCTCCATGCTGGGAGGTGGACCGGTGACCAGGGGTGTCGCACCAAATTCTGGGCCCTGGGTACAAGGATTCACTCACATTTTGTGCTTTAACTATTGAAAGATACCAGATATACAAGCTCACAGCACGGCACTGAGTGCCGCTTTGCTGTTATTTTTGACATATATATATATATATAAGTCATGAATATTTCATTTTTTTAATACAGGAGAATGAATCAAAATGTATATTTAGGTTTTTGAAAAACCTATGTTTCTATGTCAGTGGTGCTCAAACTTTTTCATGTGAAGGACCCCCAAAATGATATGTATTTGGCCACGGACCCCCATCTCAAAATATTTCGTTCCAGGGACCACCCAGAAGCAAGATTTGAGTTACAAATGTTCGCTTAAAAAATATTATATTCAAAGATTTGCACACATTTTCACGACTTTTCAAAAATAGCAGATCTACAACTTAAGCTCTGGAGGGTCACGCTGTGAGCTTGTATAGCTGCTATTTTTCAATAGCTAAACTATAAAATAATTAAGGCTCCTCCACCTTGGGCCCTGGTAACTCAGTCACACAAGCGTAATAAAGGCTTTTTAATTTTTAAAGAAGAGCCTTGGTTTCAGAATCATCTTTATTGTCATTAGTGTGGTTGCCCAACAGGGCAACACACTGTAGTCCTGGGGAAACGTTATTCTAGACAAACTTTATTCTAGATAAACTTTATTCTTGATTTTTTTTACCTTGAATCAATAAGTCAATTGAGATCCTTTGGGGGAGTGTTGCTAGCTTGAGGATTGGTTAAGCTTCCCATGACAATCTGGCTATCCGGACAATACATAGGCAACCACACTTGCAATTTCAAATTGCATCTTTCTAGTTTCTCACATCACAGGTTTAAGGCCCATTCCCACTGGGCCAGATAACAGATATCTGGAGATATTTCTCCAGATATGTTTCCATGCAAAGTGGATGGTAGATACAGATAAAAAAAAATCTACCACAGATATTTGCCACAGATACTTTTATCTGTGTCAAATATTTTTTTTATCTGTATCTACCATCCACTTTGCATTGAAAAATATCTGGAGAAATATCTCCAGATATCTGTTATCTGGCCCAGTGGGAATGGGCCTTTACTGGTGTAAAACAGTGGATGATACATTTTTGTTCAAGCTCTATCGTTCTGTTTGTTTCCAGAAAAAATGTGTTCAAACAAACCCATCCACATTGTTTGGCACTTAAAACTAGTCAAAAAATGTGTTCAAACAAACCCATCCACATTGTTTGGCACTTAAAACTAGTCAAAAAATGTGTTCAAACAAACCCATCCACATTGTTTGGCACTTAAAACTAGTCCACATTATTTGAGCTACGAATTCCGTTCAAACTTCAACTTGTTCAGCTTTACACATCTGTCTTGGCCATCTGTCTTGTCAGTGAGGTTCTCCTAACAGGGCATCATCTAGGATACAATCCCTTTTATGCCCATATATGGAGATCCCTAACAGAATCCCTATATGTCCATATGGAGATCCCTGCTCTGAGTATCTGACATCGCTAATCCCTTTTATGCCCATATATGGAGATCCCTGATCTGAGTATCTGACATCACTAATCCCTTTTATGCCCATATATGGAGATCCCTAACAGAATCTCTTTTATGCCCATGTATGGAGATCCCTGCTCTGAGTATCTGACATCACTGTGATGTCACCTGTTTATGGAGATCCCTGCTCTGAGTATCTGACATCACTGCGATGTCACCTGTGATGTCACAGTGACACATCACCACAGTATCAGGCGTTACACATATACATACTGTATATACATACGGACAAGCTGTGCCGGTTCTGACAGTAAGTGACCTACGGTCACAATTAGAAATTGCAAATGTGGTTGTCGTGACGCGAGTCACACTTGCAAATTAATTCCGTGATTTGAATTTTCTCCATTCAAGTCAACTGGGAAAACAAATTCACTAATACATTTATGGACATATACTGTATCGAGGTCTCTGGCCCAAGAGCGTGCCACCAAAACTGTGGGAGGAGTAGCGTGGCAAATAAAAGACAAGTTGGACAAATACCACACTAATGAGGAAGTGGAAGTGCAGTCATCCTACAGTGGGCCCTAGGTTCAACTCTGACTGGCTACATACTGTAGGTGTGAGGCTGGTGTGAGGGCCCTCACACGTTGCACCGCCGTAGGTGGTGACATGTGCGTGACGACGTGGTCTGCCAGCCAGACGGCCATCCTCCCGTAAGCCACTTTTAATAAAATACAAGAAACCCTCATAGCTACCTGGGACGGGTGTTACATATTCCCATCTGGCGTATGCTATGCGACGGCTTTCCCATTGGATGGCGTCACTGTGTGTTTTCCCATTGGATGACATCAGCGCAGACACACAGATGTAGATTTCCTTAATTTACAGATAGATAGATACTAGAGGTTCAGGCTGCTATGTGGCCCTCACATGTAGAGTTTGTGCCGCTACAAGGCCCTCACACCTACCACCGATCCGACCGATATGTCTGATCAGTGTGGGGGTCTTTATAAGGGGCACGTCCTGATAAGGCAAACGCCGATAAGGCAAACGGCGATAAGGCAAACTAATGTACTAAACCTCCTTTTGTTATGGTGAAATGTGAGCTCACCTGCATCGCGTTTCATGATCCCATTCATGCGTTTAACGTGCGCTTGCCCAGGCCTTACGGCCTGGGCATAAATATAACGATTGCATTCGGCTTCGCGGGCACTCGCGCCTGCGGCGCTCGGGCGCGAAGAGCAGGACCAAGGTCCGCTGGCCTTCGCGCCGCTTGCAATGTCGTGGACAATAACTGTGACATACCAGTAAGACTCCCTAATCGGGAACGGTAGATAATGCCGGTCTTATATAAGGGTCATTTGTGTACGGTGTGATCATGTCATACTGATGTCAGCAGTGTGATGTCATACTGATGTCAGCAGCTATGTCTCTATATATGGAGTTATATGTTGTTCGTGTCCAAATATGGGGCTTGTGAGGTCAGACTTAGTGAGATTCGTCGGTTATCTCCATATATGGAGGGATGTGTTGGTTATCTCCATATCTGGAGATTCAACCTTCAACGTGTAACTATGGCTACCTAACGACTAGCCACATGACGTGAAGGTGAGTGAGGGTCTTTGTAACAGCCACCCCCAGATTTCCCGTGGAAATCTGTACAATATCGAGAAGGCCCGAACGGAAACTCTTAGTCAACTGGCCACCCCATCAAAGAGTAAAGGGACATCAAGGCCTCTCTCTTGTCAATGGGCTGGTGTCGGCCACCCCGTACGGGTTCTAGTCTGAGGTGATAGCCTGCCACCCCGTTAGTAGGCAGGGGTCCCGACAAGCCAAGGGGTCGATTGCACCAGCTTCCTCCTGCCGCGAAGGGTGCCAGCATGACTCACACCATCCTTCCTAGACGATTTTGACATCTTGTTACTAATCTGTCGGTAGATAATGCCGGTCTTATATAAGGGTAATTTGTGTACGGTGTGATGTCATACTGATGTCAGCAGTGTGATGTCATACTGATGCGGAGATATGAGCAGGGCAAAGGTGTGACGTGTGACGTGTGACCGACCGACGGACGGACGGCCGGTGGAGGTTTTGATACTAAACTGCGACCTGACGGTCGCAATAACCATTGTATTGCTCAAAATTCTTTCTTTATTCTAACAAAAGGAGGCTACTCTGTTGCCTTATCAGCGTTTGCCTTATCAGCGTTTGCCTTAGCAGGATTTCCCCTTTATAAGAGTATACACGTCTGTCTGTCTGTGTCCCCTTTGTGCCCATATATGGAGATCTCTGTATCTGTCTGTCTAGTCTACCTGTCCCTTTTATGCCCATATACTGTATGGAGGTCCCTGATGTCATTATATCCTATATCTTTGCCCATATATGGGCATATTGGTTGGATCGGTGGTTCTATACAACTGCATTAACCGAACAGCTCGGTGGCGGCCACCGCACATTGCTATATTGTCCGAAGGCGAACAAAAATATGTTTTATTCTTTTGTACCTGTGCACAAGATGTAACATTAAAGTACAACATTGAACCTTGATCCTGCAGTAGTATAATAGCAGTTGTAGTTGTGATGTAGGTCGCAGTTTAGTATGTGAACGGTCACAGCTTGTCCGTATGTACTGTACGGTATGTATGTATCTCTGTCTATAACGCCTGACACTGTGTTTCCCCTGACACATCACTGTGACATCACATGTGACATCAGTTTACTATCAGAACCTTCACAGCTTGTCCTACGGTCTACGGGTTTGTCGCTCTGAAATCATGCTCTGACATCACTGTGATGTCAGGGGAACCACTCTTAACAGAATGGGGTTGCCGCTCTGACATCACACTTTAGCTTCACTGTGATGTCACACTAACAGAATCCCTTTTATGCCCATATGGATTCCCTGATGTCATCAATATTAAGCCCATATCTAACAGGACTTCATATGGAAATGCCCATATATGGAGGTCACATCGGCCACATACCACACTAACAGTCAGAATCCATATATGGCCAAGACAGATGGCCAAAACACCCCATATGTGTGGCTGGTTCTACAGACAGGGATCTCCATGTTTGGGCATAAAGGGTATGATTTCAGATGTCATAGACATCATAGGACTTTCACATAACGAATAACTGAGTACGCATGTTTGGGCTCTCAACAGCATATCTCCATATACAGTACATTGATCTCCATATATGGGTACCGGGGGTCTCCATATATGGGTAACTGGTCCGATATACATCACTAGCCAGATGACCAGGAATTGGCGCCCATGTCGCCCTGAGGCGTCTTACTAGTAGTAGTAGTAGTAGTAATGACACTAGAAGACCACATGACTCTAAACAATAAAACATCTTGCTTTCCAGCCAACCCAGTGGTTAATGAAGATCAAAATGTGGGTTCAACAAGGTTCGGAAGGGGAATTCCCTAAGGGGACAACTCATGTGTTTTATTTGTAGACTTTGTTTTTGTTATTTATATTTTCAAAAAGAGTATTAATTGTATACTATGAACTCCTATCCAATCTCAACAAGGGCCTCTTTATATGAACAGCAGATGTCACTAATGCTGTGGACAGACCAATAGGATCGTCCTCTCACACAGACATGTGGTAAGCATTTATCAGAGATTGAAGCAGATTACACTAAATCAGATTACTGTACCCCCAACCTGGCTATAAAAAGCAAGGTCATTATGAGCTTAGCCTAGTGTGATGTCACTTGTTTTATGAAATATACAAGATCATATTAGGCAATATTTCTGTTGCCATTAGGCCTATTTATTCTAATCTGATTTCTCCTCTGACCTCTTGCTAATGCTGTGTCATAGTGCTACTTCAGATTAATTTATATTCCATCTTAACGTGTGACGCTGGCTGACAAGAACTGCGAGCCATTGTCAGCTTGAAAATCAGTACTTGTTAACAAGCTCATCCGTGCGGCTGTAGAAAATAGCAGATCTACAAGCTTACAACAGGTTATATTCTGAATCTGATGCGTTGTGAGCTTGTAGTACAGCTATTTTCAGCTAGCGACACAGTATTAGCCTATGACAAAGTATAAATTAGGCGCTTTGCTGCTCTGTGTGGTGTGTGGTCATGTGTGTTTCTATCTGCCTGTCCGTCTGCGAGAAAGTGGTGAAGGATGCATACTATCTTGTTAGTCTATAGTAGTATCATTATTATTATTATTATACTTATTATTATTATTATTATTATCAGTGGTCTGTGGAATAGGTTTTGAATGAATACATATAAAATAACACGTGCATGTTGTGATATGGACATTTGCTGTTGTGTAGGCCCTATACTCCTAGGCAAACGGCAGAGACAACAAGGATTCCCCAGTGGTGTTGATGTGCAGGAGTGCTCAAGTATAGCTGCACAACACACACTTGCAGACGGCCAGGGGTGTATCCAGGGGCAACTAAATCTCACCAGCACTCCTTATAACCTGTGCAGATGATTCACTTCGGAAACCCACGCCCAGATAACAGTATACTGTACCACACAAGTCAAACACATACAACGAGGACGCTTCTCCTTGTGTCTGTCTATCTATCTATCTGCGTACGGCACAAGGAAGAAGAAATGCACGCGCAGCCATACAGTGCATGCATTTACTGTGGTGAACAATAATGCGTAGGTTATAGGATGACCATCCCACAATAAAGGATTGTTTATACAAGATATCAGCCCAGCGTTCATCCTGGTGTAGAGAGGTTTACAGTGCTGGCAGGGGTAGTAAGCACTATGATGTGATGTCAAATCTATACCAGTGTGTGTGTGTGTGTGTGTGTGTGTGTGTGTGTGTGTGTGTGCGTGTGCGTGTGCGTGTGTGTGTGTGTGTGTGTGTGTGTGTGTGTGTGTGTGTCATAATAATGTATCCCAAAAAAGTTTTTGTCTGTATTGTGTCTTCATTATGTCTTCATGAACTGAAATAAAATTCACACTAATCTGTCACAAAGTATTTACGCACACTGGCCTGCAGTGAGCAGAACATTGTTCACACTGAACCTTGCTCATTCAAGCCCAATTGTTGTTGTTGTCTCCTCTGACAGGACTGAGCTGGGACCTTTCCCATGGGGTCTCGGTGAGGGTAAAGTGTTCCAGGTCTCCAAGTAACAATTTAACTCAATGAGCATTAGCACTATCACCATGATGAAAATGCACAGTGAAATCTTTTGAATGTTAATTTAACTGTGATACATAACACCTCATTTTGCTCACAATAGAGCCCACACAAAATGTGTAATTAAACTGTTAATGAAGCTAGACTAAGGTTAAGTGAAGTGAAGTAAGTGATTTTATTTGTTTAAAATAGCTCTATTCTAATAGAGCAATCATTGCCATAGGGCGTCTCTCCAGATCTTTAGTAAACAAAAAAGCATTTAATGGCACCAGTCCCAGACTCTTCGCCCTCTTGGCCCCCAAACTATGGCATGAACTCTCCTCACTCTATAGCTCCGCATAGTCTGAACTGAAGACTCTCCTCTTCAGACTCCACCTTATAGAGTCTATAAAACATAATGTATTATAGACCGATGTCAGGCCATTTTCGACATCATCCTATTGTACATCGAAGCTATAGTGTGTATAGCTTCGATGTACAGATTATTGATGTTTTTAGATTGTATTTTAATTTATTGAATAGGTTCTTGGTCTACGTTTTTTGGATTACTATTTCTATGCATTTTATGTTGATGTATTGCTGAATTACCATGAGCTGTCCTTGCTTGCGTGTCAGCTAAATGCCTAAATTGTAAATTGCATATGGTAAAGGATAAACAAGTGAACTTGGAAGTGATCAGACGTGATCAGACACAATTGGAACTGGAACAATATACATTTAAGATGATAGGGTAGCCTACTCTCTCCTGGTTGGATGAAAATGGCAACCCACCTGAAAATGTATTTTCTGTTTATTACAGATTCAGAGAGAAATATACAAATGTTCAACCCACACCAGAGAGCTCAGGATAGTCTGGACCCAACCCCTTGCAGAACCTATCCTGCGCACCTGTTTCTGACAACCTATACTGCTCCCCATGTCCCCCAGCCCCCACCCACCTCTGTATTATGTAGGCTGCATATAGGTTGGGGTGGTGTTGATGGTAATGAAAAGCACATTTGACATAAAGGGTTTCTCTCAGCACTCCAGCACTGTTGCAGTAGATGACATTTGCATAGTCAAATTCAATGGGTCCTGTTGTTAATCCGGGCAAAGCTATTGGATAAATGTGTTTTATTTGCATAGCAAATGTTTCAAGCTGTTTGGGGATTGGGAAAGAAGGGGATTGTGCAAGTCAAATGTTGATGACTGACTGCGTCTATGGTCAACGTGTTCAATGTTTGATTTTGCACTAATCCAAAAGTAGTCAGATTATTAGCCTACATGTTTTTGTAATCCATGGGATTAAGTTACTAATTAAAATAACCTATTGTTCTGTAATCTTGTATTCAGTGAGACTGACTGCATCTGAAAGCAAACTAGTTGACCCATCATCCCTGTCTCCGATTGCTATAGCCTAATTGTTCTCCCTTCATGTTCTGTAGTCTGTAGGCTACTTGTCTACTCTAGGCTACATACCTATTATTTAGGCATGCAATATAGCCTGTTTAGTAGGCTAATAAACCGTTCTGAATATTTAACTATATGAAACATCACATTCGGATTAACAACACCATCATATGAAATATAAATAAAATAAAAATAAATACATTTTTAACTAATGTTTTGGAGTGGTCCACTGGTCCAAAGCTCTGCGACCCCTTCGCACAGTTCGCCGTGCGTTATTATTATGACGCTGTGGCGTAAAACGTGGGGTTTCCCGGAGCTGAGAGCAGGGTTACTACCGCGCCCATCTGTGCTGTTTGATGGCCGGAGGAAGAGTGTCACACAAACTGTTGTGAAGAAAGAAGAAAGGGGGGACGACGGACGGGAAAGAAAGACGAGAAGGATTTGTTTTTTTATTTTAAAGACTGAGAAAGAAGAAAGGGTGACGTTTTGAACCCGGGGGGACAACAACACAACAGACACAGGGGTCATTATTGTATAAACTGAAGGAAGGAACCCGTTTTATTATTTTTTTTATTATTTCTTCCGTTGCGCGGTAGCTATAGGGCTGAGCAGTGAGCACCGCACCGCTTCGTCTCCACCGGTGCGTTCAGCTGACTACGGCGGGTCGAAGAGCTGCGGGTTTCGGGGAGTGTTCCGCTGCTCTCCTCGGTCGGTCGGTGGCGTTCTACTACTATTGGGCCAAAGCAAGAGACAAGAGTCGATATTCCGCCCGTTTCCAGTCAATGTGATATCAAACGACGGACACCCCTCGACTGAAAAGCTGGTAAGAGACCAAGACGGCTGGCAAATGGGGCTTTTAATTTAAATGTTTTCACGTAAATAAACTAAACCATGGTGGTGTTCACCTCTGTGTGCAGATGCAAAGCACATACAGGCAGACAGGGGAGTTAAAGAAGTGGGGTTGAGTGTTACAGTGGAGTCGCTGTGTGTTAGCTTGCTGCTAGCCTGCTTGAAAATAGCCGATCTACAAGCTCACAATGCGCCGCGATGCGACGCATTTTGAGCTTGTAGATCGGCTATTTTCAAGCAGGTTTGGGTGAGACTGATAGATGGTGGGGTGGAGGAGACCGTAGCCTACTGGAGCAGCTTTGCTAGTTGTTGCAGATCATGCAGAATGGATCATTACGTGAATATTCATAACGATCCCACAAAAGTTTCGAAACGTCACACTGCGATCTAATTATCACTTGCTTAATAATCTATTGCCAGGAGAGACGCTCTTCTTATCTGTAACCCTAAAGTAGTCGCTTGATGTATGCTTAATGTAGGCTCCAGAAGTACGAAGAAACATAAACCAGGCCTTGTTATAGTTGGACCTTTTGATGTTTTTTGTTTTGTCTGTTTTCACCCCTCTTCTTCAGTAATCTTCTTCAACCTCCGGGCTTTTATTCACGTTGGTTTTGCGCACTAAAAAAACAACCTAACTTTCTTTACCCGTTTGAGTCTTGTGTAGGGAGTAGGGACCACCGCACACTGCTCTTTAAAGGGGTCGAACAGAAAGTGGAGGATACTGCGGCTCCTTGTCTGCTGTGGGTTGTTTAATGGTGTAATATTACTGTAACATGGGTCAGAGTCAGACTGTAGGCCCACAACATTGTCTGTGGGTTTTTGCTAGTAGTAACTAACTGGACGTTAGCTGGCGAGCTAATTGGCCGAACATTAGCTGTGTGCCTTTAGCTTAGCCGGTGATTTTAAACCAACGTACGGCATCAGCAGATTAATACTAGACTTTGCATAATCCAGCCATGTAGCCATAAAGACAAGTCTCTGGATTAATTCCACTATTGCACATAATGGGTGAAACAAATGGAAGCTTTGGATCATCCTGCAGTTGATCATAACGGAGTGTAAAAAATGGCTACTTGCAGACAGTGCAGAAACAAACCACCACCCCCACTGCTCCATAGCCAGCCAGTCCATACAGGCTAGTAGCAACCACGCATACAAGTATGCTGGAGCTGATTTAACTATTTTTGCATCATCTAAACGCCGCAGTACGGCTGTCTGTGTCGTTTGCTTTAAAGAACAGATCTACAAGATGTGTGGATCTGTTCTTTCTGGCAAACGACACCCTTGCCCTGCGTCCATGAGAAGGCCTATGGACTGGGTGTGTGGATTTCGAACATGGCAGCCAAGATAGGTCATGTATACATACATGGTATGTAATAATTATGTATGTATTGTTTAGCCATGCTCTAATGTGAGCTTTAATCATGACATTATGACCCAGAAAACAGACCTGGGATTTTGACCATAACAGGCCGATGATGATGATGATGGTGGCTTTAAAGTGTGTAGGTTTCCATTTGCTCTAAAAAGGAGACTGGTTTAGCCTGCGTCTACTTCTTTTCTCCACTTGATTGATTAAAACGAACGCAAAACGACAAAACCTTCAAATCATAACAGAAAACCTCTGAATTTATTCAGCACAGTCTTGCTTGCTCGCCATGGCTGCAAAGAGGCTAACCAGTGCTCAGATAGTGTGAGAAGTCACAGACAGTGTGCAGATTCGTTTGATGAGCCTTTAATTCGAAACACTTATTTTAAGCATGTCTTAATTGGATCTCTACGATCTTTTTATCTTGAGAAGGGAGTCTCTTGTCTCTGTCTGTCTGCCTGCCTGCGGAGCAAGGTGTTAACAGCGAGCCAGCCTGGCAGCACACTGACTGAACTGCACTGGTGGGAAACGTACTCTCAGGTTTTACATTAGTAAAAGTATCATTACTGCGATATAGAAAAATACTGTTACAAGTACGGGTCCGGAATTCAAAATGTATTTAAGTAAAAGTGTGAATGTATTGGCATCAAAATATTCTTAAAACAAGTACAAAATGCAATTGCTTGTTTTCAAATGGGTATTAAAAAAAGGTGGTTAATAGTATGTTTTATAATTATAATTTATATCTGCAAAGTAACTAGTAACTAAAGTTTTCAAATAATTGTAGTGGAGTAAAAGAACATTATTTGGATCTGAGATGTAGTGGAGTAGAAGTAAAATTATTGGAAATACTATAGTACTAGACCTTACCCGTTCGAAGATATGTGCTGCAAAATATGTGCAGAGTGTGGGTTATGGGGAAAGTAACTGTAACTGCATGCTGCGTGCGTGAGAATATGTGGGAGCATCATAATGTAAGGAGCAGCCCATGGAGGAGTGTATATTTATGATGGATACAAATAATTTAAGAGCAAAATTAGGTGAATAGAACTATGGGGATGTATGTGCTTGCTCCACATAATTTTTCCATACCCGTTGGAAGATGAGACACACATCACCCGTTGCATGCGTGACCCATGCATGGAGAGAGAGAGAGAGAGAGAGATAGACTGAAACATTCCTAACTGTGAGAGAGGTGTGTGTGGGCCCGGGGCTACAGATCCCATGGCCTGGAGGAACGGACCGTAACCCAGGTAACAAACAGGCTGTAGAGCTGTAGAGTGAAGAAACGCTAATAAATAGCTTGAATTTGGGAAAAATGAAATTCGGGCTCCGTCACCGTGTGTATAATGCTAATGGCCAATGCCATGTTAAATTTTAGATCAGTCACTGAAGCGAGTGAATAGATAATGCATTGTGTGTGTGACTGACTGACTGACTGACTGACCTCTCTAATTATAGTATAGATAGCACAAATAATACGGTACCTCCAAATTGTATTTAAGTACATTACTTAATTAAATGTAATTGGTTACTTTACACCAGTACCAGTGGTTCTCAACCTTTTCAGGCCACGACCCCCAAAATAATCATATTTTAACTGGGGATTCCCCCACCCTGACGAGCACTGACGTTACATTTTGTATAACACGGTTCTATTGTAAAAATAGAATACATGCTCACAACAGGCGTTGTGAGTAGCCTCGCGTAGTCAGGCTTACTCATCTGCGAAGAGAAAAGCCTGGTCAAGATATGAGGCAGCGACCGTTCTAGGAGGTGGGGCTGAATTTTCCCGGAAGTTGTACAGTGCGGTGTTCCTGCAGTGCAAACGTATTCCCCGCTGGAAAAACTCTGGTCTACGTCTCCTGCTCCGTCAGTTGCGCTCACAATAAACAATATGCAAACAAAAACATTGATTCAGACGAGTCTATTTTTGTTTTTTCCCTGGGGAATGTAAACAGACCCGCACCGCATGACGTAATGTCCGTTAAACGCAGCACTTCCGCTAGAAATCTTGGAACCAAGCGGAAGTTATATATTGCCCAGGGTGCGTTGTGAGCATGTAGATCTGCTATTTTGACAAATTCTGCCTCTAATATTTGACAATTTGGCCAATATTTGCCATTTTAGATGTATTATTAAAAAGTTCTTAAATTGTCACTTTAGAAACGTGCATATACCCTCTACAGTCTACACACTTAAACTTGTTGTTGGTTTGTTTACCCCTCTGGGGGTCCCGACCCACAGGTTGAGAGCCACTGCTTTACACCACTGCTAACTGTAACCTGCAAAAGACAATAAATAATAGGCAGTATTAGGCACAGTTCACCTTTTTTTGATGAGGCAACACATCCAGTTAAATACCCCAGCAGGGGAACTGTAAAAGCCAAGGACAGGAAGGGGGCGGTCATTACAGTGTTATTTAGTGGTGAAAATATTTCCACAACTCGCCGATGGTGGGTTTAGCATGCCGAGCCAGACATTGTGTTGCAGAAAGAATGACCCCTAACCCCGAATTTCTTTTGGGGTTAGGGGTGGAAAGTGGTGGAAAGTAACTAAGTACATTTACTTTAGTACAATTTTGAGGTATTTGTACTTGAATAATTTCAATTTCCAATACTTTTACTTCTACTCCACTACATCTCGGATCCAAATATTGTACTATTACTCCACTACATTTATTTGAAACCTTTAGTTACTAATTACTTTGTATATTTAGATTATTATTACAAAACATACTTTAAAACCACTTCAGCCCTATATTCATTTTGTCTATTTGAAAATAGACGATCTACAAGCTCGTAGATCTGATTGTAGATTTTATACACTTGAAAACTTGAAATTGGACATTTTGCTACTTTCTACTTTTGGTACATTTTGATACCAACACTTAAGTCAATTTGTAATTCTGTGATTTTACTTGTAATAGAGTATTTCTGCATTGCAGTATTGATACTTTTACTTAAGTAAAACATTTGATTACCTTTTCCACCACTTGTCTACAAGCTGTGTTGCGCATCATGTGAGCTTGTAGAGCGACACAGTCTACGACGAAGTACAGACAGCAGTTACGTGACGTATTCCAACACGTGTAGTGCGGATAGTCGCTGATATCTTTTAGTCACGACTCACGACACGTCAGAAGTTTTCCCTGTGTTCCTACTAACTAAAAGAGTTATTTGTTATGTTGCTTGGTACACAAAGATGAATTCATGTCGCCACAGTGTCCCTCCCTCTGCCTCCTTGAATGAATGGGTTCCTGTATTCAGGCCCAAGCAGCTGCAACCAACAAGATGGCGTTCAAAGCCTTTTTTCATCACCGCTTTCTCCCACTCCGAGGAAGACGGCTGCCTGCCCGGCATCGGAGGGATTTGGGCGTTGGCATTGAAATTAGTTGATTTTTGTCAATAGACCCTCGAGGTGTTTAATCGGATGAAAATATTATGGAAAACGAAATCGCTCCGGTGCACCTCCGATATAGGACCCCATAGTGTGGAAGGATTGTAGGCTCTCCACTCAAACCGCTATGAAAAGGAGTTGAGTAGAAGAAAAAACAATGAAATGTTTTCATTGATGAAATGAACGTATGTAAAGGACAGTGACAAACCTTTTCGAAAGAAGGCTACAAACAATACTAGGCAACACGTGACTCATGGGTGATTTTGATATTGGTTAGTTAGATTCTCAGTTTCACCAAACCTCCCAGATCTGTTTTCAATAACACCCCTGTCCTGTTCAATTCAGGTTGATACTTCTTCTCGTCAGGTATACTGACATTGTGTATAACGTAATCACAGATATTATGGGTTGCACCCATACCTACCTTGATTATTAGAGCTGGCCCTTACTGTTTGTCTATTGGCATTCAGATCTGTTATGAACTTCTGAGGTTCTTTGAACAATCTTGTTTTAATTTTTTTGTTCTTTTTTTGTAGAGAGCATATGGAAATGGTCTGTGTGCATACAAGACACAGTAGGTGGGATCTAGAGCAAGTACTGAACAGTAATTAGAAAACTATATGGAAGGCCCCATTGGCTAATTGAAGGTCCTGCCTCTGTACCTCCTGTATTCAAGCCATTTGTAGCCTCTTCATGGTATGACCTGATGAAGATGTATTGAGAATAAAATGTTGTCACGTTTTGCCTGCACAGTTATGGACGCCATTATTAAATCCATTAAACTCACCAGCGCATGTGCATTGTGCTCGTGAACATCGGCGTGAATGACGGTGATCTGTAGCGTTGTGAAGTAAAATCCAAACCACAACCGAAGCTGACGCTGCCAGCAGCACTGAATAACATGGTTCCTGTTTACAATGGAGCATCTAGTGCAGAGAATGGAGCACTGAGACACCGATCTGAATGAGGAAATGCTCACCGGCGGCTCGGCTGCTAAGCTTGATGGGAAATGTAGTGTTTTTGCTCACCTGGCACCAAAACAGCCCCTATTTGACACCTGTTTACCTGGTAACCATTGCAACCAGATAAGATGTTCCCAGACGTCTAAAAAAGGCTTTAATTGTTCAAGTTTGCAAGGGTGGCTTCCATCTTCATATATCTTGGAGTGTCAATGGATAGAGATCAAGCAGTGAACATTTGCCAAATGATTATGATAATGGCAATGTTTTTGTACAGTCAAATATTTCCATTCAGAAATATGAATTTTCCATCAGCCCCGATATGTCCACACACAGAAACTTTGACTAATAAAACATTAAAATAATTACAGTATTTCCAAGTGTTGAAAGTATGCATGTGTACATGGCTTCGTTTTAGAGCCTTGCACAGAGGAACATAGATCTGCACCAGACGGTAACCAGAACGCTCGCCCCAAAACACACTCTGCCCCATTTTAACTGAGGCCTAACCTCAGTTAAAATGGGCCTGGTGGCGACGTTCCGAACTTACGAGGTCGCCCGATTTGACCCAGCCAGGGTGAGTGTGTTTTGTATGAAGAGATCTACAAGCTAACATCCATTCCTGACCTATACCATTACCATCGCAGTGTTGATGGCTTTAATATCTGTTCTTTTTGCGCATGTGACAACCTTCTACTCTGCAATTTCAATGTGCTGCTCCACGGATCTGCAGGTGTCTGTTAAGGCTGTAATCGAACGTTTGTAGGTTCGAACGTTCGTTCGGTACGTTGGCAAAAGTTCTAAATTTACGGGTTCAGGTTTTTTTTTTTTTTTTACACTAAAAATATTATTAGAATGTGATAGGCCTATTCAGAATATCACAGAAGCCTGTGCCTACTATGTAGTCTTTACAATAATTGGAAAGGCACGCACGTACTGTATACACTGTCTGATACTGAGACACACTCCACACAGTCGAGTCAGGTGAGGAGGACTGGAGCGGTCATATTAGGAAAAAATATCAATTATGCAACCAGCACATGGCATTCCACGGTGGCACAACTAATCTGAGTGCTCATTTAACAAATGTAAGTATGAATGCTAATTAGAAGTATCGCCGGCTGGGTGCAGGCTACTGCGCACATATTAAAACCTGTTAACTGTAGACGGCCTGCCTGTGGGGCCGCGCACCGTATGTTGACAAACAATCAGTGTACACAAGCGTGTGTGTCGCTTACCTTAGCATGCTATATACCATTTTAAAGATACGAGTCTTGTGATTAAAGACGCAAACCATTCGATTGTAGCATTGAAACTCAAAACGCCAAAAAAAAGAAAAGCTTCAGAAGTAGCAGATCTGCAAGCTCGAAAACGCTACTAGCCATAAATTATAACTCTTGTAGAGACTTTTATAAAACGTCTTCAATAAAAGTGCTCTACAAAAGTTATTTATGGCTATGGTGTTAACGCGCCGAATTGTTCGTTTTTTATTAAATTAATAAATAAACTCAATGGGCCCGATTCACCAACCTACTTAAGAACGTTCTTACGAAGAAATTTGTTCTTAGACCCTTTTAAGAAGTTTTTTAAGAAGATTTGGCATACACCAATGTTTTCTTAGCTGTGATTTGTTCTTATGTTAAGAAAAAAATCTACGCATACTGTAGAGCACTCTTAGGGTGGCCTTTTACTTCTTAAGTGTGACATGCAGTGCTAAAATACTGTATTATTTAAGTTTCATCAATTCTACAGTTGTATAACAATATGATTTAAATCATCAAAATATTTGTATCATATCTTTAGAGCAATGGTTCTCAAAGTGTGGTTTGAGGACCCCCAGAGGTCCTTTAGGAAGTTCCAGGGGGTCCACAGTAAAACAAGGAAGAGTTTTACCATTTTAACCCAGTTTTAAAATTTGTTTGAAAATAGCCGATCTACAAGCTCACAACCGAATGCATAACCATTACAGCCCAATTTGAGCTTGTAGATCGGATATTTTTTAAACACTTTGATAAATCTTGAAAAATCTTCTCAGGCAGAAAATATTTTCAGGTGGGGGTCTACAGAATGCATGTTAATTTGGGGGTCCTTGACATGAAAATGTTTAGAACCACTGGTTTACTGACTAGTTTTCAACAGGTCTGAAAAATTTGCCCCCACCCTCCCCTCGGCACAACCCTTCATCGCCCAACACATGCCCCCCCCAACAGCCGCCACACGCCCATTTTCCTGTCCCCTTCCTACCTGAAAGCCCCCCTTGCACCATATCCCAACCACCACACCCCTACTTCCACCCCATTACATACCAAGCAGCTGCTAACTTAAAGCCCCTCTATACCCACCTACCAGCTTTCAGTAATAAAATGTTTTATATCCACAACTAATGCTATTTCCAAACATGAAATATGGATAACATTCTAATTTCAGCACATTTACATTGATGTCTATAGTGAAATAATAAAATACATTCATTCATTAAATACAAATAATTAGCTGTTCACTTCAGAAGTACCTCCACAGAAGTATTTTTTTTTTAATGTTTGGAGCCTAGTGTTCCACCATCTTTACACTTTAGTTAGGCTATTCTTGCCTTCATTCTCTCAACTTTATTTCTGTGAGTGATTTCTTGATAGTTCTGTGTACAGCAATCAAACACAGGTGTGACTGCAGAGAGTGTCATGAAGTCGTGCCTTACATGGGGATTTGTGGGTGGCTCCCTATGGTAATAGGGATGCAAATTAGGATATGTGGGGCGTATACCTATGATAATTAGGATTACCTGGCACACCCCTTCAAGTTACGAGGATTGGCATTCATCATGATAAGAACATAGTTAAGAACAATTTTGCCTTCCTAAGAACGTTTCATGAATGTGACTGGACTTCACTTAGGAATTCACTTAGGAAGAAATTTAAGAACAAGTTAAGAAGAAAGTTAAGAACTTATTGGTGAATGAGGCCCATTGGTTCTAATTAAATCGATGGTCCGTTCGGAACCCCCCCCCCCCTGTAGTTCGAATCCTTAAAACGGGGATAGATTACAGCCCTAGTGTCTGACATATACAATGATAAAGCAAACAGGGCTTCATGTTAAGGCTTAAGTAAGAAATCCTTACGGACAAGTTCATTAAAAAGTTACTTAAGTGGCTCTTGGTTTCACTTTTTCGGTGACGCTCCTAGCGGCTTTGTGCTGTATGCAGACTATGGACTGCCCAAACTATGGAGTGGCAAGGGTGGTCGTTAACAGTCCTTTTTTTTGTCATTCTCTCTCTGTCTGACTCCTGGCATTTTATAGGGTCACTCACTTGACGATCCATATGATAATTTGACCAAGTGCAGTGACCGCATATGATAATTTGACCAAGTGCAGTGACCGGACGGGTGACTTTTGTGCCTGGACAAGTGAATGGGAAATGTAATTGTCCGAAGGACAAGTGCCTCAAAAAGTTAATGTCAAGCCCTGAGCAAAGAGAAAGCACCTTTATCTTGGTCAGAAACAAAAACAAATCACATTCATTGTAACGAATAACAAGTGACGCAGCTTTACTTGGATCAGTAACATGTAATAATACTGTTTTGGCAGCTGTAATAAGTAGTTACACTACTCGGTAACGGTCGCTTATCTCCCGATTAGGGAGTCTTACTGGTATTAATACAGTAACGTATTACTAAGTACCGCGTTATTGCGGTCCAGCCCGAATGTAAAGCAGCAGAGTAACGATTATCAAAGTTACAGTAACAGTTAGCATTTAGTGACGGTAACGGTCAGTGACGGAGTAAACTGCAATTCATCGTACACACACCTCAACTAACCTTTTTTCAGTACCATCCTCATTAGTCTCTCTGAAGCATATACATAATATGGAGGTGATTAGATTGATGATTAGACACAAACACTGTGTGAAATCTGCATCCCTCTGTAAACAGTTGTCAATGAGAGCTTCTCTCTGTAGTGTTGCCTTCCAAAAACAACTAATCTACAAGCTAACATTTTGCATCGCAAGGTGTTATCAGTTCTCTTAGTCATGTGACTCCTTCGGCTTACAACGGTATCACACTTAGCGTCCCTGTTTCCACTGAAAACACTGCTGCCTTTCCATGATTTTATACACTTCTCGACTATTTCTACATTCTAGATCAAGATACACTCGCTTAAAGGGGCTCTCCACCACTTTTCAACTTATCTTCATATAATAGGTCCTCACTAATGTTCATGAAAAAATATCACAATTTTTTTCTTCTCAGTTTGGGTCTCATAGGAGAGCTGTGGGTGGGTCAAATCCTTCCTACCGGTGACATCATCAATGGGAAATGCAAGCTAATAGAAACTGCAGGCTTTCTATTTTTTTTCTCACATGGCCCTCTTCTAGCGCCACCATGAGGCCTATTCTTGCAAAACACATTTTTGGACACTGCTCCTACAGATTTTGCTCTAAAATAATGCAAAGCAGTACACAGTATCTCTAAAGTCATGTCATCAACATGGATCTGTCCCATTTCCCATATTCCCTCCTGATTGACTACTGCTGCCTTCTAAAGTTTGTGTATACGACGTCGCGGTCGCTTATCTCCCGATTAGGGAGTCTTACTGGTGACATGACTTTAGAGATACTGTTTACTGCTTTGCGTGATTTTAGGCCAAGAATGCTCAGAAACATAACTGAGGCCGGCACGCTAACCAGGGACGACCTGTTTCCTAGGTGTTCTCCCCCCATTCAGGTCTGGCCACATATGTGGCCACAATTTCAACAGTGCAATGTCCCTGGATTTGTTCACATCGGACCATTCACTTGCAGTGATGTTACTAGGTTTTCAATGTAATGGGTCCCGGGACCCACAGGTGGTCATTCAAATGGATCCCAGAAAAGTTTTGAGTCCTCAATACAATGTTTTTGAGCGCTGTGAGCTTGTAGATCGGCTATTTTCAAAATGTTTGCCTATTTCTTATATTTATTTTACAATTTGGCTAATGTTTGAACTTAGAACTACTAAAACTACTAAAACATGTGCCCCTAATGAATTTGGGCGCGCAAAATGGCGTCGGACGTCGGTGGAATCAAAACATTGACGTTTCTATCGCCTGTTTAAGACTTTCTATGTGGATTTTATTTGTGTTAACGTAGGGTAAAGTAGGATGCTTTCACCCATGAACAATGGTGGTGTCTGTGGAATTTTAAAATGTTTTTCTTTTACCGCAACCCGGTAAATTATTTTAACATGGACTCCAATGGAGGCGCATCCCCGGGACCCCAGGACCATGACATGAATGAGTCCCTTGGCGACTTGAATGAGTTTTTGATGCGGGATGCGCACGTAATGACATCACTGACTTGGATGAGTGTCACCACAAGAAAAGCATATGTTAAAACTTAAAAGACTGAATCATCAGCCCGTTAGTGCTCCAGAAAGGATTTTTGTTCGTTTTTTAATGTAGATTTCCATCCTAATGACTTTCTGTATTTCCACTCGAACACACTCTGCAAGCCCTGGATATGAATGGGATTAAATTCTTACTGTCTGGATTTGGGCTTGTGGGATTATAGAGGCTTGGTCAGCGATAGCCCTGATGTTCCTGTTTTATGATCCTGCTACTATCTAGAATTTGCTATTATCGTAATTACAGGCCGCCAGTGTCATGATAGGCATAGGCCAATATGACAGTCATGCCTGACCCTGGACCTGAGATCACTGATGGGTTTTCAGGTGATAAATGGACTACTACCCCCTTTTCACTTTCTGTTGTATTTGTGTGAGATTTCCAATAAAGGCTTACATTGGCCGTACATGTATGGGGGAGTGCTGGCACATACAGTAATGATGGGTGCTGTCAACCTTATGTAGGTGGAGCGTATCTGTACTGAGCAGGAGTTTCCTGTCATACGCCTCTCCTGCTGCGTCTGTCCTTGTTCCTCATTCCATCATCTCCGTACAAGAGTCGGAAACAAATCACCCAGGGCACACACTCAGTTGCCAGTACAGGGGCACTTGCCCGCATTGCTAGTTGGAACACGCTCTAAAAGAGATAGCTCACTTCACCCGCAATGGCTGTGTTCATCAGCTAGCTTATTATTTCTCTTAACCTAAATGGACCATTAGTGGCAGCTGCTCCATTGTGGCTTCCGCTACTTTGCTCTCTTGGGATTGTCAGTGGAGCTGTGGTCGAGCAGCAGTATTGCCTACTTTATTACCAGGCTTGGTTTTGAATTATGCCCCCCCTCAGGTGTGTTGTATGTTGACAATCAACAGCTAGGCTAACGATTGAATCTGAACTGCTCTTCTAGCATTAAGTGGCTTCAGTAAAGAGTAGCTTCGATCAGACCTTTCCCTGGCCTTTTCTTTGTTAGTAAACCCAGTGGAATATCTCAAACCCTGCTCACTGCGTCCCGCACAACCCCTGATGGCTTTCTCTTCCACCCGACACACACACACACACACACAGAGATGCACTCTTCCAGCACTCCCCCTTCCATATGGGACATTGTTATCGCCAGCACAGGGCAGGCCTACTTTTTATTTTTAAACCCCAAGTGCCAGTTGAAGGCTTACCGTGGATGCTCCTGTGTTATTGAGCAACCCCTACCCGTTGCTGCCATCCATGAAATGCACTGCAGGGGAGGGGTGTCACAGCCTGCGCCTGACACCCCCCCCTCCCCAAGGCCCAAGTATATTTGAACACAAACAAGCACATCTTCACTGTATTAGTTTATTATTAGTGTGGTGGGTCCATGTGACCAGACATTCTCCCCTGCATCCATCTCCTCTTGTCTTATGTCAAGTTTTCTCCTGCAGAAGTGAGGGCCGTGTTAGTCATTCTTGGTTTGTGTGTACATTACAGTGGACTAGAAGTAATGCTATGTACTTTTCATCCTCTGCATTTAACAGATCCCAACTAGTTGAACAGTGCCTGGGGAGCGGTTGGGGTTCAGTGTCTTGAAGGACATTTTGACACCAGAACTGGGGATCGAACCCCAAATGGCTGCACTACCTCTTGAGCCCCTGCCATCACTTGTATAACGGCACAACAGATGTTTATGCTCTTGTATGTCCGTTGTTGTCTTCTCCAGGCCTGTGTGTGTGTTCTGTTGGACCAGTTGGCGGCCTAAACCAGGACGCTCTGCATTTTGGCCTATAACTCTTGAACCATAATGTGCAATGAAAATGGTCTTCTCCTGGATTCCTTGGATCATTACATAACGGAACTCTCCAGTCTCCACACAGACAACGCAAAGGTTTCCCACTGTGTGAAGTGTGCGGAGTTGCCAAGAGAGGTTTTGTTGCTTTAGGTCACGTTCCACCAGCTAGTTTGACTGTAGCTTCTGCTGTGTCAACAGCTTGTCACCACTGACCGTAAGGTCGAGCGACATTGTTTTGAATAGTCAAAGTGAGTGGCGACGGGGCCGCTTGGTGACCCTCACACAACTCTGGTGTCAGTGCCCATGTTAACGGTGTAACTCTCTGTCTCCGTACAGGCACATGCATAATACTTTGCATGAGAGTCTGCTCTGCTTTGAATACAAGCTAGCTCGCACTCTTTATTTACATTCTGGCCCTTAAATCCGACTGCCATGGGGAAAATGTGACCAAACCTGAATCCCGAGCTGACGGAAGAGGCTGCCGGAGTCTCAGCTCCCCCTCCTTTTCCCCCTTTCCTCCACCCCTCTTCCTCTGTGAAGCCAGAAGAGCCACAGTCACTTGAGTAAAACAAGAGCACGCTGGCTGGCCGTCATGTGACTCTTCACACACACTTGTTCCTCTCTTTTTGTAAGCTAGGAGAGCTAAAGCAGGGGGAGGGGTCATTATAGTAATTCATTATAAGTAGTGTATTTTGTTTTTAAATAAAATCATGCTTTTGGCTGCAGGCTATTCTGACTACTTCTGTTGTTGTTTTTATCCAATGCATTCATACTCCTGTATGAAAACAAGCCAGTTGTGCAGATATCCCAAGACAACAAAACAATCCCTTTGTTGAGATATATATATATATATATGACTGTACGTGTGCAAATACATAAATGCATAGGGGACTGCCCATAAGTCCGAAGGTTCATTAGTCCGAATTTAGTAAGGGTTACTGAGGTTAGGGTTAGAGTTAGGCATAGTATTCTTAACAAATTCGGACTAATGAACCTTCGGACCAATGCCATGGCACCAAATGCATATTTGCATCCATCTTATCCTATTCAGGTTCGTCTCCACACTGGGAGTAATTTGGCCACCACAGGTGCTAGCTAGTTGAACCTGTTCGGTTGAAGTCTCCTGCTCATGAACACTGCTGAGACTGCAGGGGTCTTAACTTGGCATGAACTAGTGAAGTCATTCAAGTCATTTGACTGTTCTTAACTGTCAAAGCTTTTAAGATTTGGCCTAATCGGTGATGGCGTGACCCCAACACTGTGCAGGCAAGGGGGAATATGCAGGGTTGTGATATTGAGAATTTGAGACAGACCAGCTTTTTGTTTAATGATTATGTGACATGTTATTCCTCATTCGGTCAGAATACCATGTCGTGCCAGTTTTGTCACGCCACAAGCTGAGCAAATTGTGGGGGTGAAAAGAAGGGAAAAAAACAAGCATTAATAGTTATGCCAGTCAAATTCATCTTTTAGGCATTTTATCAAGCAACAGGAATCACTGTGTTGGTTGTCATCGATTGGGGGGCAGGATGGACGGCCATCTCAACCAATCTAAGCGACTGACAGGGAATGTAAACACAGATGTCCTCTACATGGAAACTACATAAAAAACATCAGGCTGTGGGAATGTTCGCAGCACATAGTAATTTCTAACCTGACTTTCGCCAGATGGTTTGCAGCATTGCGTATGCCTGCATAACGCTCTGCTTTACCATCTGGGCTCGGTCCAGCACAACCGATGTAAGGGGCGGGCCATTTTTTCAAATTCTAAAGCAGGTGATTGGATATGGCCGTGCCAACTCCAACCACTCATATTGGCCTGTCTGCATGACGTTGCACCCAGAATCCGCCTCCTGGGTTTCCACGTGGTCTGAAATCAGACTCTATTGGCTCAGAGCCGCTCAGAGCCCGCCCATAGCTGCCGCTGATTGGTCCGGCCCGGGACTTTACGAGTGTTATCAACTGTGCTGGAGCGAGCCCAGATGGTAAAGCAATGCATAAGCAATGCTGCCACCATCTGGCGAAAGTCAGGTTAAGTAATTTCATTTGGCACTCTAAATTCCCGGGCCACAGTGGTTAGGCAGGGTGCCTACCCTAGGGCCTACCCTAGGACCCTAGGGTAGGCACACTCACAAAAATATGCAGTAAACCTGGTTTCTATACTGCCTGGTCAGCCCCAGGTCAGCCGAGGCACCTGATGGAGGGGAAAGGAACTGTTTGTAATAACGTGTTCCTTACTTCCTTCTATGTGCTATGTCCCCCTGTCAGGTGATAAGAAGTGGCTTGCTCACTCCTCATGCATTGAATGAGCTCAGTTCGGGGCTCTTCCCAGGTTGGCAGAGGGAGAGTAGCGCCCAGGATTACAGCTCAGGCAATTGGCACTGGGTGAAAACTGGGATAAAAAATTTAGGGGAACTAAAAAACAACTTGATACTTCCTGACCCCCCGGCTCCACTGGGCGCGTCAATTTTAGTTTCCATTTTTATTAATGAAGGGTGCTCCTGCTCCACTGCCGACGTCAACGGCGGACACCCAATTCGCCCCTGTTAAAAAAAAGTGTCAACGGCACAAAGTGTGCCGTGTTTTTGGTGGAGCCCTAGCCTAAGGTTAATATGAGCATGGAAACAATATTTTAAATATGTTTTATTAGCACGTTTTCCAAATGACATCATCAACTTGCAACTAGGGCTGCGTGCAATAACCGCAATACCGCCAAAGCGGGTTGTGTAATGCATACCGCGGGGTTGAGTTAATAACCGTGATTATAACGTGATTTTTCTTTTAATTTAAATGTATTTAAACTACATTTTTGAGCGATGCAAACCACTACTACATCTCACTTTGTATGCATTATTACGGATCTGTAATAGTACGGATGGAGATCCGTGCTCATACACATAAAGTAACTGACGCCACGGACAGAACGGCCCATAAGGATATATGCATGTGTCGTGTTTGCACCGCTCACTTAGCACAGGTGCGATTTTTTTACATTTTTCATTCAAAACAACCCTTTGGGCGCGATACCACTATACCGTCAGTAAATGGTGACTTCCATTTACCACCCCATACCACCCCAGCCCAGCCCTACTTGCAACAGGAATTGTCCCGCTTGAGTGAAAGATGGGCTATTTCTAAAATAACAGATATTTAAGGTGATTTTTAATTTGACATTTTAGGGCAATTATAATTAAGGCATATATAAGGCTTATTAGAAAGGCATCTTTTTAAGATGAGCATGCTTAGCATGCATATGGCCTGTTAATATTTAACAGACTCAATTATGCAGCTTATTTTTGAGTGAAAGGCAACAACTACAACAAAAATGCAGAAAGTTCCATATTCCCACTATATACTGTTTGGAGAGACAGCCAAGGGTTTAACACTAGGCTGCTCCATTTAATTAATCCTATAATTGAATTACAGGAGTACAGTAACTCCTGCTTTTCTTCCCAGTCGACAGTGCATTACTTTTCCTTTTAGCTTTTAGGTTGTTTGCTCCATTGTCCAGGAAAATGCAAGGCCTCTAACACATAGCCCCTGGACCCAGGTCCACTGGCATGGAAAGGTCTTTATGTTATTGTTATGTTAGTACATAGATAGAGCACTGATGTTCTCCTGCAAGAGGCCTTTAAATGGCCAGTCCCTCCTCCCCTCGCAGCACAGAGATTCCTTCCTCATCCATTTCAATGGCTGTGCTGTGACGTCACACGGATTCAAAGTATATGTCTAGTGTAGCATGTTTTATTTGGGGCCTTTGTTGGCATGCCTGCAGCTCTATCTTTAGTGCCGGTGTTTGTATTGTGACTATGTAGTCTGATGAAAAGAGGTCTCCGTGAATGGTGTTTTAAATGAATGAATGAACGAATGAATGGCCAAAAGTTGCCTTGATAGATTTGGTTTAAGGGTGCTCAATCTTTCCCAATTGTAGATGTCTTGCTGTAGAAGCACATATATTTAGATGTAGTTTTTCCATTATTATTATTATTTGTTTATATGTATAACTGAAATCTAATCTTATATAAAGGTTATAAAAAAGTGAATCGATGTTTAGGTATTTGTTTCAGTGTTGTGGCCCTTTCCTACTTTGCTTTTGGTGAACTTGATTTGAAATTTTGAATATACATTTCAATGAATAGATGTGATAAGTTGGAGGTGCAAATCAAGGGATTGGATATGGAGAAATATTGCCCCACTGGAGGTCTGTAAATACTGCATGATGATATGAGCAAAAATGTACATACTGGACTTATTTTTACCCTGTGTACTGTAATTCATTTGGGAGCAGACTTCCCTAATACAAATAATATTTCAGCTCTAAAACATGCGTACAATATTTAGAGAGAGGCTATTCTAAGAAAACAAATGCATAGGAAGGCTATTCCAAAAAACTAATGCATATGACCTTTTGTACAAGGTTTTTGCCCAATGAGTGCACTGGGCCGGAGATTATTCATAGCAGTAGCATGCCTTTTGATGATGTTCTCTGGGAACCTATTTAGGACAAGGGCAGCCATTTGAAATATGGAAATTGCTACAGTTAAAACATTTTCATGCCAATTGAATTGTTCGACACGGGCATCATACATCATAAAACTTGCCACAAAAATGTTATTGTATTTTTATATCATTTTTATCGTTGATTTGTCACCTTTACAACGAAGTACAGCTTGTAAGCATCGGGCATTCGAGGCATGAGCTACACAGCCAAACGTGTGGGTAGCGCCGACCAGGATTTTGCCAAAATGTCTTGCAATATACTGTTCTGCTGGCATTTAGTTCAGTTTTGGGCTTCCCTGACACTGAGCTTAACATTACCAAAGTGTAAAAATTGCCAATATGTGTTGTTCTTTATTTTCCTTATTACTGTGAGAGAGTGCAATCATTCAATGCCCCAAGTAACAAAGGTGAACACCAAAAGAACAGTATTGCAGGCCTGCTGTACCTCATTGTAAAGGTGACAAATCAACGATAACAATGATATCAAATACAATACCTTTTGGCACAATTAAAGGGGGGATATAAAAAAAAATAACTACGGTATATACAAAATGTCATACTTAAGCCAAAAAAGGCCTGTTGGCAGCCAGACTAAAGTCTCTCTCTAGGTCGTCCTCAGACGAGCCTTCCATCGTCGCTTCCAGTCATCCCGGTTCTCCATACATCTGGCCAGCTCGTTGGTACTTTGCGCTCCTACGTCTTTCTTGAGTACATCCACGTATGTTATTGTGGGACGTCCTCGTGACCGGTGCCCATGTGTTGGTTCCCACAGCACCAGTTTGCTGGCAGGAAGCTCCTGCGGATGTAGTATTCTGTGAGGAATCATGGGAAACTTGGAGTTGGGAATCATTTTTCGCTCACTCCCGGCCGCGGCAACGCGGGGGCTATCGGTTACCATGGTAAACAGTTGCGATAACGGAGCCGCACTCCACGGGAGGAATCGTTCTCACGTGTGTGGACGTGTTAGGCACCCCATGTGTTAAGTCAGAATGGCGTATTCTGTTCTGATTGGACGAGAACACATTATATGATTATGTTATATCATATGCTTGTGTATTCAGAATAATGAATGACTGGGAAGGGCATGGAATCCACATAATGCATATCAAGTATGTAGCTGAATAGTTTGTGGCCGACCTACATCAATCAGTCATGTAACACACACACACACGCCTGTGTGTCAGCGTGTGAGAGGCGAGTCTAATATTTTGTACATGGCTATGCCCAGGATGAGCATGAAACACAGCAAGCGGTTCCTCCCATGTCTGGGTGTCTGAATCGGTTTGTTCTGCCATAGCTACACAGGGAAACCGCCAAACCGACCAATCTGTCCTCTGTCTCTCCACCTCATTCTCTATTCTCACTGTGATTTGTTATCTCCCTTGACCTCTGCCTTGTTATTGGGACTCTATTTTGCATTGTGGCACAGTCTCTGCATATGTGTGTGTGTGTGTATCTCTTTCTCTCACATACACTCACTCACTCACAAAGCGAGTCGGATAGGGTAGGGGCTTTTAAGAAATGGCCATAAGCGACTTCTTCAAGGTTCTCCTCTTACTGGACGGTCAGCCCCCTTGTCTCGGCCCTCTTTGTGACCTGGTTGTGTTTCAGCTGCATTCACCATGCATCACTTCCCTGCAGCACTTAGCTCCCCTTAGATACCAGCCCCCCCCCCCTCCACACACACACACACACACACACACACACACACACACACACACACACACACACACACACACACACACACACAGTCTATCCAGTTGCTCTTCTATTCTTGCATTAGTAGGGTAGACCACAGTGGAGCACTCCCCCACACACCCCCACTAGTGTGTGTGGCGTGCGGTCAGGCGCGCCATGCACATGCACACTGTTATGTAGGTTATTAGCTTTTATATACAGCCCAGCCTGCATGCGTGTGCTCTTATTTGTTTGTGTAACGTGTGTGCGTGCATTAAGAGTGGTATGGTATGTCAACGAGGTCATGCTTTTAGTACGCTCTACCTTAAGGTTCAGGACAAACATGAGAGTCGGATCGTTTCATATCGGTTTCCGGAACTGGCGTGCATGATTAATTTTGAGCCTTCAGATTTTACTGTCGCATAACCACATAAATAATAAGTAGGTTGGCTGGTGTTGCTCAATCTCATCAAAATACACGGCAGTGAAGGACGTTCAGCCAACTGTAATATCAAGGTAATAATTAATTGGCCAATAAAAACAATAAGCTAAGGTTCATGGCTGCTGCTATGTCCTGAAGAATGAACAAATAAGAAATAAGCTGTAGCATTAAACAAGTGCATCCAGAAACAGTTGGCAAGTGTACAAAATACATTTCAGTGGACATGGGGGAGATTGTAGGGAGTCAAGTGTCAAAAAAAAGAACAGATCTACAACCTAATGATGGTTATAAAGCGAAACATTGTTGGCTTGACACACACACACCCTAAAGGGGCAAAATAAGAATTGACAATTTAATTTAATTAATCCATAATATAGGGCATAAATATGTATTTTTCTTTAGCCTTAGTTTTCCTTCAGTACACTCAAATTGATGCTAACATTTGTATTTATCTACCAGCCACTGTGAAAGTTGAGTTTGTTCCCTGATGTCATAGATTATGCTGCAACCACAGTCACATCCTCATTCCTCACCCCTTTTTGCCATCATTTCACGTCAGTCAAGTCAGATGTCTGTCAAGTCATACATAGTAGTTGTAGTCCTAATGCATTTGGTCTGCTAATTCTACCCTTCACAATGTTATAACTTATCTCTCAATTTGGCACATCCCTTTTTAATAACAAAATATATCAACTTCAATTATAGCACCGGACTGTCCAGTTGAGAAGTGGCCTAGAGGAGCCCACTTACTGGTCCATAATAGGATTATATATTATTATATATACCATATAATTGCCATTTGCCAAATGAAGAATAAAACAAAATTAGGCTGGATTCTTTAACACAAATGATTGAAGTCCTGAGTTCATGTCTGGACTGGAGGTGGGGTCCATGTGGGAGTGAGTGACCCCAATCTTCCAGCTGAGTGAGAAAGGGGGGAGGGGCGACTCATGCCTTGTAAATATTGTATATCTCGTACCACTATGGATGTGGCAGCAGAAGAGAAGGGATGGTTGAGTGCTGTAGTAAAAGCCCTTCCTACTGCAACAGAAGCCTGGAAGTGAAGCCCCACCCTGGGCCATGGCTTGAGGCTTTGGAGGCAAAACGAGCTGCCACAATCTGCCATGTTTTCACTGAACAGATTTTACAACATGACCACCCGTTATCAGGCAGACCACGTAGGCAATTTTCTTTGAACATTTGAAAATGTTCCGACCAAAAACCCTAGAATGCTACTGTGTGCCGACGATCGCCATTGTATGCTGCAATGCATTTTGGTGTGGGAAGGAAATATCAGTCACTCAAAGCATGTATTTTCAAACGGCAGGCTTGTTCTGCAATGCTACATGCGAAGCGATGCGAGAGTGCAGACTAGCCAACACCAGCTCAGGACTCCTGAATCGCTACCCTCCACACCCTCCTGTCTAGCATCAGGGTCTTGAGCTCTGCAGTATGGTTGGCTCCGCTGTCATACAGCAGTGTGTCTAAATGTGCTGCTCTGCTTTCCCTTCCTAGCAATGCTACATATCTCATTCATTAAAAAATAATTTATATATGGGTAATTAGGATAATTATGAATGGAATGGGGAGCATTTGGTATTTCATTAGCTGTCAACTGACCTCTTAGTAGGCCAACCAGTAATGGTATGAGGGGAAGTTGTTTAGCTATTGGTTTCTCAACATTTGGTTTAGAAGCCTGGTAGGATGTGGCTGATCTTCAAGCCATAGACCAGTGGTTCTCAACTTGTGGGTCGGGACCCCCAGGGGGGTCCGTAAATTAATTTAGCATTGACTTTGGAAAAAAAACACAACAAATGTTACTTTTGAGCTATTTACATTGTTCTTGTATGATTTATTTATTTCATTCAGTGTCAGTTTGTGAATTTAGCCAGTAAACCAGATTTGCAGAGAGGGGTGGGGGGGTGGGGTTGAATACTTTTGAGCACAACCCCTGACAATTTAAGGTCTTTTTAGTACCTCTAAAATGACAAATTAAACATTGGCCAAATTGTCAAATATTAGAGGCAGAAATTGTGAAAATAGCCGATCTGCATGCTCACAATGCCTCGCAACGCAAAATGTAATGCCTCAACTCTTCGTGCTCGTCAGGGTGGGGGGATCCCCAGTTAAAATATGATTATTTTGGGGGTCGCGGCCTGAAAAGATTGAGGACCACTGCCATAGACGGTGATGTGAGGCGGCCTTCCTTCCTTAACGCTTGGTATTTACTGGTTGCAGGATGCCGTTATGCTGTCTTCCTTTCCTTACAGTTGGGTGTTTATTGGTTAGGTTGCAGCCAGGATGCCTTCTTAGGGACTAGTCAGATTTTTCTCTTGCATTACAGCATAGAGTGCTTGTAAAGCCATTAAAGGAAGTGTGCACAGATTTGTATAAGTGCAGGGCGTTAGTAATACTTTACACTGGTCTAGTGATGTTTAATTAGCTGATCATTCATGCTGTAAAAGCATTCTTTAAAAGTATTCTTTTGCACTGATTTTAACCAATAATTTACAATTGCCAACCTCAGCCTGTGTATGGAGGATCCATTGCGTTGTAGAGAGGGCTATGATTTATGGCAAGTAACTCATGTTAATGGACAAACTGCTTACAGTGGGAGTAGTCCACCACCTCCACATTTGATTTTTAAAGGGAGCTTTCCACACATCTGTCATACTAACCATCAAAGACCACATTTGTTGCTTAGCTTAAAATTCTTCCATCATCATCAAAACACCTTTTTGTTATTCAAAGGTGTAAAATGGTAAATGGTGCGTTATATATGGAGCTTTTATCCTTGGCACTTTACAATGATTGTGCATTACATTCACCTCTGTGTACCCTCTCCGGTATCGCTGTAGAGGAAAAGTCATTATTTGTGTTAAGCTAGGGGAACTCTCGCTCTTTCGAACGACCGTCATTTCGACAAGGGAGCGTCGGGAGGGTTAGCGACTCACCCCACGGAGGTTAGTTTTAGGGTAAGGGTTAGAGTTGGGTGTCGAAAAGATGACACGCAGTAACGCGTGATTATGGATCCCACTGGGAAAGATGGATGGAAACGGCATAGAGCGCTCGTTTTCAGTTATTGTCCACGACATTGCAAGCGGCGCGAAGGCCAGCGGACCTTGGTCCTGCTCTTCTCGCCCGAGCGCCCGCGAAGAGCGGGCCAGGCCGCGCGAGTTACGAAGCCGTGGTGAATGCAATCGTTATATTTATGGCCTGGGCAAGCGCACGATAAACGCCATGATAATTGGGTTTTGGTGCACCTTGCACGGTCCAAGTGACTACAACGGAGTGCTCCCTACGTCCGGTTCAGCCAATCACAAGCTTCAAAAATGAGTCCGGGGCGTGGTTATCCATCTTTCCCAGTGGGATCCATAATCACGCCGCAGTAACAGCGAAACGCTCCCGTTAAGCTATTGGGCGTACCTGACTGGTGATGGGCTAATGACAGGTGCTAACTTGATCTTGCTAACTAAGGAAAGAAAATACTAAGGTAAACGTACACAGATGGAGGAGGAAACCATGAAAGGTGCCAACCTGCTCATCGGGAGCAATTAGGGGTAGGGGTGGGCGTCTGGGCGATATGGAAAAATACAATATCACAATATTTTCCCAAGCTTTACTTTATACTTTACTTTATTTGTTTATTTAGACGGGACAATGCATATTAATGAACACTACATGAATGCAATGTAAATAAGCCGGAATTAGCAAGAATGCTAAATTTCATCCGTAGTCCCCACATGAAGACAAAACAATACATACCAACAAACAGTAACCCTACATTAGGAGAGGGCGCCTAAGAACATACATACAAATACTATTTTTCCTGAACCAAGAAAAAACAACAAAACAACACATATTACTAACAGTACCCTACATTAAAAAAGGATAGTTAAAAATATACGTACATGGCATGAGCTGTACTCTTAGAACTATACATGGTCACAGGTTTGATTGTCAACTAACCATTTTTTTAGATTGAACTTGAAGGATGGAAATGACAAACAGTCTCTTATTGTTAGAGGTAGGTCATTCCAGATTGAACATCCCTGCACTGAAAGGGTGTTTTTTCCAAAAGCGGTTACCCGGTACGGTACTTCGCAATCCCCTCTAGTGATTGCTCTAGTATTGAGTCCTCTATCAGGCTTCCTTTTTATGAATTCCTTTAGGGGAGGTGGGCATAGACCATTTAGGGTCTTATATATGATACTGACCTGTTTAAAAACCTTAAAATTAGCGAAACTCAAAAAACGATACCTCTGAAGAATATTACAATGGTGATATGAGTGGGGTTTCCTATCGAATACCTTAAGCGCACTCTTATATAGCTGTTCAATGGGTTTGAGAGTCGTTATACCTGCGCAAGACCAGTTTGTGAAACGGTACTCAATGTGTGATAGGATCATGCATTGGAGATACGATTTAGCAGCACTAACTGCCAAAAAAGGTGTAATTTGTTTAAAGTTCTGAAGGTTGAACTTGATTGTGTTTGTAACCTTTTTTACATGTTTTTTAAAGGTTAGGGTTGAGTCTAACATGACCCCGAGGTACTTGAACTCTGACACAAGTTCAAGTTCCTCTCCACCCAGAAACACATTTGATGATTCCATCACAACTGGTCTTTTGGAAAAAGCCATGCAGACCGTCTTTTTTGCATTCAGGAGCAGGCATGAGTCTGTAAGCCAGTCCTGAACGCTGGTCAGAACAGAAGTTAAAACCGTTGACACCTCTGCATAGCTCTTTCCATGAGTCAGTATAACAGCATCATCTGCGTACATCTGAATATGTACATCTTTACATACATCAGGTAGATCGTTTATAAACAGAGAAAACAGAATTGGTCCTACTATTGATCCCTGGGGGACACCAACCGAGCAAGTGTGATAAGGAGACTTGATGCCATTTATACTAACACACTGTTCTCTATTTGATAGGTATGATGTAAACCATTTGATGGCCTCTGGGGACAAGTTGAAATGTGTTAGTTTGGACAAGAGGACCTGATGGCTGACAGAGTCAAATGCTTTCTTGAAATCCAAAAATACTGCCATTGCGCATGGGGCTTTGTTCAAAGCACACTTTAACTTTTCAATGAATAAGCAATTTGCTGACTCAGTGGAGTGGAAGGCTCGAAACCCAAACTGCATAGGATGCAGAGGGGTGTAGCCTTTGTCTAGATGTTTAACAATAGACTTTACAATCCACTTTTCAGCCACTTTTGATATAACAGGTAAGATGCTTATGGGTCTATAGTTTGATATGTCCGTTTTTGAGCCAGATTTGAATATAGGTGTTATAACAGCAGCTTTCCACTGAGTTGGGACAGTGCATTTTCTTATGGACAGATTTACCAGATGTGTGATTGGTGCCACCAGAGAGTCAATATTTGTTTTAAGAAAGTTTGTGTCAAGCCCATGTGCATCTTTAGCTTTGGATGCTTTTAGTGATCTGACAATGTTTGTCACCTCGTTTTCTGTGACTTCCTCCAAATTAAAAATGGGGAGATCATTTTGAACAGGGCGTGGAACAAACTTAGAGGGTCTGAACAATTGTGTGATTTCATACACAGAGTTTAGAAAAAACAGCATTAGGTTGCTAGCAAGCGTGTGGGGATCTTTCACCAGGACATTATCTATTTTAAGTTCTAAGTTGTTATTATCCTGCTTATAGTATTTCCCTGTCAGTTTATTTATGTATTCCCAAACTTTTTTCCCATTTCCTCAATGCATCACGATACACGATTTTATCACGATTCTTTTTCACGTTGGTTTTGATGGTTATTTTACAAGTTACTTGACAAAAACTAGACTCTCTGGGTTCCTTTTGGGAGGTCTAAATTGAACTTTGCAAGTATGTAACTCTGACAGTATACAAATGAAACCAAATGGACCCGTTTCATTTGTATACTGTCAGAGTTAAGAGGGAGATCTTGACATTTTAAAGTTTGAGAACTAATGATTTAGACCAAAATGCAGGTTTAAATTGAATTCTGCAATGAATCTCTGAATTAATAATTCAACAGGATTTTTTACAAGGCTCCCTCATTGTATCACGATACATACGATCTCTCTGAAAAGGCATATCGTGGAGACATTGTATCGTCTCCACGATAATTATCACCATATTGCCCACCCCTAATTAGGGGTTCAGCATCATCAAATCAGGACCACATTTGCCAGGTACTTTTACCATATTTTCCTCAGTTAGCAAGATCAAGTTTGCACCTGTCATTAGCCCCATCACCAGTCAAGTATGCGCAATATCTTAACACAAATAATGGCTTTTCCTCTCCTGCGATACCGGAGAGAGTACTACACAGAGGTCCTGGATGTTATCCTGGATGGTAATATTGCATCAAGTCAGTTCCATAGTGTCTGTCCAGCAGTGTGAAGCAGTAGGCCTAATCTGGGAGCCAGAATGACCTAATTTGGTGCACAGAGTGAGTGTGCCTCTGGCTGCAACACAGAGCTGGGCGCAGCACCTCTTGCCGATCAGCCATGTTGCTACCTCGCCGGCCATCTGACCGGGCGGGAAAAGAAGAAAAAAACAAACCTTAAAGGAGCTATAGTCAACTTTTTCTTGGAAAACGGACGCTAAAATAAAAATAATGTTTCGAAAATATTTTATAAAAAAAGATTCATATATGCGTTTCTATTCAAAAATGACCACAAAAAGCGTAAAATGATAAAATAATCATTTTGGCCATTGTAAGGCTGACTTTGTTTACATCCCTAACAAAGTCAGCCTTACAATGGCCAAAATGATTATTTTATCCTTTTATGCTTTTGGTGGTCATTTTTGAATAGAAACACATACTGTATATGAAGCTTAATCATTTTTATAAAATATTTTCGACATTATCTTTATTTTAGCGTCCGTTTTTCAAGAAAAAGTTTACTATAGCTCCTTTAAAGTCCGGCATTTCTCTCCATCCACCATTTGTCTAATAGCCCTACCTGTCAGTCTCTCCAATGTAATCTATTACGGTGTTGCAGCGGATTGTGTGGTCTGGATCAGAGGAGCCCAGCTGGACCGTTGCCACTGGCAGATGCGGCAGCTCTGGTGTTTTTAGAAACCAAAAGAAAACATTTGGGAGGATGCAGTGTTGCTACTTCCGGTAGGTGTTTTTGACAAAAGAAAGAGGGAAAGAGAGCAGCAGCGGAAACGCCCTTCTAGAGGAAACGCCCGTTCAGAGACGCAACGCTGCATTTCCTAAGGTGGAGGAGGCAGTCTGCTGACACAGTGTAGCAAGCCGAGGCACTAGCACACACAGGCAGCTAGCTGTATCGACTGACTCTCTCACCATCCCTCGTGGGCTGCGAGGAGCAGAGAGAACCAACCACGGGCTAGGCTAAATGCCACTCCCAAGGAGTAGGAGCTTGCTTGCAACAGAAGAGACAGCATGAACCGGCAATAACGGCAGGAAGGGACGGCGAGGGGTGGGGCAGCTGGTATGGAAGCAGGAGGGCTTTAATTATTAAGACCCCAACCCCTCCCCATCCCTCTCAAGAGTGTTTGTGTGTGAGCAGCATCCTCCTATCATCCGTGTTTGGCTGATCTAAAAAAAAAAATCCATCCCATCCTGAAAGTGATTGTTTGAATTTTACCGTGTTCATTTATTTTTCATCACATTGACTACTGATAGGGCAGTGGGTGAGTGAATAGAGGGGTAATTTGATAATCGAATGAAGATTACCTGTTCGCTTCCCTGACCCACCCTGTATGTCAAAGTGTCGCTGATCAAGACACTTCACCCCTTTTTGATGTTTTTTAGCGCCCAAAATGCACCTAATAATTGTGAAGGGTAAATGCATAGGACACATGTCATGCATGTACAAATGTACAGTGACAAATATAAATACCTGTCCCAACAATTAAAAAGTTGTTATTATCCATTATTATATTATCCTTATTATCCATTATTATATTATCCATCACATTGTTGGATGAAAAAATGTGTGGCTAATGAATGTGGTAATATTTTTCTTTTAATGCTAGTGGTGTACGTTGTTTACGCTTACAATATGTACCAAGATTATTTGGCTAAAGGCTGTGCATTATTATTTGTGCAGCATCTGAGCTTCCTGTAAAGTTCACTGCTGCTGGTTGGCTGTTGGCCTCGAAGTTTGGCAAAGCTAAACGTTTCGGATTTGATGTCACCGGTTGCCCATTTCTGCTTTGATAACACCTTCCGATCATCTTGTGCTCTTACTAACTGTGATTTTCTTCGCTCTACTACTCCTATTGAGGCTGGCGTGTGCCTCTGTTTCCCGTTACCTTAGGAAGCCCCCAGCAAGGTGAGTGGGTGGTGCACTTGCTCCACTGGGCCCTGCAAAGCTGTGGAGCTTACCATGCCTTGCTCCCCTTCACCAAGGGGTTAATTAGTAGCTCCCCTCCCAATCGTCCTCTGCTTGTTCACTCTCATTAGGCTAATCTGCCTCTGTCCTCAAGCTTGCCTCCTGAGCACCAGAACCTTCTCCTATCTGCCCGCCTCCAGCCTCCCTGCCTTACATCACAGGGCGGAGCCCCTTAGTTGAACCCCAAACCCCTCTGCCTTTTGCTCCGTCGTGCAAGCATGGCCCTGTCAGACCTCCTGTGAATTCATGTTGAGTCAACAGTCAACACTACATATTCACGAAATGTGCCTCTGTACTTATTAATTATCACATTTCCAACTTTACTACTAAATCTGATCTCCGTAGTCTGTTTAAACCAATTTCAATCTGACATCCGTATTTTAAGTCATTAGGTGATGGTCAGAGATCTAACAAGCCCCATACCCGTGTAACTTGAAAAAGCTCTGCTAGGCGAAACGTTGTTGTTTGGTTAAGAAATAATAAAAGAAAAGACGAGAGAGCATTATATTGTGTGCAGACATTGCCTTTTATATCTAACTAGCTCACACCACGCCACAAGCCTGTATATCGGCAACATCATTGTACATCAATGTGTAAAATAAGGCTTAAGTGGTGCAAACGAAGGCTAGCTGAAAGTTTGAACT
This sequence comes from Nannobrachium achirus, assembly GCF_963921795.1. Classification (NCBI taxonomy): domain Eukaryota; kingdom Metazoa; phylum Chordata; class Actinopteri; order Myctophiformes; family Myctophidae; genus Nannobrachium; species Nannobrachium achirus. Next base: position 46,480,119 of record NC_137818.1, read on the forward strand.
GTTACCGTCCTGTCATTTTTTTTAAATGTATACTTGGGCTCATTAGCCAGGCCTGCTCAGCAGCCTGCACAGCAGCACCATATAGAAAGAAGAAATGCCTATGAAACACTGTTTATGTGTGTGGAGTCAGATTTCACTTCCCTCTCTCCTTGTCGGCGTTGTGCTGGAGATGTCAGAGCCGATAGGCCTGGCTGGAAAATGTGAAGTCTGCTTCCCTCCTCCTCCGCCTCCTCCTCCACCAATGCTCTAAAAATAGCCCAGTGAGAGAGGAGGCAGCATCGTACAGGCGCTGTGTGTCTGTGGGGCTGCCAGTGGTTTTAACACACTACACCACTGACACACAAGAGAGACCACTCTGTCACACCTCTCTGCTGACATCCAAACCCACCTCCCCCCAGTCCCCCTTGCAATATCACAAACATCACCGATGGTCACAGAATTATCCGTTTGCAATTTGCTCATTCATATCCATCGGATATTTCTTGGTACTTATGAGCCATGTCTTGCCATTTTAGTTGCAGGGCTGCTTTATATTTTGTGGCAAGATTTATATGGAGTGCCCCCTATACACAGGGCTTGATCGAGATTCACATAAGGGGGGATTTATGCACTTTATACACCAGTATTTATTGTTATGGTGTTTTGTACAGAGCGGGTTTCCCTTCAGATTATGTATTTCAGATTATGTATTTACGTTTTAAGCCTTTGTCGTACAACAGTGTTACTCCACAAGCCAACAGCACGCTGCGTTGTGAGCTTGTACGTCTGCTATGTTCACCGTACGACACTGTCCTACGACAAAGCATAAACCAGGCATTACCGTAATTCCTACAAGACTCGTGCATGGTAAATCTTCTTTGGCGTATGCAGTATGACGACCACACTCCTTACTCCCTCAACCCTGGCTGGCAGTATCCACAAATCACAATAAAAAAATCATTGCCTAGCATATTTCAGCAATAATAATACATTAATTCAAATGATTATATTAGCTTTGTGACGGTTAATATTGTATTTTGGGACCGTTTTGGGATGCTGGTGAAAAAGGTTTGGCACTGCTATATTGAACAAGTTTTAAAAACCAGACATGAAGACTTGCTTTTTCAATGTGTTGCTTTCGGCATTCTGCCCACACTATAATTGCATGCACACCTGGAACTGCACAATGACACCGCTGTGTCATTGTGCTCTAAAAAAGGCAGACATGGGCACATTTTGGTTTTTATTAGTTTTATTTATTTCAGGAGAGCTTAGGGGAGGCCATTGCGGCCATCAGGTTTGGAGAATCGATTGGTCAAGGGAGGATTTTGAAGATGCATTGACATTTTTGCACTGGAATAACCCAAGCCTTAAATCCATTGTTTAGACGGGCGCCTTCATTTTTTGCTGATGCAAATGCACAAGGGGTTATGATGATGAATTGGTATGCTTTTTCTCCCGTTGTGTTTCCATCGCCGTTCAGGAAGTTGCTTACCTGCTAGCATAGCTTTTTGTTTCAAATGGCCACCGTGGTCAGTTAAACACTACTGGCTCTAACGGTTAGGGATGGGACGATATGAACATTTCATACGATATTATCACGATAATCAAAATCCATTATCCTGGGGCGGAATATTTGCCAAAGAATAGCAGATCTACAAGCTCACACTGTGAGCTTGTAGATCGGCTATTTTTTGGTAAAGACATTTGATGGAGAGTGGAAAAAAAGACTGTATCAAGTATGTATATTATAAGTTCCTTTTACCAATTATAGAGGGTTTAAGTGGTACCGGATATGCAGCTCGGCAAATAAAAGGTGAATTGATCCCAGTGCATGACGGAGGACGATATCACGATAAATTAAATCTCCACGATACGATTATCGTGAGTGTTTTTATCACGATAAACGGTAATATCACGTATCGACCCATCCCTACTGACGGTCAGGGCTCATTACTGAGAAGATGGAGAATTAGCCTGCAATATTACCATGGGACATTTTTATCAACAAGATTAGAGGTTTAAGTCTCATAGCTTAGATGCAGACCCATTTAACCCCGCTGGCCAATCAGGTGGCAGATAGCTGCTGAGACTGTCAGATGCTTCAAGGACAAGGTCTTGGTTCAGTAGGTGTTGACACTCCCCAGGGCAAAGGACCCATATCGAAAATCCAAGAGGAAGAGCGAGGTAAGGGCTAGATGTTTGTACACATGATGGTAACTGTGCGTTTGACAGGGAGTCTGTTTTTAAGATGGATGGATGTACGGGCATTTTCAAGTTAAAATAGTCTATTGTGGGGTTCTTTGGAGTTGAATGAGACGATTGAAAGGACAACGATCTAATCCTTTTGTAGTAGAAACACTAATGGATTTCAACTTTGACGTCATTTAAAATAATTACCATTGCGTTGATAAAACTAGAAAGGCCTGATAGTGGGCAGTAGTAATGTACATTTTGTTATTAACTAATTACTGGCTTTTGATGCAGTCCTTATTTGTACCAGTACTTGAGGTAGTTGGTATAGTGGATTGATACCCTGTTCAGCATCCCATAGATTGATGTCACGTTGGGCATCCGGTAGATTAATGCCATGTTTTTTCGGCAGTTTTGTTACTATCTGGCCCATCCTCAACAATGGCCAGGAAGCGACTGCTCTCATGGTGTTGCCACACATTTCCGCCATGGTTAGTTTTGTTTTCCATTTCGTCGCCTTTCTGTGGAGAGTGAAAGTATCGGGGCTAAGCACGTTGACCAGAGGATTGGGGTCAGCTGGATGGCCACTGCTTTCAGGATCATCAGCAGGTTTTGTCTTAACCGGATTTGTCTTGGAGGAGCTGAATCAACTGTGTCCCAGGATTACAGGGATGACATTGGTGGAGGAGAATTTAGAGGCCTGTGTGACCAAAGGGCCAGGGTAGGGCTGTCACGAATATGACATTTCACATGACGATTGTCACTTAAATAATTGCGATTAACGATTTAATTGTGTATTTGTCGTTGACAACTACATTTCTGTTTGGCTTTTAAGCATTGAAGTTGCATATGGCAATCATGACACATAACTGAAATATACAAAGAAATTAATGACATATTTGACAACTTTATCTATCTATAAATGCGAGAAGTCTCTGCGTGTGTGTGTGTCTGTAATCCGCGTATCTCGAGAACCGTTCGTCCCACCGGCTTCAGATTCGGCACGCGCGTTCCCCGCCGCGGCACGGAGTGCAGTGCCGGGTCTCGACCCGACCCGACGCGCGGTTTTCCCGAACCGGCGCGAAACGTTCGGAATCTCCTTATGCGGGGTTGATTGTTGACATCAGGCTGTTTCTGAGGAAATCGGCGAAAGCTCTGACTCATTGTGACATCACTTCATAAAACATCATGAGTCAACAAAAAATCTCTGTGAGTGTGTATGTATGTAGGTAATCCGCGTATCTCGAGAACCGTTCGTCCCACGGGCACGCGCGTTCTCCATATATGGGCATAAAATGAATGCCCCCATATGAGAACCGTTCGTCCCACGGGCACGCGCGTTCTCCATATATGGGCATAAAATGAATGCCCCCATATATGGGCATAAAATGGATAAAAGGACACAGACAGACAGATTCAGAGATCTCCATATATGGGCGTGAAATGGACGCAAATAGACAGATATCTCCATATATGGGCATAAAATGGACCCAGAACTATATGGACGCAAATGGCATATATGGGCATAAAATTTACGCAGAATCACAAAGATCTCCATATACGGGCATAAAGGGACACAGACAGACACACAGACAGACGGATACAGAGATCTCCATAAATGGGCATAAAATGGACGCAAATGGCATATGGGCATAAAATTTACGCAGAATCACAAAGATCTCCATATACGGGCATAAAGGGACACAGACAGACAGATTCAGAGATCTCCATATATGGGCGTGAAATGGACGCAAATAGACAGATATCTCCATATATGGGCATATATGGGCATAAAATGGACCCAGAACTATATCTGCAGTGATCTCCATATATGGACATAAAATGGACGCTGACAGACAGACAGATAACAGATATCTCCATATATGGGCATAAATGGACACAGGCAAACAGATGGTCAAAACGGGTCCTATGACAACAGGTATAATGGGGTTTGCATTAAAGGGCGGGGCATTCATTCCCTATTTACATTGTTCCGAGTTGGCCAGGTCGCCGACTAGACGCTGGGTCCGAAGGGCGGCCCAGCTTCTAGTACTTTATAAAAAAACATTGATAGTGGAAATAGCCGATCGACAAGCTCACAACGCGTCGCATCGCGACGCGTTGTGAGCTTGTAGATCGGCTATTTCCACTACTTTTTGAAAGTGGTTCTAACTATTAATATTTCTCAAGATGGAAACGATTATGACGATTATGAAAAATAATTGAGATTATTATTAGGCGATTATGTAATAATTGTGACAGCCCTAGGCCAGGGAGCTGAGAACTTAACTTGAGCACCTTGGACAACAAGCGGCTGGTGGAACTACGTGTGGTGGGTTCCACTCGCACGAAGAAGCCCTAGTTGACCTCTTCGACAGTATGTTCGTTTCATGGCTGCGATGCTTGTCCTGGGGTTTTTGCAACTTGCAGTGACTGTCAAGGAATGGCCTTCAGTGTTGGCAAGATATTTGTCAAACCGTCGCTGCTGTTTGTACATCTTCTTAAAAATGATGGCCCTGAGACAAAACTGCAGAATGCTTATTGCTATGGATGATGTTGCATGGGCATTTTTAAGTCATTATTATTTTTGTTAGCCGATGTATAAACTATCAAAACATTACGTTTGTACCTTGGCTAATTGTATGCTATCTCCAAATCCATATGCAATATTCTTTTCCCCATCAAAAAAGATTACAATAAATGTATCAGCTTTTTTTGTTTTTTATAACCAATATTCCATAAATTAGTTGCACACCTAATAGTACTCAAATACTAAATGAAAGTACAAAAATAAAATGGAAGAATAAGTTCTGTAAGAACACCCAAGTGAAAGTGCTATTAATGTTTTTAAACCGATATGATCATCAGCTCTGACTTGGTGTCTGCACAGTAGGCTAGCTTCTACTCACCACTCACTTTTCTCAAATCTGGTTATGCTAAATTAAGGCTCATGCTGTCAGCTGACCATATAGCTGTATGCAATGATTGATGTGTTGAAAATCATGAGAATTCTATTCTAACTATGTACATTATATTGCTGTCAATGCTCATATTGCAGTTGATTGATTGAATACTTAAGTAACAGTTTGCAACAAAAAGGCATGGTGGAACAGATTTATACAAACAAATTCTAAAAGGATAACCCAAATAAGCCCAAAAAGGCATGGTGGAACAGATTTATACAAACAAATTCTAAAAGGATAACCCAAATAAGCCCAGGGCTTATTTCCATTAAGGTCCTGTGTATTCAATTCATCTAAGCATTTATAGACAAACAATAATATACAGTAATATGCAATAACATCATATGTTGCATGCCATGCCATCTCCAAAACATAAAAAAGGGGAAAGAAATAAGAAAAAAAGGTTTTGGAAATTGGAAGAAATGTTTACTCGCAACCCTCACTTTCTCTCATGTTAATCTACTTACAGCCGTGTTTGAATCGTGTTCTCTACCTGGGATCATGGGCCACTTGCCTGTATGCTACACATTGCCTATCTCAAATAGATTTGAGATAGGTAGTGTATGAGGTCAGTATATGTTGAACTCATCCATCTCTCCTTCTCTCCCCCAGATCAGTAAAGAGTCAAGGCGGAGGAGCGAAGCACACAATTAGTAGAGGAAAATGAGCGAACTGGACCAGCTCCGCACGGAGGCCGAGCAACTCAAAAACCAGATCAGAGTAAGTCATCTTTTGTTTTCATGCTTGCTTTTACCCACATAGATGTACATGGCACGACTAAGTTATAGTAATATTTATATATAATATATAAACTAAGTTAGTTTGTGCAAAGAACAAGCTATTGAGTTCTAAACCTGCATACATTGATTTAGCGGTAACATGTCATTAGGTCGAACACCCTTTGGATCGACCACCAAAACCTAACCTTAACCCTAACCTCAGTAAAACTATGCCTAAACCTAACCCTAACCCTTACCTCAGTAACCGTGACGCAGGTGATTATCTAACCTGCCGACGCTCGCGGGTGATTATCTAACCTGCCGACGCTGTTCGACCCAACGGGAGTTCGACCTATGGGGCAGTCCCCGATTTAGCTCGTATTAAAGGGTTCTATAGTAATGCAACAACTTATTCTAAGCATGATGCCCACAAATTAAGCAAATAGTTTTTGCATTGAAAGTAAAAAGAAATCGCTGGCTTACTGTGTCTAAAAAGACACTTATGCATGCCCCCACCCACTGAAATCAAAATAGCTAAAACGATAGTAAGCAGTAAATGAAAACATTTTAACACTCGTTTTTTCTTTTCTCTATTTACAATCTAAAATATGAACCCTTGTTGTAAAAAAAAGGGAACTATTGTCCTTTAACGTGTGGCCTACCACCCTATGATGACACAAACTATTGTTCATTGACCAGTGACTTATTCAGAAATATGCACCTTCCAGTTGATTATCTGATAGTGAAAACTATTGAAGGAAGTAGGTGTAGAAAGAGAAACCCTGATTGGCTGGTCTGCTGTACATATCTTCATGTTTGCCGTCTATGTCCGCATGACTTATCTTAACCAGGCTCTGCCAGTGTATTCCTGGCAATAAATACTTATTACCAGGAAAAGACTGGCAATAAAACCATGTTGCTAGGTGATACAGGTATTTTACTTTAAACATTTTTCACACATTTTATTTATACATATAAATAAATGAATAAATCCTTCAGATCTTTAACGGAATAACGAAACTTCCTATTTTCCCCCTTCATTTGTACATAATTGTCTACTACGTTATTATTAACCTGCTGATCAACATATTGCAGTGTTTCCCCTAGGCAGAAGCTGAAGGAGTGGGGGGGAGAGTTGCGGGGAGCGGCATAGTGTTCACGCACAGCGCAGCGTGCAGGCCGAAAATGTTCTGTGTTTTTCGGGTTGGGTGTGTTTGCGCGACACAGTAACTACATAGTAACTCAGTAACTTCTAACTCAGTAAAAAAATAAATATATAGATTTGTAACATTGGCGATCATTTTCTGATCATTATTTTATTATCATCAACATTTGCCATCATCTTCAGTTTCAAAGTGCTTTATTTACACACAAAAATAAATACTATTTGGCTTTTCAAACTTAAGTAAATAACCTAAGTAAGTTCTGTTGTCAGATTTGTCAGGAGGAATAAACAACCAGGTCTATGAAAACAAGCCCAAAATAAGTGAATAGCCTATAGGCCACATGAGCACTTTAAACTTCCCTATTTGAAAATAGCCGATCTACAAGCTCACAAGCAACCACCAGGGACGTCCACAAGGGGGGGAAAGTGGGACTGAGTTACTAGGGCCCAAGGTGGAGGGGCCTTCATTATTTTATACTTTAGAACAATAGCAGATAGGCCTATACAAGCTCACAGCACGGCACAGAGTGCCGTGCTGCGAGCTTGTAGATCTGCTATTTTTAAAAAGTCGTGAAAACATGTATTTCTTAACATTTGTAACTCATATTTTGTTTCTGGGGGGTCCCTGGAACTATTTTGAGATGGGGGTCCGTGGCCAAATTCATATAATTTTGGGGGTCCTCCTTCACATGAAAAGGTTTGAGCACCACTGACACTCCCCCTATGAAGAACATTATTAATGGGGGGCCCACAGTGAATCCTTGTACCCAGGGCCCAGAATTTGGTGCCCTGGCAACCACCATTATTTACAAGCAACTTTACAGAAATAAGAGCCCAAAATACTTATAATAGTCAGATTTGGCAACACTGCATGGTATTTCATCCAACCTAGCCCAACATGGCTTATATTATCAGACCTGGCAACTGCATGTTATTTTCTCCACACACTGTAGGCTAGGTTGCTTGCTAACAGTCAGACACAAACTGCACATTTAGCCATAGACAACCACAAACTACACCACTCTAAAATCATTATCAATACGTTTTTAAATGAATCTTGAGAAATGTACAGCTAAGCTGTAATGATGAATGGGACAACAAGTAAACTTCTCCTGTAACAGTGCCTATGCTACGCCACGAGTGGGTTTGTACTCGGTGCACAGCTGTTGTTTCTCCATCCAATCAATGAGTGTAGCAGAGGAGCGCTATAATCTCCTTCCAGCCGTACCTAACCGAGAGAACAACCGTATTCTAAACATGAGTCATGAAAAAAAAATCATAGAGCGGCGGCCAGGTTTTAAGGGGCGGCGGCCCGCCACTCCTTAATGCATATAGGGGAAACACTGTATTGACTATACACTGTGAGGTAGGGCATTCACCAAATATTTGAATATTCGAATATCAAAGTCACTTTTTCGACGTTGTTCACCGAAGTCGAATATTCGCTTATTTTTATTATTTTTTGTATTGTTTTCTCTTTAAAAAATATATAGTTTATACAGCTTGGCTAGATAGGAAGTCATGTTAATGCTCTATACCAGGGGTTCTCAAACCTTTTTGGCTGTGACCCCCAAAATAAACATATTTGAACTGGGGACCCCCATCCTGACAAGCACTTGGAATTGTAGGTATTACATTTAACGTGACTCGCTTCTGCAGATAAATATTGTGAAAATAGCAGATCTACATGCTAACAATGCAGCGTTGTGAGCATGTAGATCGGCTATTTTCACAATGTTCACCTCTTGCTTACTTAATATTTGACAGTTTGGCCAGTCCTGTCGAATATTCGACTATTCGAATACTAAAAATCACTATTCGTGAATGCCCTACTGGGAGGTCGTTATTACCTGCTGATCAACACCTTCGCCATACGCTGCGAGACACTGACCATCTTCAAGCTGTATTGCTGGGTTTCTTTAGTGTGTGTAATGTATACCCAGAGCAGTGAACGCACTGCAGTAAGGCGAGGCCTCTGTTGCATGATGGCGGGGCACCTCACAGAGCATCTTCATTTATTGCCTTAGCTGTGTTGAATTTGTTTAGATTAAAGTTCTGTATTTATTTATACGCTGGCAAACGATTACAAAGTAAACATTAGTCTCAATATACGTTTTAGATATTACATTCTGCCAAGAGCGCAGACAAAGCATTTCTGCGTAAAACGGATAATATATCACTATGAGCAAAGGGAGCAGCGGAGCAGCAGGGCTCCTGTGTCTTGGTGGGTGATAAGCTAGCAGAGTGTTCATGTTAATTGGTGTTGTACAGTATGTCATAGACGACTGATACATGACTGATGTCCCAGGCTGACCACATGGAGTCTGAGATCCACATCTGAGTCACACTTTTCCCAAGTGAATCCCGAGATCCACATTCATTTTGTTTTGTTCAGCAGTTTACAATGTATTTATTTGTTTTACACATTTTAGGCAGCACCTCTAAATTGACTTGGCATTGTAATTATCACATCTTTGGACTCACCATCACAAGCCACTTGGTCCTCTTCATCTGATGACAATCGGTTTCTTGCATCCACATCTAAAGGTGCACCGTAAACACGTGTACAAATCCAACCGGGTCCATTTGATTACACTCTTCATTATAAATGGACAGATAACACTGGGGGTTTTACTGTGTACTGTACATGTAAAAGCGACTTCAGTTCATACCTAGTGAACTCATAATTACACCTGTCACGTTTAATTGTTTTATCGCAATTAAGAGTTCATTTTGAGGTCAGAAACAAGTGACGTCCTCGAGAGGTACAGGGCTGAACATTGTCATGAGTAATTAAAATGCATTCCCTGCTGGATGTGGAACTGGGCTGACTCTGATGGGACGAAGAACCAAGCACATGCTAGGTGTTCCATGATGAAGTTCAAACTGAGAGCTGTGATTAGGGCCGTCACCGCCATGACATTTTACTTGACAATTAATTGCCATACAAATAACTGGTCATTAATTTAATTGTGGTTTTTGGCATTGGAAATTGGAACAATGGAGAAAAAACACATTTATGTTTGACTTAAGTTTGGAAAAATAATTTGCTCTGGGCAGATATGATGCGTCGCATCACAATGCGTTGTGGCTTGTGAGGGTGTACCTTTTTGAGCGGTGGTCACACCGTCTCCATAGCGTGGCCGTGTGTGTATCTGTCTATGTATGTGGGTGGGTGGGTCCGTATGTAGCCTAAGTACCCCTGGTGACCAGAGAGGTGCTGTTGAGTCTAGTCTGCCCTGAGCATCAACTGCAATACCAGTGGTGGCCTGAGTGACATGGATGGATGGATGGCTCTCTCTCTCTCACACGCCCCCCCCCCCCCCCCCCCCCCCATAATCTTTTTTATTATAATTATTATTACTATTATATATTTGTTTTGCTGTTGCGCAGCCTCCACGACCACCGCTCAGTTCACACAGGTGTGATTTTTTTTTTTTACATGGAAACCACTATGATCATTACTGGTATGCTAAATGACTGCAATTTATCCCAAATAATTGTGACTAGGCGATTATGTAAGGCCTAGATGTGGTGAACCCTGTGCTGAGGTCATTTTCATACAGATTATGATGTGATTGTGTCTCGTGTGTTTCAGGATGCCAGGAAAGCGTGTGCTGATGCCACCCTCACTCAGGTAAGATGCCTGGACCGTACTTATTAAACACATTTTGACAGAACTGAACAATACCTTTTTACCAAATTCAAGTAATTTTTTACTGTATAAATTAGAGATGCGTGAATCAGATTCAGTTGTATTGTATCAAAAGATGCTGTAGCCTCCAAGCGTAGGTTTATGATACAATTACTGTCGTGTCTGACTGTCTCTCCATGTGGGGACCAAAAATCCCCACACAGACATTAAGACCTGTCAAAATGTACCTTGTGAGGGGATATTGTTCTGGTCTCCTGGGGCACTACAGTCATTCTCATGGCTATGAAAGATTTTAGAGCCAGTGTTACAATTAGTGAAAGACTGGGGTTAGGATTGTGTATTTCGGAGTTAGGTTTCAGGGTTGGGGATTTGGATTAAAAATAGCAAAAAATGCTACAAATTACATTTTTAATAAAACATGCTTTTTAGTTCCCCACAGGGATAAAACAAAATTCAAATGTGGGTGACTGAACATGCAAAACTACTTGACTGGGCTACGTTACACTAGGTCAAGGTCACTGGAACAGGAGGTCTGACTACACTAGATCTATGACTTCAATAAATTGTTGCAGAAAAGTAATTTTGTCTGTGTCTCTACGTCTCCAGATCGCAGCTAACGTCGACCCTGTTGGCCGAATTCAGATGCGCACTAGACGGACACTGAGGGGGCATCTGGCTAAAATCTATGCCATGCACTGGGGCACCGACTCAAGGTAATTTCATTCATGCACAATCGGTCCATTTACTGAACAATAACTACAGCCCCCCTGCCCAACTCCAGGAAAAAGCGGAGTAAAACGTATTTGAATTGTGGATGCGATCGTACATGCAAATGTGTGCAGTGCACATGCCTTCTGTGTGTGTTTATGCACTGTTTTAAATGTTTTAAGGTAGTGGTCCTCAACCTTTTCAGGCCAGGACCCCCAAAATAATCATATTTTAACTGGGGACCCTCCCACCCTGACGAGCACTAAGAGTTGACGCATTACATTTTGTATACACAATTCTATTGTTGCGGGGTGTTTTGAGCATGTAGATCGGCTATTTTCACAATTTCTACCTCTAATGTTTGACAATTTGGCCATGTTTAATTAGTCATTTCAGAGTCATTAAAATGTCCTTAAATTGTCACTTTAGAAATGTGCAGATACCCTCTATACACTTTATGTTGATTTGTTTACTGTTGTGTGAGAAAACATTGCACATTAAAGGACCAGGTCACCTCTGGGACAACCAGATCTTATTTTATTGTTGTGTGGGACACAATCAACACAATCCTGAATTATTTTTTGTGTTCAATCTGTGTTTTTAGATATGTTAGTATTTCAGCATGCTACAACTGGTCATATGATGCATTTTGCATCATATGACCAGTTGTAGCATGCTGAAATCGGCTGAAATACTAAATACTAAACTATATCTAAAAACACAGATTGAACACAAAAAATAACTCAGGATTGTGTTGATCGTGTCCCACACAACAATAAAATAAGATCTGGTTGTCCCAGAGGTGACCTGGTCCTTTAAGTTAATCATCTGGGGACCCCCCAAAATAATTTGGGGACCCCCTGGAGGTCCAGACCCACAGGTTGGCTGGCATATGCATGGAAAATAAAATGACTCAAAGGGGAGTGTTTTGTTTTTTTCGTCCTTAGTTGGGACTGTCCCAAATGTCTTGCACAGCCCTCACCGTGGCAACCAGCAAACTAATTACTCTAGCGCAGGTGTGCTGCTGTCCACAGAGAGCATGTTGGCACACACCAATCCCCTGGCAAACTGCTTTGTCACCTCAGTGTGCAGCATCGCTCATTTTCCAAACCTCACCTTTACCACTGAGCTCACCATGATGCAACGCATAGACCCAGATAACTTAATTTCCTCCCCTGTAGTATTTGTGATTTCTGTCTCTCTGAAGGGACCATAACCATTTAACCCATTTAGGCCTAGAATTATTGAATGCTTTAACCAGTGAAAAATGGCAGATATACAAGCTCGCAGCGCGGCACCGAGTGCCGCGCTGCGAGCTTGTAGATCTGTAGATCTGCTGGAATTAAATATTTTGAGATGCGGGTCCGTGGCCAAATACATATCATTTTGGGGGTCCTTGACATGAAAAGGTTTGAGAACCACTGACATAGTAGTCTCTCAAGAACAGACTAACTGAGCTCCAGTTAAGTGAAAAGGACCTTTTCTTTGACGATGGCTGGCCAGATTGCTGACATAGAAACATAGGTTTTTCAAAAAGTCTTAGAAGGATTCAAAAGACACTTATAGAATCGGGTCAAAATTCAAATTTTCACGATTTTTCAAAAATAGCAGATCTACAAGCTCGCAGCGCGCTGTGAGCTTGTATATCTGCTATTTTTCAATAGTTAAAACATAAAATAATGATACACATTTACACAATACACTTTTTTCTGTCCACACCAAACGTCTTTGCCGAAGATAGCCAATCTTAAAGCTCACACTGAGTCTGCTATTTTTGGCCGAATGTGCCCCCCAGAAGAGGGATGCTAGGGTTCATTTTCAGGTCTTCATTGATCCACCTGCTGTGGTGTAGCCACCCAGAATGCAGGGCAGAGAGAACGGTGATGTGTCAGCCCCCATGTCCTTACTATTTTTAGTATCCTAGGGACTCTCCTTGAATTTGCAGAGAACCAGGCTGAGATTAAACCTGTCCTACTGGCAAGAGATGGCCCTGGCATAGCAGTCTCTGACCAGTGCTGACATCAGTACCATTAAGTAGCACCTACTGTACACTATGGACTTGACATGGCAACAGAAGGAGATGCATCAACAGTTAACCTTTTTTTTTAAACTAAAATCCTTCATCCTCATTGTTAAACTAACAACGATGGTTTTCCTGAAAAGAAGTGTAGAAGTATGGCTCAAAGCTAAATTACATGACTGCAACTGACCTTATACGGGTTTAAAGCTGCTAACATTCATATTGGCTGATAATGTTTATTTTTTGTCCCTTAAGTCTTTGTTCACAAGTCCTTTAGTAATTTTGAAAGTGGCAAGACTATTTACAGGGGTCTTAAGGTAAACAAAAGCGGGGTTTGAAATGAAACATTTCCAATCAGTAAATGTAGCCCCATCGCTGTGCTAATCTAGCAAGGTGAGAGCTAATTAATTCTTCTTCAACGTTATTGGAGTGTGTTTGGAAAGTCAGATAATGCGTTGCAATCTCTGCTAAGCATCTTACCCGAGTAAGAAAAAGAGTGGAGCGTGACAGTGAGGAAAACTGGCCAACGAATCCCTTTTTTTTTTATCAGGGTCAACAGTTTGAATTTAGAACAATGGTCAGGACTATTGCAGCAAAATATTTGACCCATATGCCACATTGTAACAAATTGTCTTTGAGTGACAACTTTGTTTTTTTACAACCAGGGTTCATATTTTAGATAGAAATGTGCAAAAATGACCACCCCAACGGGGCTGCTCATGGGGAATTCCCGGGGACCACCGACTCCTGGTGCTCCAGAACGGATGCAAAAGTGGTGGCGCCCCCAGTGGAGGACCCCCTGCCACTGCAGCGCACATAAAATGCCGTAACTCGGGCTAGGAGCGTCCGGGAGAGCCGGGGCCGGTACCTATTCGTCCGCCAAGGCAACGCGGAGACCCCACCCCTCATTTCTCACATGGCCCTATTCTAGCGCCACCTTCAGGCCGATTTTTAAAACACATTTTTGGACACTGCTCCTACAGTTTTTGCCCTAAAATCACGAATATCACTACACAGCATGTCTACACTCATGTCATCAACATGGATCAGGAAGATTTTGGAAAAACACATTTTTGCCCTATTTGTGGAGATAAGCCACCTACGGTCGCTTATCTCCCGATTAGGGAGTCTTACTGGTAGATAGTCATTAGAATGTTTTCATCTACTTCTTTCTATCGTTTTAGTGATAACTAATTGCATGCAAGTGGCTAAATATGTCTTTTTAGACACAATAAGCCCATTCCCAAGATGTACCGCAATCTTTCATGGGCAGATGTGACTTATGGGGGCTGGAGTAAATAGTAATAAAGAAATTGCCGGCTTATTGTGTCTAAAAATACATATTTAGTCACTTTACACATGCCCCGACCCACTGAAATCAAACTACTAAAATCGCTAAAACAATAGAAACCAATAAATGAAAACATTTTAACTCTAATTACAATCTAAAATATGAAACCTTGTTGTCAAAAACCAAAGTTGTCCTTTAACCCACAGTCATCTTAGGAGTAGGACTACTGGTGCTCACAAGACTGCTTCTCTCACCATCACTGGCCTGAGGATGGAGCCTTTCACTTCAGACTGAGCTCCTGCTCTATGGGTTTTGTTTGCGCATCAGGTCTGGGGCTGATGACGTAATACTGTGATGCGTTTGCTCTTGTGACAGAATCTATAGGCATATATTTCCTGTTCCTAACTGCATCCCGTGGGTCTTGAAAACGGCGCAGAGCACAAACTGGAAAGAGGAGTTTGCAGATTTTTCTCACCATTTTTACCACAGCATTGCTCCTTCAGAGGCTTTAATTCTCTGGTGTGGTGCGGTGCATAGGGCTGTCACAATTATTACATAATCGTCTAATCGCAATTATTTGACATAATCGCAATTATTTGACATAATTGCAATTATTTTGTGATAATCGTCATAATTGTTTACATGTTGAAAAATGTTCAAACATTTAAATAATAGTGGAAATAGCAGATCTACAAGCTCACAACATGTCGCGATGATCCACTATCAATGTTCTTTTTAAAGTGTAAAGTTGTCAAATGTGTCCTTAATTTCTTTGTTTATTTAGGTTATGTCTCATATCTGCCATGTGCAATAAAAGAGAAAAAAGTCTGCACACCAAATTTGCAGTTCCCAATATAGAGCTTTACTGCCATGTGCAACTTCAAAGTCTACATGCCAAACAGAAATGTAATTGTCGACGACAGAAACACGTTAATCGCAATTATTTGAGTGACAATTAATCGTTGTGTAAAATGTCATAATGGTGACAGCCCTAGCGGTGCAGCGTGTGTGCTGTGGTCTCTATCTTGGTAGTTAAGATTTGCATGCTCCGATGGGAGCCACCCCACCCCTGTGTGTGCGCTGTTCCTCCTGCTCCTCTGTGCGTTGGGGGACCTGTAGCTGTGGTTACTCCCGTTTGATTCGCCCAGATAGCAAAGAGAGCAGCCACACAGGCACCTGGGAGGTGTCTATAAAATGCAACAACATGGTGCAACTGAAGCCTGCATCTGTACTAAAAACAGGCCTCGCTCACAACATTTCTTGCAGTCAAACGAAAAGACAAGCTACAATTTATTTTGGACTCCATACTAGTCGGTACTGTCCCAACACCACTGAGGTAGTCTACTCAGTGTTTTAGTGATGCTGCACTTTGAACCTATTTTTAACATTTTCAATCAACAAAACAACGCCTTGTGAACTTGTAGATCGGTTGTTTTGGAAAAGGACTCAGGCGGTTAATCAGTCTGTTAAAACACCAATCAATCTCAACCTGCATCCAACATAAGCTATTTAAAATGCAACACTACTTTTTACAAGAATATTCTGTCTATTACAGTTAGATGGAGCGAGTTAAGTAAATCAATTATTTTCTGAGTCCCTTTGCATCTCTGTAAACACAATGTGTGGGCAGGTAGAGTAAGATTGGGAAAATTGACGTGCCAGCTCTTGAGGATGAGGATCGGGGGCTGTTTGAAGGAAACAGACTACTTTAATCATTGTTGTTTTTGTCTCATCCAGGCTTTTGGTTAGTGCCTCCCAGGATGGCAAACTCATTATTTGGGACAGCTACACCACAAACAAGGTATGAACGGCCATTATTCTGAAAGAGTGAGGGGGGGTTGCAAATGCCCCAACTGTATTTTCTGAGCGTTAAGATTACCAGTTATGGCATCATGTGCTCGGTGGGCTACAGCCCTTTACGGTGTAAGCACAATGTAATGAGGCATTTGAATATTTATTATTGTATTTATGTTCTATCTAGAGTTCTAGGCCCTCATTGTATATCCCGTCTTTGTCGCTGACCAAGTCTTTGGACCAGCTAAACTCACAAAATTAACACTCAGGATTTGTACAATTCTTTTTTTAATATTTGACTCCTTCATTCCTCCAGGTTCATGCCATCCCCCTCCGCTCATCCTGGGTAATGACGTGCGCCTACGCACCCTCTGGCAACTACGTGGCCTGTGGAGGGCTGGACAACATCTGCTCCATCTACAACCTGAAGACCCGCGAGGGCAACGTGCGCGTCAGTCGCGAGTTGGCCGGACATTCAGGTGAGCCGGCCCAGCTAAGATGTACTGTGAGCAAGCTCCAATCAGAGTCCTAGGTTCACCTTGCTGTTCTCAACCGAAGCAGTGTTGTTTTTGACAGCAAATTTTGATTTAGTTTTAGTCATAGTCTTTTGAATAAAACGTCATTTAGTTTTAGTCATAATTTAGTCACCTGAAAAGTTTTAGTTTTAGTCTCGTTTTAGTTGACTAAATATCATAAGATTTTAGGTGACTAAATCTACAGTTGATTTAGTCAACTGAAATGTATTTTGGCAGGCCTTGATGGCATCGTAATTGACTGACTTTAAACTTGTTTGAGTGCTGAAAATAGCAGATCTACAAGCTCACAACACCTGAGAGCAACCAAACATAAAATGACTCTCTTCTCCACCAGTCCCTCCCTTTTAGTCTTTTTAACGTTTTAGTCTAGTTTTTATTTTGTTTGACGAAATTGTCAATATATTTAGTCTGAGTTTTAGTCATCACAGCTTAGTTTTTATTACGTTCAGTTGACAAACATTTTTCGTCATAGGTTTAGTCGACAAAATCAACACTAAACTGAAGCCTAAGCCTTGTCCTTAAAAATAAACCACAGCCCTGTTTTCCCTTTACATTGTCTATCAGCATGTATTTTCATTGTCATTCCAATAAATAAGAACAGTATACTATCTTGGTTCCATTGATCTAAGGCAGAACTCAATGGATTAATTCATCATTAAAATAAAAATGCTCTGAAAATGCTTGCAGCCAATCAAGTGAACGCTTTAAAGATTTTCAAGTAGGCCCTGGTCCAGAAAAGGTTGGGGTGTGCTGGTGTATATAACCCACTGTATTGCTTTTAGTGACCTGTCTTCAACTCATTGCCATCAGGTTACCTGTCCTGCTGTCGCTTTATTGATGACACCAACATTGTCACCAGCTCTGGAGACACCAGCTGGTGAGTAGAGAGCACTGCACCCACACTGCTGGCACTTCACATTTCTACCTTTGTTTGTGTGGATTCCTACAGTTTGTCTCCATTGGCAAGATAAGTGCTTTTGGTGCAAAAAAACAAACAAACATGATACGTATTAGCATCAGCTTGTCCTTTTTTCATTTTTCTATGCTTTTGAAAATGGATACTCCGCTTTAGTACATGTTTGAATGCAACTTGTACCATTTGGTTATCATATTAGTCAGAAACCACCCATTATAAAGATGGAATCCATATTAAACGTTAATGAGTATAGCCATTAGTAAAGTTAAAGTCATTATAATGTTTCCAAGTAGTCTACTCTGCCAGGACTCGCTTGTGGTGCTACAGTTAGTTAATTCTCTAATCTCTACTAATTCTCTACTTACTTTTAAGAAATATTGTATACTTTTATTTTTAACTTATCTGATGCTTTTCTGATTTCACATTGTGAATTAAACACAAATCAGGGTATGGAAAGACCACCGTTTCTAGGATACAATGGTATCAAACATGACACACATGCATATTTCCTTGTATGGGCTGCTCTGTTTGTGACATCAGCTGTGGCGATGTCGGTTTCTGCGTACTTTCTATGGCGTTAGTCTCGTGCTCATACGGACATTCATACATACATTGGGACCTACACACAGAGCCAGACGTAGGAGCGGTTGGCACTGTTCAAAAAAGACCTCAACAGCATGGGAGAAGCTCATAGTGTGTGCTCTTGATGCCATTCATCCATATCACTGATGGTGTCCCAATCTCCCTCCCCCAGTGCTCTGTGGGACATTGAGACCGGCATTCAGACAACCACATTCGCCGGCCACAGCGGAGATGTCATGAGCCTTGCTCTGGCGCCTGACCACAGGCTCTTCGTGTCGGGAGCATGCGACGCGTCCGCCAAGTTGTGGGACGTCAGAGAAGGAATGTGCCGACAGACCTTCGTTGGCCACGAGTCGGACATCAATGCCATCGGCGTAAGTCTTTACACTTTTTGACACTAGCTCCTACTCGCCATGTGTAGACGCATACATTGCATTGCATTATCATTCACAACATTGATATTAGGTTTAGTGATGTAGCGTTGGAACGTGACACGTTTCTTTTTGTAGATGCTTTTCTAAAACTTCCAATTCAAATGGTGTTTTCTGTCTATTATGGATATTTTGAAGTGTCAGAATTAATCTCTCTTCAACCAACCTCTCTTTTCCAGTTCTTCCCCAACGGCAACGCTTTTTGCACGGGCTCGGACGACGCCACCTGCCGGCTGTATGACCTGCGCGCCGACCAGGAGATGATGTGCTACTCACACGACAACATCATCTGCGGCATCACCTCCGTCTCATTCTCCAAGAGCGGCCGCCTGCTGCTGGCCGGATACGACGACTTCAACTGCAACGTCTGGGACGTCCTCAAGGCTGACCGTGCAGGTGAGCCAAACCATATAGATAGAAAAGGCTGGCGTAGTCAGTAGTGCTGTCGCCTCACAGCTAGAAGGTCCTGTGTTCGATTCCCGCCGGGGACGCTGTGGGCGTATTCTCTCCTCCGCATCATCAGTGCTCATTGCTGGGGTTGGCAAAAGGGCCTTTCTGTGTGAGTTTGCATGTTATCCCTTTGTGGAGTTTGCATGTTCTCCCCGTGTCTCCTAGGGTAGGTACCCTCACAAAAAACTTGCAGTAATGCTGGTCTCTATACTGCCTCCCCCTGGCCAGCCGGGGAAAGGAACTGGTCGGAATAACTGTTCCTCCCACGTGCTACGTCCAACCGGGGAAACACCCCCCTGTCAGGTGAAAAGAAGTCACTTGGACTCCTCGTGCACAGAAGGAAGCATTCTCTCCCCAGGTTGGCAGAGCGAGTGTAGCGCCCAGGATTACATTAGATAAATGACACCGGGTGAAAATGGGCTACAAAATCATGGGATCAAAATTTTAAACAAGGAAGAAAAATAAATAAAAGCAAGATAACTCATTCGCCACTGCAGTTCATTGGAGCGACCTGTAAAAACAAGAGGGTGGAAGGCACTCATTGCAAAACATTTTGTTCCAGGGACCCCCAGAAGCAAAGATTTGATTTTGGTCTATTCTGCATCTAGCTTAAGGCCACAGACCCGTCGGGAAACGCGCGGTCGTGCGAATGAGGTCGAGTGTGTTTTAGGTCGAGTTTTCCTGTTACCGCCCCATGAACTGCGGTGTCCTTTGAGTGGAATAGTGTTTTTATGGTACGCTGTCTTTCCTGGTCATAACGGGAGCATTCTATCCCCTGGCTATTTGTGTTGTTTTAGAACTAGCCGTTGATCAGTGGTATGTACTTTGCTGTGACTACGCTAAACCTGGTTTAGGTTTAGGGAAGGTTTAGTGCACACCGAGGAGTCACCCAGAGAGAGTGTGGTGTATAGCACTGAGAGGCACTTGGTTAAGCTTGGTCATGTAAATTATTCATGGAGATATACAAATTGATCTAGAAGTGGAGGTGATATCTTAACTGACCAGTGGTCTTGAGGTTCTGCGACAATCACTAATTATTATAGTACTGGGCATACTGGTCCAAACAATTGGGGAGTAATGATTTTATATTTTGTATATATCGGTACTTTGTGCACACCCATTATCCAATATGCCAATTACGTAACATATAAAATGTGCCTTGAAATTTTGACATTGGATTGTCTATACTTGTCTACGCCAATCTTTTCTTTTTTTAATAATAAAGAGATTATTGTGCCACTTTAAACACTTTCAACCCGTTGCCCATATTTTGGGCATGTCATTGGTCATGCAAGCAAGTTGATATGCAAGCTGCAAAGTATTTTGAGTGTGTAGATCAGCTATTTTATGTTTTTATTTGTATTGTTTTATGAGACATTTTACAATATGGGAGCTACAGCCAGAGGCTATCGCTATTTGCTCACCCTAGAGTCCCTGCTCTGGAATCTAAAAGCCTGCTCACTTTACTGTACATCTAGGGTCTTCAACAGGGGGTCCGGGACCCCTAGGGGGTCCTCAGAGTTACTACAGGGGGTCCCCCAAATCCTTGTGTGATAGAAACTTTACCAAACTTTTTTCTCCTTTTTTATATTAACCACTTGAACCCTAGTGTCCTTATTCTGATAACTTTAGACAAAAATAGCAGATCTACAAGCTCACAGCGCCTCGCCGCGCTATTTTTGCTAAAGAGATTTGGTGTAGTGGGGAAAAGAGCAGACCAAGTACATAGTGAAAGGTCAAGTTTATTAAGTATTGACGGTTCAAGTGGTTAAATATCTTAAAACACAAATTGACATGAATCCAAAATACACTGATGATTGTGCTGTCAAACAATGAAACTACATGGAATCTCTGAAATGGTTGTGGGGGTCCCTGCTTCATCTATCTCTCTCAACTAAGGGGTTCTTGGCCTGAAAACGTTGAAGACCCCTGCTCTAGATGTACAGTAAAGTGGGCGGGCTTTTAGAATGCAATGTTTTGACGTGTGATATGCTGTATTGCAGCAGGCAGGAAGGTTTTTTTTCTTCCCTAGCCCAGGCCAGGGTTTCCTCCTGCTGAAAATCTTGGTCTCTGTTTTCATATCTTTGGCTTAAAAACATAAAATAAAAACATGACCCATTCATTTAACACAAATCAAGCTTGGAGTTGCATCTGATGTATTGATTCTCTTAGAAGGCCGATAGGCAGAATAGGTGCAGTAGAACGACTACTGCAGCCTCCCCCACCCGCAGCCTCACCTGCACTAAGAGCGGAAGGGCCCCCTGCCAAGACATGAATACTTTACAGCTATTGACCGCATAGTATGTTGTGGATCTGATGAGAGACGCATCTGGGGCAGGCTGCTTCCAGATTATCCGATTATCTACAGATGTATCTGATCCACCTGCAGACCAGGGTTATGAGAGTTGACTAAAACTAAACAAGAAAAAAAAATCATTAACCAATACTAAAATAAAAGCTAAAGAAAAAAGAAATAAAAAATTATGTGAAACTGACAATATAGAATTGTAATTGAATTTACCGTTGTATCTGCTGTCATGCATTCATTCTTTCATCCTATCTATTTAGCTGAACTGAAAACCTAACCTAAATAAAAGGTAAAACAATATGAATATTTCAAAACAAACTGACAAGAACACGCAAAACGGATATTAACCATTGCTAGCATGATATCTTTTCTTACCCCGGTGGTGAATAATTGCTACATAGAAAAGGCTGTAGGGTTCATCTTACTGTATAGCTACAGACTACAGTATTTCCTTTTTTTGAACATCCCATTCCGCAAAACATGGAGAAGTTCATGTGGGGGGGAAAAATGCAAACGTGATTTTAGGTGATGGAGTGTTGAGTTCTGCATAGTGATACTTTTATGTATGTGCAAAAGTCCCACCCCCCAGAGTGAACTTTATTCTGAACAGACACATTTAGGCTGTTTGATAGGCTTGTTGAATGAAGGTCTACACGCTCGCATCATGTTGCAATGCAACATGTTAGGGCAGCACGGTAGCAAAGTGGTTAGACTTGCTTTACACAGCAAGAAGGTCCCAGGTTCTATCCCTGGCAGGAGGGACATTACTCTGCTTTACACAGCAAGAAGGTCCCAGGTTCTATCCCTGGCAGGAGGGACATTACTCTGTGGAATTTGTATGTTCTCCCCATGGATACATTGTTTATTTTGGGTACTCCGGTCTGCTCCCACACCAAATGACATGCATTAGCTTATTAGGACTCCTGCGAGTGACCTTGACCAAGTCACTGGCTGGCACTACATTTGGATTAGTCCCAGAGCGCTGCAGTTTCTGCTCACTGCTTCTAAGTAGTTAGGATGGGTCAAATAATGGACAAATTCCCCTAAGGTGACGTGTTTTGAGCTTGTAGATTGGCTACTTTTTTTGCTACTCTTACTGGAGATGAGGTTTTTGCTCGACAGTAGCAATATGCAATGTGGCCCACTGAAATGAATGTGGAAATATAGTGGCCCTCCATCATCTAAGTTGCCCACCCCTGATCTAAACCTAACCTTAACCCTAACCTCAGTAAAACTAACGCTGGTGAATGATAACCTGCCGGCGCTGGTGAATGCTAACCTGCCGACGCTGGTTAACCTGGTCGGACCGACGGGAGGTCTAACCAATGCTCAGTCCCCCTGCCGGATGCTGTGGTTCTTGAGCATGCCTGTAGAAGTAGCAGACGTTTCGCTGTGCTCAAAAAGTAATGTCACACAAAATCCATAGATCTATATCTAACTATCTAACTACCATACTAGTATGTACTCTGACGTTAGACTGGCCTGGACACGGAACACCATATACTGTATGGGCATAAAAGAGAGCCAGACAGACGGAGATAAGAGATCTCCATATAATGGGCAATTGGGCATGTATGGTCATGAAAGGGACACACACACACACAGACAGACAGACAGACAGGCGGCCACCGGTCTAGTATATTTATATTTGGCAATAATTTAGACATAATTGCAGATTTTGTCATTAGAGATCTCCATATAATGTATGGGCATGAAAGAGACACAGACAGACGGATATACAGTAACGGGTATTGCACAACTGGACATCAATCGTGACTAGGCACCGGCCTAGTATATATTTATTTGGCAATAATTTAGGCATAATTGCAGATTTTGTCATCAATGGTAGTTTAGGCATGCAGAGGCTTATTGTCCGTATCAGCCAGAGCTTGGTAGTCTATCCCCATTTCACAATGCGTTAGACCCCTGGTAGAGGGATTGCTGAGGTGGAGTGGTATGTACACCATGCACTATGTATGGTCTGGACCTATCGCTTGAAACGTAGCATGTACTGTACGTAACATAAACCCGAGCAGATACCTTTTTTATTTGAACCCATTATTTGTATTTCAGCCAAACTTGGGTGTATCGTCTCACCTTTTTGTCCTCATCATCCAAACTCGATTGTCGAGAACAAGATTATCTCACCATCACGGCTGATGACGGCAACTGTTTTTAAATGTGTTACGAGCACTGATGGTTGCCCAGAATCTTCCTTACGGTGCATCTGACAGCTTCTGTTCTCTCTCTCTCTCTCTCTGTGTGCAGGTGTCCTGGCTGGGCATGACAACCGTGTGAGCTGCTGCGGTGTGACTGATGACGGCATGGCTGTGGCAACAGGGTCCTGGGACAGCTTCCTCAAGATCTGGAACTAAGAGTCTGAAGGTAAGATACCACTCTCTGCATTCCTCACACAGGGCTGTCACGATTATGACATTTTAAATGATGATTATTTGTCACTCAAATAATTGCGATCAGCGATTTAATTGTGTTTTTGTCGTTGACAATTACATTTCTGTTTGGCTTGTAGGTTTTGAAGTTGCACATGGCAATCATGATACATAACTTAAATATTACAAAGAAATTACTGGCATATTTGACAATTTTATACTTAAAAAATAACAATGATAGTGGAAATAGCCGATCTACAAGCTCACAACGCGTCGCATCGCAACGCGTTGTGAGCTTGTAGATCTGCTATTTCCACTACTTTTTGGAGCTGTGTGGAACACAAGCTCCCTATACGTGGCCGTGTGTGTGGCCGTGTCTGTGTGTCTGTCTGTCTGTCTGTCTGTCTGTAGCCTACAGGACCTTTTGTGACCACACGAGGGCGCTGTTGTTCAGGCCAGGCCAGGCCAGACACCCACACACACACACACACACACACACACACACACACACACAGCTCCACTTCGAACAGAGGTTCGATTTTTTTTAAAGTGTTTGTAACTATATTAACATTTCTCAACATGGAAACGATTTTGACAATTATGCAATATAATTGCGATTACCTCAAGTAATTGCGATTAGACGATTATGTAATAATTGTGACAGCCCTATTCCTCACACAAACTTTCACCCACCCATCAATCACTAGGACTTGAGAATTACAGTAATTATTGAAGTTCAATCTCTCGGTATCACTGACATTTTTCGAACTCCTTAATTAACAACATACTTCCATGATTTATGTATTTTTATATGCTTAAATCAGATGATGCATTTTTGCATCATATGATGCTTTGTAGCGTGCTGAAATACTAAAATATCTAAAAACACAGATTGAACACTATAAATAACTCAGGATTGTGTTGATTGTGTCCCAAACAACAATAAAATAAGATCTGGTTGTTGGTTCCCAGATGTGAAATGGTCCTTTAAGGGGGAAAGATTTTGGTGCATTATTCTACACAGTTGAATATATTGGATTTAGAAATCTTCATGTAAGAATATTGTCATTGTCGTGTGGAAATGTATGTACAAACCTTACTTCAAGAAATGGACAACTTTAACTTTCCACAGTTTTTGACACTCTTGTAGGGTATTCATTTACGAAAAGAAAGCAATATGGATATACAAGGGTTCTGCCCGACAGTGACAATATGTAACATAGTAATATATTGGCCAGCCTTTCTTAGAGGAGTTGAATAAGCAGTGGGCTGCTCTATGGTGAGGCCTGTCTACTAACTGTGTTTTTGGTTGTGCTGCCATCTGGGGGATGAAAAGGTTGTAACAGCATGGAGACTTTTAGTCATTGAACCAGTGGAATAGTTCAAGGTTTTCTTTAAGCTAATATATACTTGATGAACAGTCAAGTTGAACATCTAAAACATATTTTCAACTAATTTCAAACCAAACCCATCAACACAATTTCCTCTTGACAATACAGCTTTTGTCCTATGGCATGATGATGACACTGATGTTTTGAACTGGTCTTCTCTTTACCCCTCTCGCCACTGCATGGAATAGAACTTTCATTTTTGATTACTTCGGTTTTTGCAACACCTGCTTGAAAACGAGTTTTCCTGGTCATTTTTTGTTTGCGATCTTCTACCAATGTCTGTCCCTTGTTCTTTTTCCAGATGGCGTTCAGACTTCTTTCAGTGGAAGACCATTCCAACATCACAACGTTCGATTTTTATTGCATATCCAATCTCCTCAAAACACCCACGATACTGACTCCAACCCTTCAACCCCCCCCCCCCCCCCCAAAAAAAAAAAAAACAACAACCTGCCAATGGCAAAAATTCTCTTTTCTCTCCTTGTCATTTAAAAGAGCACAATTGTCTATCACTCAGCTTAAAAGAAAAAGAGGAATCCAGTGGGTTTGAACATGGAACAGAGCATTCCTCCTGGGACAATCGTCTGGTATTGTAGTAAATAAAATAAAAAAAGATATGAACACTCACTCCTCTCCCCTCAGCCCCACCTCTGTCACCACCGCCATGCACATGTATGTGTCACACATCCTTAAGTACTCTGTTTTGAGCGAAGGTTATTTTACACCGTCTTGTGATCTAACTCGATAGATTTTTGGCCACATGTTTTATTTTTGTATTTTATTTTTCTTTATTCTTTCTCGGAACTAGATCAGTGAAGTCGCATTTAAAATGGATATGGAAAAGCTTTTGTTGTATATCTCGTAATCTTTACCACACTTTTTTTTTTTGATTCCTTTTGGTAGATTAACAAATTAGACATTTGAAAAAGGCAAGTCATGTTTTTTTTTTTTTTTTTTTTTCCCAAAATTCAGCTTTATCCACTGGAGACTTAAAAAAGAGGAGAGAATTTTGAGCTTCGCCAGGGAGTCCTTGAGCCACATTTGGGGGTCAGGCCCTTATGTACATTTAATCCCCCAAATCCTTTTACTCTTTCTGGGTTGTTTTTGTTTTTTCCCCCCCGTCTAGTCCACAAATCTTTGTTTGCACAAAAATTTTAACTTTGCATATATAGAGTAATGTTTAAAGAAAAAAGTTAACTAACCAAGCACATGCTGTTTATGATAACGAATGCTCGTTTTTAAAACGAAAAACAAGACATTTTAACCATTCTTTCACTTTTTTTTTTTTTTTTTGTCTGCTGACAATTTAGAATAATTAAATGAAGATTAACCCATCAGGTCATAATTTCTTTAATTTTCTTTGATTTCTGTCCTTTAAATGTTTTGTTTAATTTCTTCTCTGTTGACCATGGTTGGGACCGTTGATGTGATGAATTAATTTTTTTTTTTTTTTTTTTTGGTTGGGTAGGGAGTACCTCCACTTTATTCCCCCGGGTTTCATTCCGGAGGTTTCTGTTTTCAACAGAGGTGCCCATTCTGTGCTTGGAAATGCAGTTAACTACTCTGTGAATGACATGTTGTATAAATCAATGTTTGAAAATAATGATATTGAAAAAAACTTTTAAGTTAAAAACGGAAAAAAAGATTTTTGGTTGTCTGCCATGGGTGGGTTAACTCTTAGAATCGCATGCTGTAGAATTGCTTAAAAGGTGCATATGGAATTAAGTCCTTTGATGTTTTTCTTTAAGAAAATAACCTGTTGAATATATCATTACAATGGTATTTATATCGGGTTTTCCTTCTTTTTCCCCCCCTCTTTTTCCTTTCTTGGGGCTACTCTGTGCATACATGATTCAATTGAAATGTCAAAGCTATGCACTTGAGAAGCAAACACCGCTACGTAAACGGTTCCTTGGTCCATACTTGGGAGGGACTCCACAAATTGAGCTGTAATATAAACATTTGAGATGTATACACGTACATACAAGCATACACGCGTACATTTACACTAGCATACACAACAAACTCAAATGGAACAAATTTTCATTCCTTCTGTAGCAAACAAATTCCACTTACGAAGAAAAAAAGCATTTTATAACGAACAGGTTTTTTTTCTGTCCTTTAATAAATAAAAAAAATGGAAAAAAAAAACTTGCAGCATCTGAATGGCAGGATTTTCTGTTGTTCCATTCTCGTAAACAAGAGACGCTCTTTCTTTAGCAGTAGTGGCATTTTTTTTTTCCATTCTGTTTTTTCTCTGCGACATTCTGTACAAAACGATGTGCTGTAATTGTGCGTTAGGCCTGGAGTTGGCAAAACAAATTAAAACATTTAAAAAAACATAAAAAAAAAAAACATAATTAAATTCCCTTTTCCTTTTTCTCTTTCTCCATAAAATAACTGTAGAGCTCTGCACCCCTACTCTTCCCTTTTCACCTTTTGTATTTAATTTTAAAGTCAGTCAGTG
Organism: Nannobrachium achirus; assembly: GCF_963921795.1. NCBI lineage: Eukaryota > Metazoa > Chordata > Actinopteri > Myctophiformes > Myctophidae > Nannobrachium > Nannobrachium achirus. The sequence continues at coordinate 46,508,077 of NC_137818.1, forward strand.
TACAACCGAAAGCTGGATGCAAGATAGAAACTATATTAAAATGTACTGTTATTTAAGATGTAATAAAAAGCAGTTTGAGATGACTTGATGTGTTGAGTGTCATTCCACTGGGTTTACCACTGAAGTTAGAATGTTGCGACATGTATCCTTGTAATTACGTTCAAGTCAAATAAACTTTCGTATTCACTGTTAAAATCAGTTTGTTTCTGTTACGTCAATGGGTAGATTTGACCCTCTGTACGATCAATAATTCCAAAAATGGCCAAATGTAAGATAATTAGCTTGAATTTACTAAATTCCGTGGCTGCTGATTCTGGATCTGGCTTGGCTTCTCAAAATAAGTCAGGAAATCGGTCGATCTGTACTTGAAGGCATTAAAAACACCGGGCGCGTCTTTCCTGTCCAGTTCAGGCTTTTATTTGTAATATTCAGGTTCCCAAATCCAAAAAGGTGAATTGTGTAGGCATTTTTGACACAGGAAAAGTCTGCATTCAGCATTTTTTGAAAGCTAAATGTGACTAAATCCACGTTATGCCGGTGCATGAGAAAAGGATCCAGTTTCTTTATTAATTCCTCTGCCAACATGGTCTAAAACACAAGTTTTAGGCACCGCTTGGATTTTTATGTAGGTCTGTGTGTTAACAGACATTTGGGAACTGACCATAAGCTCCAGCACGTTGCCTGCCCCCACGCAGCATATGTGATGTGTTTTTGTCACATAGCAGTCTGAAACAAGGTTGTTTCTTACACTAAATACGCATCTTTTTGTGAAATTACTTATTTACATGTATGATTTCTATTTTTTGGCTGTGTACGATAGTTTTCTTTCAAATACGATAATTTGAAGCTTCCGGCACAAAAATTCAACATTTCCCATCTGGCAACACTGCTTAGTATTGATATAGATTGCACTTTTGTGCTCTAGAATCCACCCAGAAGTCACCCAGTATATTAGTAGGCACCATTGATAAGCTATATTGTACGTAGAGCGAGTTGGGTTTGTTTGCTCTCATCATTCAGTTTTGTGGATGCAGGCCACATTCCTATACACAGTTTCAGGCGGGGAGATCATCAAATAGTTGGGTTTGACTCACCTTTACGCAGCGTAAAGTTGAGACAAATCCAACTATTTGATGATCTTGTAAATTATCAAAAGAGAAGCAAATTTAAAGTTGTACCATGTAACTTTTTTTATAAAACAAATCTTAAAATTGTCCTAACTGTTAAATCGCTAAAGTTTTAGAACACCCACTCCGTTATTTTCAGCTTCTGAAGCCTTCTCTTTATATGTTTTCTTCTTAGCAGTGACAGGGGTGGGATTTCACGCCAAAATGACGTAATCTGCATCATCTGTATACGTTGTGTATACGTTGCCCAATCACATCGCCGATCATGCACACATGGTACACTACCGGCCAATCACAGCTTATCTTCTCTGGTCTCCAGGAAGCGCCTCCGCTTGGCTACAGTGTTTACCATGGTGAAGGATTTTAACCTCTTAATCCACAAATCCTGGCCAGAAAATTACGTTCTACCATGCGTTCTACCCCGCCTCCACGGATTACTATCGGTCGCGGTGGTTTGCGGCGCCGCTCCGGTGGTCCGCGGCGGTGGTCCGCGACGACTCCGGCCGAAAAACGGCCGAAAAAAGCAATACCGCTACTGACCACTAGTTGAGCAACTTACACAGTATAGCTTTAAGCGGGCAGCATAATATTCTTATGTTGTTGCTAACTCTCCAAACAATGTACATTACAATTGTCCTACAATTGACAAACCTATTTGAACTGTGTTTATACATTTCCATTGGCAACCTCTCTCAATCTTTATCTCTGACTTATGATATCTTGGCCCTGGACTCAGGTGAATGTGCACAGATTAACTCATAATTTAGGTGTATGTTGCCAAACATACAAAAGTATATTGGTATATTATACTACTATATCTGATGAAGAGACAGAACACTGTGTGTGTGGGTTTTTGTGTGTCTTGGTCTCTCTCTCCCCCTTGCTTGTTGCAGTCTTTAGAAACCTCAATAAGAACAACTATCTACTTGAACAATGTTGGACTCACCAAGATATTGGACTAGATTAATGTTTCAATATAGTTGCAGCTGGAGGGACAGGAATGAATTGACTGAGATCTCATATGCCAGACGAACAGTTTGCGGCCAATTGGCTACTTCCACTCCATAGCCTGCTCTGAGGTTATTCATGCAAATAAATAGCATTGTCATTGATTAATTTGAATATAAATATTCTGAAATTGAGGTCCTTGAGCTGCTGGCAGCATGCACAAGACACTGATCAGCCTAGTAGTTTTCAAGATTAACTGCGGACACACACACACACACACACACACACACACACACACACACACACACACACACACACACACACACACACACACCACAATCATAACACTTTGAATACAACTGTGTGAATGAGCCATCATACATTTTCAACCTAATACAATTTAATTAATCAACACTTTTAAAACATGGCATTAAAGTTCTCTCGATTCTCACCACATCCCACACAATGAAAGTGCATTTTAGTTAACACTGAACAAGATGTAGGCCTATATTTTATTTATTTCAAGAAATTACATTCTTCAACTAGAAATACTGTTCCTTCGAAACAGTGTGGGCTCGATTCCAACCCAACAAATAGGATACTTTAAGGTACTGTAAGGTACAGTACCTTACAGTATTGTACTGTACCTTACTATACTGTACTGCACCTTACTGTACTGTACTGTACTGTACTGTACTGTAACTTACTGTACTTTACTGTACTCTACTGTACTGTACTTTACTGTATTCTACTGTAACTTACTGTACTTTACTGTACTCTACTGTACCTTACTGTACTGTACTCTACTGTACCTTACTGTACTGTACTGTACCTTACTGTACTATACTATACTGTACTCTACTGTACCGTACTGTACCTTACTGTACTGTACTCTACTGTACCTTACTATACTGTACTTTACTGTACTCTACTGTACTTTACTGTACTCCACTGTACCTTACTGTACTTTATTCTACTTTACTGTACTTTATTGTACTTTACTGTACTCTACTGTACCTTACTGTACTGTATTGTACTTTACTGTACCTTACTGTACTGTACTCTACTGTACCTTTCTGTACTGTACCTTTCTGTACCTTACTGTACTTTACTGTACTCTACTGAACCTTACTGTACTTTTACTGTACTCTACTGAACCTTACTGTACTGTACATATTCTATGTGTTCTAGATCTACATTTTTGATTCTGTGTTTGGGAACCAGCAACTGTCAAATGGACTCCAACTGTAGTGGAGTATATTGAGTGCATATACTGTAGGCTAACAATCCCAGATCACATCTGTCCTCCACTATGTCTATAACCAAGGCGTTCTTCTATGTGGCCACTCCAGACTGAGGAGTGGAGCATGGCTTTTATTGTGTTTGTGGATCTGACTTGGAAATGCATTGGTTTTGATATCTCCCTGACAACCAACAACAACCACTAATATGGCTGACTGTCCCTGCGGGCTCTAGGATATATGGCTATGGGATTTACATCCCATCGCCCGGACTTGATTCTTGATCACAGCTGTGTAATCAGTAGAGTGGAGAGGGACATTTATTTATAGTTTTAACTATAACTATAGTTTTATACATCACACAGCTTAGACATTTGGATCAAATCAGAGAGCAGACCTGTGTGAACGCAATGATATAGATAGCATATCTGAAGTGTGAACACTGCAGCCACAGCGCCTTAACATAAACATGGGTCTATTATCCTTCTCTCCACTCTGTCCCCACTCACTAAACCCATTGGAAATGCATTGGGTGCTTAAAGTTAAACATTTTTATTTTTTTATATTTATACTACAAAACATTTCAAAACCAAAAGTACAAGCACACGTGTCCTCAGTAAGCTGAACACATAAAAATTTGAATGGTGTTGAAAGGTGTAAGCGTTTAAGAGATGAAGCGCGCCAAAGTTTTGAGGAGATACTGACTAGTATATAAATATAGAAATAAATAAATAATGAAGATAACATACGTGTGCTCGCCTTCCAGGCGAGCCCACAATGACATATCGATGGCCAAAACGCAAAACCTCCTATCTGAAAAATTCACTTTGTTGGGAAAATGAAAAAGAAAATGTGTGTTCAACATTAAAACCTTTGAGGGGGGGCAGAACGATGTTGCAGACAGACTAACCATGTGCAGCATAGCCTGTTGTCCTCATTGTGGGCTCGCCTGGAAGGCGAGCACACGTATGTTATCTTCATTATTTATTTCTATACTATACTAGTCAGTATCCTCAAAACTTTGGCGCGATTCATCTCCTAAACGCTTACACCTTTCGACACCATTCAAATTTTTATGTGTTCAGCTTACTGAGGACACGTGTGCTTGTACTTTTGGTTTTGAAATGTTTTGTAGTTTAATTATAAAAAAATAAAAATGTTTAACTTTAAGCACCCAATGCATTTCCAATGGGTTTAGTGAGTGGGGAGAGAGTGAGACAGAGGAAAGGGACCCATGTTTATATTAAGTCGCTGTGGCTGCAATATTCACACTTCAGATATGCTATTTATATCAATGCGTTCACACAGGTCTGCTGTCTGATTTGATCCAAATGTCTAAGCTGTGTGATGTATAAAACTATAGTTATAGTTAAAACTATAAATAAATGTCCCTCTCCACTCTACTGATTGACACAGCTGTGATTAAAGGCTTGGCTGTCATTGGCTGTTCTGTGGTGATGTAGCCTTACATAAGTCGGCCCTGCAGTGACAATGCGAAAGTCTCGGCAGAGACGTCTTAATGTAAGGCTAGTGGTGCTGCAAAGTAACCAAGTACATTTACTCAAGTATATACAAACAAGTACTTGTACCTACAGTACAATTTTTAGGTACTTTTACTCTAATTTCCATTTTTGTTACTTATACTCTACTATAAATACAGCATTTGACAGCTTCAGTTACTTTTTATTTAGCAGATTTTATTATTAATAATAATAATTATTATTAACACGCACGCACGCACGCACGCACACACGCACACACACACACACGCATACACACACACTGACACACAAACAACTGTTACTGTGTTACTGTGGAGACGTTTGCTTGTATTTGTCTTTGACACATGTTTTGTAGTGTTTTAGAAATTTAACTTAAAAAGAATAAGGTTCCCGGGCGATGGGCTTTACAGTATATATCCTAGAACCCGCAGGGGCACTCTGTGTGGTTGTTGTTGGTTGTCAGGGAGATATCACAACCAATGCATTTCCAAATCAGACGATCAACCGAAGTGGACCCACCTGGCAAAACCACACCCCAAACACTTTAAAAGCCATGAATTTCAGCCTGTCTGCATTTGAATCCTAGTATATCCCATATGCATTTGGATCAGCATGTCCCGTACTGTATACCAACTTTTACTTTACACTTTTGTTACTTATACTCCACTGCAATTGCATTTGGCAGCTTTAGTTACTTGTTACTTTGCAGATTTTATTATTAATACAAAACATACGGTAGATGAATCACGTAGAAGCTGATCTACAATGTGACATTGCGACATGTTGTGATCTTGTAGATCTGCTGTTTTTAAAAAGCTTGTCAATATTAGGACCATCTGCGTACTATTACTTTGATGTGGTTTGCTGGTTTGCAAAGTGTAGTTCAGGGACCCCTAGGACACACACACACACACACACACACACACACACACACACACACACACACACACACACACACACACACACACACACACACACACACACACACACACACACAGGTTCCCCATCTTTCTTCCCAGGCTTTAAACAGCCATAACTTCAGTTCCCAACATGCTACTGGTCTCGAACTTTTGTTGTTGGTTACCCGTCCACATTATATTTTAATTTTATTTTGATTTAATTGTCCATACCTTTAAAGGACCAGGTCACCTCTGGGACAACCAGATCTTATTTTATTGTTGTGTGGGACACGATCAACACAATCCTGTAATTTCTTGTGTTCAATCTGTGTTTTTAGATATTTTATTATTTCAGCATGCTACAACTGGTCATATGATGCTTTGTAGCATGATATTGCATCATCTCATGCATCATATGATGCAAAATGCATCATATGACCAGTTGTAGCATACTGAAATACTAAAATATCTAAAAACACAGATTGAACACAAAAAATAACTCAACATTGTGTTGATCGTGTCCCCACACAACAATAAAATAAGATCTGGTTGTCCCAAAGGTGACCTGGTCCTTTAAGTTCATGTAATAACACTGCTTGTCTACATTGTATTTGCATTACCATTTTACGTCAGTAAAATGAAAGAGAGCATTGCCTGGGAACTTGACACTTTTACTATTATTGTTTTGGGTTGGAATCGAGCCCACACTGTTTCGAAGGAACAGTATTTCTAGTTTCAAGTGAAATCCAAAAATCATGAAATTTGCAGATAGGAGGTTTTGCGCTTTGGCCATCGATATGACATATAACTGTGCGACTATTAATAATGCGTAATTACACAATATTTGTTTACTTAGGCCTATTATATGATGCAGTGGGTTCTGATAAGTTGGCAGGCCATTTCTGTGTTGCCGCTGGCCTGGTAGATGAGGGACAAGTTGAAAGCAATCTCCCTCTTCAAATCCACCTGGTCATGAGAGATACCCTCCAGTGTGGGTGCAGGTAGACTCAGGGCCTTCTGGTAGTAGTGTATAGCCAGGTGCACTATGCCCATTTGATGCAGGGCTCTGGCCAGGTTGTACATGCTCTCCTGGCATTCTCCGCGTAACTCCACGTAGCGCCACAGGAAGGAGAAGCCCTGCGCTAGCAGTGCATGTCGTTTGGCAACAAACGCCTGTGAAGCCATGTGGAAGAAGGTGAGGCCCACAAACAGGCTGTGGAGAGGGTTTTTGGGGTGCGTGCGGAAGGCCTGCACGTACTGACCCAGAGCCAGCTTGAAGCTGCCAGACACCAGGGCATTGTGTCCACAGAGGACACACAAGGCCAGGTTGTCTGGGTTCTTCAACATCAGCCGCAGACAGAAGCGGTGATGACGCTGGTCTTGAGAATGCAACGTCACCTGATTGAAAATGTTCCAGAGCTGAGGGCATTCCACATTGTCGATCAGCATCAACCTGATGTAGTCATACGCCTGGCGGTAATTTTGGTCAAGGAAGGTGGCTGACAGGCCAAATAACTCCAGCTCTTTCCTCTTGGCTTTGTTCTCGTAAAAACATACAAACTCCATGGATGAGTCGACCAGCAGCTCAGCCTCTCTGTAGCGCTTCGCCTCACATAGCGTAGACAAACAGCACACCACCAGCTGCCACCAATCCTCCCTGGACAGTATACTGGTCTTACCCATGATGTTCTGATAAGCGGCTTCCTGGTCATTGACGTCTGGCGACACAGTCTTGATCCTAACCAGCTCCAGGTGATGTTCACCTGAATCGGACATTAACTGCACACACACTTGGGCACGCTGCATGGCTACCTTCAGTAGCATGGCCAACATGATGAGCATGGTATCTATGTGTTCCTGTACTTTGCCCAGAGTCTGCAGCAGAGTGGAGCGTTGAAGTAGCAACTTCAGCTCCTGTTGAGTGGCTGAGGAGTCCTGGGCCAGTGTGCCAGGGTCATACATGGGTTCCAGAGCCTTCAGAGCATTATCTGGTTGGCCCAGGTGCTGCTGCAGTGTAGACAGGCAGAGACGGGCTTCAAGGTGCTGCGGGGCCATCTGCACTACCTTGCTGTAGCTCTCTGCTGCTGTCTCAATATGACCTAACGCCTTAAAACACTCTGCGTGTCTAAGCCAGACCACAGCCAGGTTGTATTTGGGAAACGTGACCAGGGCAGAGAGGAGCGGCAGGGCTGAGCTATACTGGCCCTCCTCCAGAAAAGCTTCTGCTACGTCCAGATACAAATCTCCTACATGCTCTGGAGTCTGCTCCATTAACCCTGTCAGCAGTGCTTCCAGGGGTTTGAAGATGTGCTTGTGTATGAGACAGACCATTAGTTTGGCCCTGAGGTCCACCGGCACAGAGTCTGGTATCTCCAACCCCCTTATTTCTCCAAGCTCTTCTGTTACGACTTCTGTCGTCGACTCCATAGCCTCCTTCTTATCTCTCTCTTCCTTCATAGTCACCAGCTCCATCCAGCTACTTTCATCCCTCACCAACACTATACCACAGAACTGGACCAGAATCTGCATGGCTTTGCTGTGTTGGTGGTTGGCGATAAACAGCTCGGCAGCCATGTTGATTAGCTCATCAGTGACGAGGTCAGGGTGTTTGTATAAAGCATCCTCCATCACGTCCAGGGCAGAGGGCAGGTCGTTACTCTCATAGTACCTCTTGGCCAAGTCTTTGGATAGCTGGATGAATTGCTGTCCGTCCTCTATTGGTAACAGTGACAGGATGCGACGGTAGCCATCCATGCACTGCTTGTGCTCTCCAAGCTGCATGTAGAGGCTGGAGCGCTCCCACAGGAAGCGCACATTGGTGGGGTCGTACTTGATGGCCTTGGTGTAGCAGACCACAGCCTGCTGTGTGTTCCCTTGCTCCAGAGACATCTCTGCCAGTTTCGCCCACTCCTCGCAGTCTGAGGGGTTGAGGTGAGCTGCAATCAGCCCAAACTGCAGCGCCTTGTCCAAGTCCTCATTGTCTTCATAGATTGTGGCCAGGGTTGAGTAGGGCTCGTAGGCCAGAGGAGCCTGCCTGATGATCTCCATGCACATCAGGATGGCATTGTCCTTCTCTCCTCTGGCATAACAGATGTTGGCTTCCCCCATCAGGCCCCGCAGAGCCTGGGACAGCTTGCTGTGATGCCGACGCTCCATCTTTCTGCTCTTGCGGTTCAAGTCCATTTCCAGGGCCAACACATCCGCCGCACTTGGCTCCTCCATCTCCATTTCCATCTCCTCTTCCTCCTCATCCTTCACCTTCTTTCTCCTGTATCGTCCATCTCTCCTCTTCCCACCACATGCCACCTCCTTCACATGATAATCCTTGTCTTTTTCATCATCAATGTAGCTCAGAATGTCAGACTCGTCGTCATCCTCTTCCTCTTCTGAAGGCGGCTGCTGTGCTCTGTCTTCGAACATGGAGGCAAATATCTGCTGGATCATAGGGTTGACTTCCTCCTCTACATTCCCCATCTTCCTAAGGCTTCGTCCAGAGGTTGTGGGCTGAGCATTAGCCTCCTCCGCATCGTCACCTGAAGACAGTCTTGCTGATTCCGTTGTCTCTCCTTCTCTCCTTTTGTCAAACTCCTCAAATGTGACTCTTCCCTCCAAGTAGTCTATGAGTTCAGCCTTGAACCCCGGCATGATCCCACTGGTCCCTGCTTGTTATTAAAAGCTGATCCTCAGTTAGTTGTGAGAGGTATAACAATCATTTAACTGTTACCAGTACACCTAATACATCTATCTCCACATGACATCAGTGTGATCCCCGCTTTACATGCGGTACGAACAAATAGATGAGAAGAATGCAAAATCATTGAACAGGACAAGCCCTTTAATTAAACACATAATCATGTCAGAGCCACCAGCCACATAGAAATACAACCAACTCCCCAAGCTGATTGGTTGAAATCCTTGTCCATAGATGGAGATCCGCAAACGTCAGTGATGTCATAGACTGAGATTATGTTTTTGTCTGTTGATCTGTGTGTCGAGGCTAATCTTGCAAACAAGTGGACCTATCAGCACCAATTTCTTACAAGGAAGCACCTGAATACTAACTAGGCTTTTGGGCCATGTAGCGAATACGTTGCGCTTTACCTTGCACCGCTGATCAGACTGATATGGCCATATACAGCGATCTCTGTATCAGTCAGTCCTTTATGGGCATAAATAGAGATCCCTGATGTCATTAGTATATGGCCATAATGGGCATATATGGAGCTCAGTGCTTTGTTTGTGCCTGATGCCATGATGACACATTGACGTTAGACAACACACTCCATATTTGGGCATATCTGTTTTGGGAACTCCTTATATGGTTATGGCTGAGTCATGGTGACATGAGTGTGATGGCGTGGTCCAACCGCCCGCCTGTCCTCCCATATGCCAATTTTAATATACGATTAGTGTATTTTATTATTATAACTAGAAATACTGTTCCTACGAAACAGTGTGGGCTTGCATGGAACAACATGTATGGGCACAAAGATCTACCCAACGGGCACCCCAATATAACTTCTCCTACATTAATCCCTCAGATCCCCTATATAAAGATTTGGGAAAACATACTACAAAAGATTTCATGTGGGTGTTGTTGTTATATCGGGTCGCACTTGTTGGTGGTGATGTCACCAAGAACGCTGCTCCCTCATTGGCTAAAGGCCTTGCCTTTGTACTGTCGGTCATATTTTTGTGGAGAATAAACTTGGTATATAAAGTTTTGGTAGAACATACTAGTCTCACATTTCAGCAAGCCCACAACTAGAAAGATGCAAGTGTGGTTGCCAAGAGGCGAATCCGCTGGGAAATGAATTCTGTCTTAACGTTTATATTATACTGTATATTGTGCACTTTTCTGTTGTGCAGCCACTCAACACAGATAACATTACTCAGACAGTTGACAAAACACAGGTTCACTTTGCTGGGAAAAGAAATCTCAGACCGAATACAATATTGTGTTGCCTATGGACATCTATCTATAAATGCGAGAAGTCTCTGCTTGTGTGTTTGTAATCCGCGTATCTCGAGAACCGTTCGTCCCACCGGCTTCAGATTCGGCACGCGCGCTCCCCGCCGCGGCACGGAGTGCAGTGCCGGGCCTCGACCCGACCCGACGCGCGGTTTTCCCTAACCGGCGCGAAACGTTCGGAATCTCCTTATGCGGGGCTGATTGTTGACATCAGGCTGTTCCGGAGGAAATCGGTGCAAAATCGGTCATTGTGACATCACTGCAGTGCCGGGCGCAAGCGCTGACTCATTGTGACATCACTGCAGTGCCGGGCCTTGCCTCGACCCGATAGATATCTCCGTATATGGGTGCGAGAAGTCTCTGCGTGTGTGTTTGTAATCCGTGTATCTCGAGAACCGTTCGTCCCACCGGCTTCAGATTCGGCACGCGCGCTCCCCGCCGCGGCACGGAGTGCAGTGCCGGGCCTCGACCCGTCCCGACGCGCGGTTTTCCCTAACCGGCGCGAAACGTTCGGAATCTCCTTATGCGGGGCTGATTGTTGACATCAGGCTGTTCCGGAGGAAATCGGCGCAAAATCGGTCATTGTGACATCACTGCAGTGCCGGGCGCAAGCGCTGACTCATTGTGACATCACTGCAGTGCCGGGCCTTGCCTCGACCCGACAGATATCTCCGTATATGGGCATAAGACTGAGAACTCCATATATGGGCATATGGGCAGATACAGAGATCTCCATACAGTATATGGGCATACATAGACAGATATCTCCGTATATAGGCATAAAAGGGACACAGACCCTAGACCCGACAGATATCTCCGTATACTGAGAACTCCATATATGTGCATCTTGCCTCGACCCGACAGATATCTCCGTATATGGGCATAAGACTGAGAACTGAAATCGGTGCAAGCGCTGACTCATTGTGAGATTTGTGACATCACCTCATAAAAGGCTCTGACATCACGTACGCCACATGAGTCAACAAAAAATCTCTGTGAGTGTGTATGTATGTATGTAATCCGCGTATCTCGAGAACCGTTCGTCCCACCGGCACGCGCGTTCTCCATATATGGGATAAAATGAATGCCTGTATGCGGAGCTGATGTCTGACATCAGAGTTTTCCACAACCGGTACTGTGTGTCCAGAGATCTTCATATATGGGCATAAGTGGACAAAGACAAACAGATGGTCAAAACGGGTCCTATGACAACAGGTATATTGGGGTTTGCATTAAAGGGTGGGGCATTCATGGGGTTTGCATTAAAGGGTGGGGCATTCATTCCCTATTTCAAATTCGGCACGCGCGTTCCCCACCGCAGCAGGTAGTGCAGTGCTCGGCCTCGACCCGACCCGATACACGATTTTCTGTAACCAGCACGAAAGGTTCGGATTCTGATGTCTGACATCAGGATTTTCCGGAACTGACACTGTGTCTGCATAGATCTCCATATATGGGCATAAAATGGATGCAGACAGACAGATACAGATATCTCCATAAATGGGCATAAATGGACACAGGCAAACAGATGGTCAAAGATCTCCATATATGGGCATAAAGTGGACGCAGACAGACAGATACAGATATCTCCATATATGGCATAAATGGACACAGGCAAACAGATGGTCAAAACGGGTCCTATGACAACAGGTATAATGGGGTTTGCATTAAGTTTGTCTCCTCCTCCATCTGTTTGTCTGTGTCCCTTTATTCCCATTATGGAGATCTCTGTATCTGTCTGTGCCTCCGACTGTGTTGCAGACACAGTGCCGGTTCCCCCTTTAATGCAAACCCCATTATACCTATTGTCATAGGACCCGTTTTGACCATCTGTTTGAAAAAGCGACAGAGATCTCATATATGGGCATAAAATGGACGCAGATAAACAGATATCTCCATATATGGCATATATGGGCATACAATGGACGCAGAATCACAAAGTTCTCCATATACGGGCATAAAAGGGACACAGACAGACAGATACAGAGATCTCCATATATGGGCATAAAATGGACGCAGATAGACAGATATCTCCATATATGGGCATATAATGGACCCAGAACTATAACTGCAGTGATCTCTATATGGACATAAAATGGACGCCGACAGACAGACAGATACAGATATCTCCATATATGGGCATAAATGGACACAGGCAGACAGATGGTCAAAACAGGTCCTATGAAAACAGGTATAATGGGGTTTGCATTAAAGGGCGGGGCATTCATTCCCTATTTACATTGTTCCGAGTTGGCCAGGTCGCCGACTAGACGCTGGGCCGCCCGAAGCTTCTAGTTTAACTAACTGGAAGTGGGTGGTTTAAGGTCAAAGGTCAAGGTCACTGTGACATCATGTCTGTCCCAACCTTGTAATGTGAAATGCCTGGAGGGAATTTCATGGCCATTGAAATGACAGTATACTGTATGAACACTTTTTCAAGTTTGTGATTACCTGAAGTAAACACAGGAGGGCAGTAACGTAAAGTTTACTTTATTAAAAAGAAAAACCCCTAGATAGGCTATTGCCTAACAACTACTCAAATATGTCACATAGCCCATAAGCACAATGATGCACTGTGTAATTATTACAACAATCAAATTAGGCTATCAGAGTAAACACAGGAGGCAAAAAGCACTCATGCCAGTGGCAGAGCGTCAGGGGAAGCTGGGGACTGGGAAGGTGGGGGGCTCTGAGCTCCAAGGTCCTGGACACGTCACTTTTTTTAGCACTCACAGTGAGCGGCTCCAGGGGGGGCATAGAGGGGGCTTTAGCCCCCTCTATGCCCCCCCTGGTGAAGGCTTAGCAACCCCTAAGCCCCCCCACCCCACAAACTCAATTGTGATTTTATTCATTTATTTAAGAAATAAATAAATAAAATATATATGAATATGTGAAAGACAATTGACTGACTTATATGTAAACCATATACTATACAATCATACTTTTTATGCTGGAAAGCATCTTCAGCCTCACAAAATCCCAATCCGGTCACCTACAGTCCTCAGATTTCGAGCTGGAAACTGCCAATGATCCGATCTGTCCAGTTATCCACACCCCAAGTGAGTGAATCTTGTTTGTCATATTAGTACTATATTCATTATTGTTTGTTGCCAAAATTAATTAGCCCCTTCTCTAAAAAAGCCTGCTCCCCCATAGCCCCCCCAGTCACAATTCTCTGGAGCCGCCGCTGCACTCACTTGGACACACTTTGCAGTCCGCAGCAGGTATAGCGGGCCCATTTAAAGCATTATCATGAGACCTCCCTTCAAATGTATTTTGGTTGATTGTGTAAAATCGACAGCTGCCAACAAAAAGTCGATTCCTGCAACAACTGTGTGAATGCATACAATGGTCAGTTGGGGGGGGGGGGGGGGGGGGGGGGGGAGCTCTGCCTAACGGCCCGGTTTAGAATTGTACCGCCACTGACTTATGCCTATTATATTAATCGTGAACCGTTGTCAACCTAGCTCTGGTTCAGAGCCTGCCATTCATTTTGGCACATTACACTCACTGACTGAAGCAATAACCTCTGCCTCTCCCAGATGTTCTGGGCCAGAATGGCGTAAACACTTATTACTGTGCTAATTGTAGGCCTGTATTTTTTCTTTCTTTTTTCAACATTCTATGAATTCATTTGGAAACATATTTTTTATAATATTAGTTAATAATATATTCAACATTCAAATGTTGTTGGTACTAGTAGCCAATCTGGATGGGGGGACACAAAGTCCAATCTGAGGGGCATTGCCCCCAAACACATGCTCCCTGTGGCACCGGTGCTCAGTTGCAGCAAGTCATGTCTTGTCCGCGACCGAGTATTTCCCGGTGAATCTGTGCGCAAAGGTGGGGGCCGATGGGCAAGGAGGGTTGCGAGCTTATGAGAAACAACTAAAATAAGACCTTAAAACCTGGCGAAAACAGTTGCGTGCATTAGCGGAAGATGACGATAAAGGAAATCATTTAATGGAAAACATTAAATTAACTTCTGAAAAGCCTACACGGCCTTAAAACATGGCAAAAACAGTTGTGTGCATTAGCGCAAGATTAGATGAGGATAAAGGAAATCATTAAATGGAAAACATTAAATTAACTTCTGAAAAGGCTTCTAAGCCTACACTAATAGCCTACTAAAAACTAGTGAACCGCGATCACGTGAATAATTGTGGTTGTAAACAATAAACACAGACAATATAAATCCTTAGTCTAGTTGTGGGAAGAAAAGGATATCATCATGGCCCCAAATAACGTTTAAATATCTTGCAATTGGCGACGAGTCTCTTACTAAATCGGCAAGATTACATTACATAACATGATACATAAAAGCTAAGCTATCACCTCTCCATCATCAGCAATAGTCAGTGGTGCGTGTCCCCCACACTCCCAAGCCCCCACCGTTGCACACAGATTCACCGGGAAATACTCGGTCGCGTCTTGTCCATAGACCATGGTTATGGGCCGGGCCCTGTGGTATGTTTCTGCATGCATGCTCCACCCTTCTGATCACCCAACACCATCTACTTAACTTCATTGGTCAGATCGAAGGGCCGCCCAAACACTTTCAAGATTTTCAAGTGGGCCCTAGCTGATCCAGAAAAGGTTGAGAACCTCTGCATAGAGTAGACCCAAAGCTAAAATGACTGGTTCCCCATTATAATACAGTTTTTGCTGCCTTCCCTGTCCACTGATCAGTCAACCCACTGAGGAGACAAAATGATGAGAATGGAGGACAGACAAAAGAAAGGACAGACAAGAGTTTTCTTCATAGGAATAGAATAGGATGGACCACCTGCACTGGTGGTATTACTGATCTAGAGCAGTGAGTGAGAACTGGGCAGAGCTAGGAGGGGCATGGCTCCTTGGCAGATTGATGCCCCTGGTCTGGACTTTTTATTTTCTTAAATCATAAGCAATCATAACTTTACATGGAGTTCAAAACAGATAAATTAATTAATGCAATGGAAAGTAAGTTACACACAGCAAGGAAGGCCCAAGCTAAAATAACAACAACAACAACAACAACAACAACAACAACAACAACAACAACAACAACAACAACAACAACAACAACAACACTACAATAATATCATACACAGTATAAAAACATGAGGTTATCATTCATGCTCTTTTACAGTCGGTGTAACCTCGCGTCACCAGGCTTTCTCTGCTAAAAAGTCAACGCAAACGAGACCCCAGCCTTAACAACAGCGCCTGGCTGCTGTCCAATGAATGACTCGCACTCAAGTCAGAGCAGCTCGTCCAACATGACGTCAGGTGCTGGGCTGTCTGTGTAAGTAACAGCGAGATTGGCAACCTATCGAATTCGGTGACTCTGGAATTTGCAGTTACACCATTGCACCAGATTCGCCGTCGAGAGAGACGGCTGAAAAGATGCACCGTCCTCCCACATTCATACGACAGTGTACGAAGTTGCCCAACATACAAAAGGAAAAAAACAACTATTCATGGCGTGGTAGATTTCCATGGGTCACCAATCCCGGTGTACCATCAGGGAATCAGGAAACTATGGGCTGACTGTTTACAGCAAGGAAAAGCAATTGAAATGGTTTGAACAGCTAAATGAATATAGCTAATTCATGGAGAAGGCTCTGGTGACATTGTCGTGCTCCTTGTAACGTTGTGGATAAAAGGTTAGTGTTACATACACATTTTAGACAGTGTCGTCATAATGTAAGTGCAGCAGCCTGTTGGATTACATGCTAGTTAACACATTAGCAGCATAAGCTACATTAGCTGTAGATAGCAGGCTGTCATCAGGACCCTGCAGCACTGTGTAAACCCCGGGGGTTGTTGATTCAAGTTCAACTGAGTTTACACATGGAACCAAGGTTCTGCTTCTCGTTGCTGTCCTGTCCATTTTCATGATAATACTGTAATTCAGTGATGGAAATGGTAGATGTTTTACTCAAGTAAAAGTATCAATAGCCTACTGCAATATAGAAATACTCTCTTACAAGTCCTGAATTCTAAATATACTTAAAGGACGACTTGACCAATTTTCAACCTATCTTCATATTGGCTAATAGGTCCTCACTATCATGTTCATGATAAAATAGCAACATTATTTTGTGTCTCATAGGAGGGCTGTTGACATTTCAGAAACCTGTCTGCAGTGACATCATCGATGGGGAATCTAAGCTAATAGAAACGGCAGGCATTCTATTCCTGAAAAGTTACAGTGTTATAATGGAAGCCATTGTTTTTCGTGATAATAAAAATAAAAAGTACAAAAGTATTGGTATCAAAATGTACTTCAAGTACCAAAGTAGAAAGTACTCATTATTTTAAGTTAAGTTTTCAAATGTTTAACATGTGTAAAAATCCTTATCCTTATCCTAAATAGCAGATCTACAAGCTCAAAAAATGTGTCGCAACGTAGCTTGTAGATTGGCTATTTATTTTCAAAGAGCCAAAATGTTTATAGGGCTGAATTGGTTAATGTAGGCTATGTTTTTGAATAATAATAATAATAATAATAATCAAAACCTTCAAAGTAACTAGTAACTAACGTTACTTTACACCACTGCTGTAGGCTAATTGACACTATGTTTTCTTAGTTTTTTATACAGTATTATTGCACTCTGACTGTATTGATACTGTTTTTACTGTCTGACAGTATGGACCGACAACTGCGGTGTCAAGCTAGCCTAGTAGTAAACGACCAACTTCTGTAAATTAAATGCTTTCCGGAAGAGGGCAGTTTACGAGGCTAGGGTCAAGTGGCACCAATGTGTGTGTGCGGCTGTTCGCCGAACACCACCGCAGCTACATGGCAGCGCTCTGGAAAAATATCTATTGGGCCAGGCCCCCGAGTTTATCAACTCAGGGGCTCATGAACATGAATTAGAAAATATAAAGCAGTTCGAGCAGGAAATATTGGTGGCACATGGCTTCCCAGTTCCCACTGCTTTCAAGATACATTTGAGATTACCGGGAGTAAATCACATTTGCCCTTTGGTCCTGTACAGTGTATATTTGGTTTAAACATTGGCCTCCCGTTTCATAAATAGCCAATCCTCATTATGTGTGTGTGTGTGTGTGTCTTGCACAAAGCTGCCTGGTGAATATGGACAGTGGAGAGGAGCGGGGTGTAGGGGCCGTCCCTTACTGCTGCGCCACCTGTGACGGTGGCAGAGTTCCCCACCATGGCCTTTCCCTCTGTACCAGGAAGACCAGGAGTCTGAGCACCTCCTCTGCCCTCGAGTACAGGTGAGTGTTGTTCTCGGAGGAATGTGGTGTCGTTGACATTTGTACCTAATTTCCGGGGAACAAGGGGAAGAACACGGAACTGTCGGGAGCAAAAGGACGCTGGAATAATGTGTTCAAACCAGGGACGTGCAGAGAATGTTTGAGAGGCAGGGGCTGACATTTCTAAAAGGGCCTTTGGCGGAAATATTGAAAATAGCCGACCTCCAAGCTTGGAGGTCGGCTATTTTCAGTACTTGATACCACACTAAATTAACATATAGGGCAATTCTTTCAACATAAGATGCTGCACTCAAGTTCAGGAGAGGCAATTCAGTTGATTGCTGCCTTCAGGTATGGCATGGGAAAGGGCAGTAAACGGTCTGGAACTAGAGGGCACTTTTTTACAGACGGGTAAAAGGGCTGGGGCTCAAGCCCCCTTTGATGTCTGTGTGCACGTGCCTGGTTCAAACTACAATAATGTCACCCGTTTGTTGAAATTTCATTATGAACAAGCCTGTGTTCTACAGTTTCTGTGAGCCTCACGCCAGGAGTCATAACTATGACGATAATTATTTGAGCATCCACAGTTCCACACACTGACTGGTTTGGGCGTTATAGTTGTGGTGCACTATGCACTTGAGTTATTCATAGTCATCGTACTTGGTCTGGACAACACAGTGGGAGTTTCCCCTCTTTAACAAATAGACAGAGACTTAGCCCATAGGAACAGTATGGATGTAAATACAGTTTGGACTGTCACTGCAGTAATTAAACAAGGGAAATGCAGTAGCACTTACACCGATATGGACCATTGCTAGTGGATTTACGGCTTTCAGTGCACGTGGGAGAGGGTTCAGCGAAATCCAGGCACTTCAATCAACTTTTACTCGAGAATTAAGAGGTGCAGCAGTGTAGAAGAGTGAAAACAAAACAACAAAGCACAGATGTTTCAGCCAAAGCTGTGTGCGATATTACACACTGGTGAAGGCTTAGGCCAAAACATCTGTGCGTTGTCTTTACTCTCCTAGGCGGCTGCCTGCGACTTGTAATTCCCTGGGGAAAGTAGATTTATGTGGATTTTGCTGACTTGAGGTTTTATTGGATTTCCCACGGGTTTTACTCTGGTGTTTGAACCATTATATTCATCTCGATGTAATTTACTTGTTATAACTTGGTAGGGTGCAATGGTGACATTTCCAACTTTTGTTTGGGTTATTATGTACAGGCTATACAGCACTGAGTTGTCTCTTGTTATGCCATTTAAGTCTGCTTCATTGTTCCGTTTTTGACAGACAGACATTTATTAATCCTGTGGGGAAACTCACTCCTTACCAGATATTCTGGTTCTTTCTAATTAATTTCGAATTCATTATTTTGTTTGTTCTTAATACATCTCTGAGATCGGACATTGAAAGTAAGCAAGTCAATGTACCTATCTCACTGGTGTTATTATACTATAGCTGAGGAAGTTTCATGTTGTGTGAGACATCTGTTTGAAACAGAGTTGTTGCAACATGGTCCATCTTGCAGCATCTCACATGATGTGAGGTGTTTGTGTATACAGTGTCGCCAGCAATCAGCAAGGTGTTTCAGTTGATGTGGAATCAAGTGACTGACCACTGGGGATGGGGAGTGGGGATGTTGGAAACTTTCCAACGCAAAAGGTGTTCAGTGCACATCAGTAAGTTTGTGTCGGTGTTGTGGGGAATTGGGGAGGGGGGGTTCTTCCATGGAGAAGTGAAAAGTCCAGGGAATAGTTCTGTGCATTTGAACAACATTAAAGTTTGTTTGTTTAGAGGAGAGGAGAGAAACAAACATTGTTTCCCCTTTTGCTGATGAGGAAATGTTTACCACAATAGCGTATGTTTCAGATGTTGAAATTAGTGACAAATTGTGGTTAGAGCCACTAGTCACTAAAAAAAGAGGAGTAAAAAAGTAAAATACATACATTTGTTGGAGAAAAAATTCAGTTGGAGAAGTAAAAATAAATCCATTAGAATTTGGCTATGCTTCCCTTGCTTCGTGAGACATTGGGCATTTGAGCTAGTATTGAGATTTAATTCGAGAATTACCATAAGTGCTTTTATTGAAAATTATCTAAGTGAGATTTTTTTACGATTATTTTGGGGCTTTTATGCCTATATTGATAGGACAGTAGACTGACAGCAAATGGGGAGAGACGGGGAGTGACAAACAACAAAGGTCGCCGGGAATGCATTGCAGCCTAGGGTGCCCGGTCCACCACACTGGCGGCCCGGGCCAGTGAGAACAGTTTTAAGTGCTGCATCATGCAATACCACAAATTGTTGGACTTGATGGAAAAATGGTAATCAGAAACAAAATAACCATCATAACATTTATTTCATAAAGCACTTTGCAGAATCCAAATCCAATTTACAAATGATTGAAATAATAGAAAGTTGAGAGTTGACCAAGTAGGTTAACATCAGATGATAAACAGATGAAAAAGGGAGGATTCCACAATCTCTACCTCCTCTCCGTGGATGTTAATGGGTCACTAGCTCTTTGGTCAGCAAGAGGTGGTTTTGTTCCACCCATCTAATAAAGTTCTCCACTAGGGATGGGACGATAAGTGATATTATCGTTTATCGTGATGATAAAAAACACTTGTATCGTGGAGATTTAATTTATCGAAATGTCGTCCTCCGTCATGCAGGATCAATTCACCTTTTATTTGCCGAGCTGCATATCCGATACCACTTAAACCCTCTATAATTGGTAAAAGGTACTTATAATATACGTACTTGATAGTTTTTTTTTTCACTCTCTATCAAATGTCTTTGCCAAAAAATAGCCGATCTACAAGCTCATTTGTAGATCAGCTATTTTTTGGCAAATGTTCCGTCCCAGGAAAATGGATTTTGAGTGATAATATCGTAAATCGCGATTTCTTTTCTCACAATTATCGTGATATGACATTTTCATATCGTCCCATCCCTATTCTCCACTACACCTCCCCATCATTGACCTCAGCGATGCACCCCAGTGACCCCACAATAGAGGAGTCACCTGAGAACTTCTGGAGATGGGCATGTTTCAGATTCAAAACTGAAGCCACTGTCAGAAGTGTAGATGGTGAACAAGAAAGGTGACAACACGATTCCCTGGGGTACTTCAGTACTTCATGTTAGCACATCGGACTGGCAGCAGCCGGACATATTGTGGCCTAAGGGTGAGATAGTTTGTGATCCAAGCCACCATGTTGTGGTGTATCTGCATGGCTGTAAGCTTCTCAGCAAACAGGTTTTGCTAACACTGAATTTAAAAACAATTATTTGCATAACAATCCGATGTTACAGCTTTGTGTGCTGTACATATAGCATGTTTTAAAGAGAGAATTGTTTGAAGAAACATAATCTGCAAACTTCAGTTTGGATTAGTCATCAGCAATCACCTTTTGTTTTTAGTTTGGACTTTGAAACTACAGACTTGCTTAACAAACCAAGGTTGCACATCTGCGTGTGGGTTTCACAAGATCATTGTGATGTAAATTCAAGCTAAGCCGCAAATCTTCAACTAGTTTCATGCCTCTTTAAAGCCAAGGGATATTTTACTTCAAACTAGGCTCTCAATGCAGATTCTGCTAGTAAATATTTAGATATTTATATTTGTTATTCATTTATTTATTTATCCCAAAGAAAGGTAAAAGATAACTGAAACAAGTACCGGTAGTTAAAAAAAATAGGACAATTTCAGTCACCAGAACCAGGTTGGATGTTTTTGGTGAATCCATCATGGTTAAAATTGAGTTTGAAGTTAAGATGGGCGTTTCTGATAAAAGAAAATCAGATATTTAAATATTGAACCAAGCAACTTAAACACAAGAGACGTAGACATTAAAACGACCCCAAACAACTTTGAAAATGCAATATCCCTTTAATTCTGTTCAAAAGTTTCACTGTTGAATTTTGTCCTAACTCAATACTCAATAGTATCAAATAGACAAAAAAGAAAAGTTTAGGCTTTGAGTACAGCCAAACAAGACAATCTCTAGATTAATTTGAGGATAGTGTTACCCAGGAGGGAATTATTAAAAATGTAAACAACAGCAGTCCGTTGAGCTCAATTGACAGAGGGCGCCATCTTTAATTCTCATCACATTCTTGACACCAGGCCTGTATTTGCCCTGGGTGAGGGCAGTGATGAATGGGCATCAGAGGGTATTAACTCATCTAGTGCCGTTTGCGTGATGTCACGCAATAAGTACTAGAGTACTTACAGTGCCGAATGCGTGATGTCGCGCAAAAAGTAATAAATTACTGTAACGTTGAGTACATTACCGAGTAGAATGGCCGGATGTCCGGAGACGAAAATCCGCGCTGATTTGTCATCATCACGGCTCCACGAGCACACAATAGTCATCCCATAACATTGAGGTGGACGGCCGATCTCATCTTTAATGTCCATTATCTCAAAACAACACTTTAGAAGCGAAGATGGAGGCAGATGCTCGCTTATATAACACATGTATAAACGCTCCATTGCAATCCAGCATGGCACCACGTAAACAATGATCGGTTCCGGCGCACGACCCGATGACGTCAGACCGGAAGTGATCACGCTGTGGCACTTCTGGCTTTCAAAATAAGAGAGTGCAAGCGGATGGAGCCTGCGTGAGGCACTCTGGACATCATTGCGACCGAAAATCGCGGGCACAAAATGAGTTAAGTGTTATCAGCCTCGGCCGATACAGCTGTAGCTGCAGTCGGTGCCACCACATGCTGAACTTTCACCGTGTGGAATTAACACATGTTTACTGCGTTAATCAAATACATTCTTTTCGTATTCTGTGTGAATAAAAGAGCTTATGTGATAAATAAATGATAACCATGGTATTTGTCATAGTTCTTGCCTGGTATCCAACCTCAGGCTGATAGAAGTGCCTGCCTGTGGTTGGATAACCTCACGACACAATGATGAACGTGTGGGTGAAAATCTATATCTCCAAAAATAAAAGGGTTTTGATTATTTGATGAATTGAAAAAGTAATCGATCGCAAAGAAGATGATCGATAGTCACTTCATTTAATCTCATAACAATCTAAGAACAGACACCTCGTCGTCAAGGCAGGTGTTAGTAAATGCTGACGCTCGCTGATGCGTTCATGTGACCTAACATAACATTGACCTCACTGACATACTGTACATCTATGTACAATACTGTACATGCTGACCAATGGGCCTGATTAAAGAGGCGCCTGGCTTACAATGGTGTGGTGAAAGTGTTTACTACAACACGTTAACCACTTCATCCCTATACATCACATCCTTAGTAAAGATGCAGTGCATTGTTAGCTTGTAGATCTGCTGTTTTCAGTTTGGGAATTTTGTGGGGTACATTTTTGTACAAGTAATCTTTTACATATTCCCCTATAATGAAAAGCCCAAAATGGGAAAGCCAGGGTTAATGTGGCTATATACAGTATAAAACATAAAGGATTGTATTTATCTTAAGAACATTTGGATTCTGTTCTGGATGCATAATATTACAACAGAGGTAACAGCAGGTCATTTTATATCACAAAGTGAAAGATTTTAGGTTGTACATAATGTTAATATTTTACAGCTGAGTGTCATCAGCAGTACATTGAATACAAACATTAACCATGACTAAAAATGACAAGTCCAAATACCATTACTATTTGTCACAATAGTAATGAGGTGGTAGGGGGGTTGAGGCTTGTTGGTGGGCCTTTTAACAAACTACTGGATCTGTTATTGTAACAACAAGCAGAAAGAAACAGATGGTTGACTCTCCCACCCAGACCGACGGCTAATAGGATTTGTAAACCCACATCACGTGACGCTGCCCCAGGCCCACTGGACAGCAAAGAGAAGACGGCCTTCTTGTGTGACTTCTTCAGACCTCATTTTGACTCATTCTAATGTAGGGCTGTCGCGATTAGTACATTTTACATGACGATTAATTGTCACTCAAATAATTGCGATTAACGATTCAATTGTGTATTTGTCGTTGACAATTACATTTCTGTTTGGCTTTTAGGCTTTGAAGTTACACATGGTAGATATGACACACAACCTAAATATACAAAGAAATTACTGACATAATTTGACAACTTTATGCTTAAAAAAGAACATTGATAGTGGAAATAGCCGATCTACAAGCTCACAACGCGTCGCGATGCGATGCATTGTGAGCTTGGGTTAGGGTTAGGACTGGAATTTTGTTTTATTTTTTTTTGACTGGAAACGATTATGACGATTATGAAAAAGAATCACGATTATGTCAAATTTTCACGATTAGACGATTATGTAATAATTGTGACAGCCCTATTCTAATGCTGTTGGCAGTGAACTCTCACCCATACTACATTTGCAATCTTTTAATCATGTTTGCTGCGAATGCTTCTTCCTGCTTGACTTAGAACTACAGTAGATGGAGAAATCCGTGGCATTGTTGTTAATGGGAATTCAATTGTGTATTTTTTTTACATTGGCTGATATGATGTTTGCACAGCAGTTGGTATCATTCATAGGTAATGTAAGGGTTTATCAGAGATAGGCCACAGGCCTTTCTTTCACAATGTTTTGTGAAATTCACCATACCTTGTGAAAGTTGTTTCATTTAACTGCTTGATTTAGGCTGTGGTAGTTTGCATCAACTGGACAGAATATAGGTTAGTAGTAGCCTCTTGTAGAAAAACCTTCTTTACCTATAAATTATTTCAGTGGCCACTGGCTAATTTGAATTGGACAAAAATTAAGCTGAATTATCCATAACAGCTAGAATCACCGCTCGCCATATCCTACCATTTTTACACAAGCTTTCCATTTTTGTGAGGAAAATGTTGAATTATCTAAGGCTATTATTTTCCCTGTAGAAATTGCTGTAAAATCAAAATGTATTATGTCTATGGTATCATGAGTTGTGAACCGTCAACCTAACTCCCTCTCGTTGTTGACCTTTTCTTTCAGGAGAAACCAATCACTTCATGGACCAAGCCCTGTGACCACGTTTGGACCAAAGGCATGCATGCTTCAGAATCCACACGCTGTCATGTAAGTTGGACGGACTATTTAAAACCTAGTTGGAAAAAAATGTTGCTATTCATGTTTGTGACCTTTTCCACTCTGCTTTGGCGTACAAAATGCATAATTGCATCAGTCAAGGTGATCAGTCTGAAGGGTTGAAGTACAGTAACACACACCTGCTGGTTGGGGCAGTCGCTGAGATTTCCCAGGAGACAAGAGCAGCACTGTTATTTATCTGGTTGACATTTGTTTGTTGCTTGTTATTTACTTACTGTGTATTTCAATTGGTTATTTCCGTTTTTCTTGCCATCTCCACCAAGGGGACTACATTGACGGTGATGTTCACTGCCAACCCAGAGGGGGCGCTGATATGGATATTAGTAGTATTATCAATATTGAATATGAATCGAACTACAGGGCTACAGGAGGCGCATGGCTTACATCTCAAAACAGACAAAGATCTCTATACACATGTTAGCAGGGTGGAGTCCTGGTTCCTGAGACGGTCTCCTAACCGAAAAGTCCCAAATTCAATCACCACTGCAGCCGTTTGGCCTGTTAAAATGACCATTAGATGTCCCATATCCTGCTTACAAAACAACACTTCCTGCTGTTAAGCCATTTGACTAGTAGGCAGGAATTTACTTAGAGTTTACACATTTATATAAACTATGATAGTCTGTTATTTCACTGAGACTGTCCACTTCTCTTTGCTAGGCTTGGACAGACTGTTGCCCTCTTGACTCCTACTGTCACATTACTGGATACTTGAACCATCCACTTACTGCAGCACGTAATTGAAGCATAGGATTAGCATAGTGCTATCTAAAGCCTCCTAGGAAAGTTAAAAGTAGCAGAGCTTGGCTATCTTTGGATCAAAACACTACAGTATATTACAGTAGGTGGGAAAGGTATTGCTAGCTTGAGACCTGTCAGTCAGTGTAACAGGTATAAAAAAGGGCAGAAAATGCCCCATTAAATAAAAATATCCCTCATATTAGAGGAATGGAGGCCAATATTTCCCATCATATTACATCAGGTTTAAATTACGTATTACATTTACTATTTCAGCCTGATGTTTCACTTACTGTATAATTATATATGCTGTATAACACTATAATTAATGTCCACAAATGGAAGCTTGCGTCGTGATACGACATGTTGTGAACTTGTGGGCTGGTTGATCTGCTATTTTATCTATTTGGCTTATTGTCATTTCCACAACCTTTACTTTTCAGATAATGGAAAAAATCCAATGGATCCAATGTAGTTATGTTGATCACAAGCTCTTGTTAATACTTTTAATTGGTTAAATATGTATAAAAACCTACTGACAGGCTTAACCACTTTCAAATTTTACAAACTGGAAAAAACAAAAGTTGAAATGGGGAGATACACGGTTATATGACAAAGTATATAGGGCTCAACTCCCCCTCCCCCTCCCACAGGACTTGGCAAACCAACTTGCAAGTTATTCTTTCAACAGCATTAACTAACCAGAAGTTATGCTTTCAACAGCATTAACTAACCAGAAGTTATGCTTTCAACAGCATTAACTAACCACCTTTACATTATTTACCGTATGTGGCTGTTGCTCAAGGGACCGTTGCAGGGCATGCAGAACCTGCCAGCATTTAGCCATCAGTTTCTGTCTCAGCCAGGCCAGCAGAATCAATTATGAAAAAAAAAACAAGTGTATTAGAAGACATGTACAGGAGCGCCCGCTGACCTACCGGTCCAGGCGCATACCACATACTGTAGGCTCTGATAGGATTGCAACCGATAGGGTATTTCTTTTATTTCTGACTCTGTGTAGTGTGTGTGTGTGTGTGTGTGTGTGTGTGTGTGTGTGTGTGTGTGTGTGTGTGTGTGAGATTGATTGATTGATTGATTGAAGACTTTATTAGAAGTTTGCATAGGAAAAGGTACAGTTTCATGACGGTACAGTTCACTGGTACAAGGTCTACTAAAAGGAGATCCATGAAAAGACTAAGCTTATTTCCACTGGAAACCATTGAAGTATCTCATATAACATTGAATGACAGACAAATAGAACACAGTACTATGCAGTAGATATGTAAAGAAAAAGAAAAAAGAAAACGGTAAGTCTAAACAAACAGTATATACAAAGAAGGGGCGAACCAGTTGCGAACGGCTGCTGCCTGTAAGTGGTTTTTCAGGGCAATTTTAAAGGATGCTAGTGATCCACACTCCTTTATGACCTTCGGTAAGGCTTTCGGTAAGGCTTTTTGTGTGTGTGTGTGTGTGTGTGTGTGTGTGTGTGTGTGTGTGTGTGTGTGTGTGTGTGTGTGTGTGTGTGTGTGTGTGTGTGTGTGTGTGTGTGTGTGTGTGTGTGTGTGTGTGTGTGTGTGTGTGTGTGTGTGTGTGTGTGTGTGTGTGCGTGCGTGCGTGCGTGCGTGCGTGCGCGCGTGTGTGTACTGTATATGTTAACACACAAAACAAGTCCATTATTAAACATGCAGTCCATTATTTAACATATTATGTTAATTAATGGACTGCACCCTCCCATCCCACCAAGCTAATGTGATGAAAAGCTTAGTTTCTCCAGAAACCCTTTGAACATGGATGAAAGAGAGTCTCTTGATGTTACGTGACCCATTGGTTCTCAAAGTGGTGTCCAGGGACCCCCAGAGGTCCTTGGGGGTCCCCAGCTAAACGATTTAATTACTTTACCACTTCATTCATATTTTATACTTTGGCTATTGGAAAATAGCAGATATACAAGCTCACTGCGTGTCACAAAGTGGTGACATGCACGCGTTGTGAGCTTCTACATCTGCTATTTTTAAATAATGAAAATAATTAATATATTTTTATTTTCTATACACAAATCTCCTTTTCTGGGGGTCCCTGCCTGGCACAACATCTTTTCAGATGAGGGTCCTTGGACGAATACATATTAATTTGGGGTCCTTGACATGAAAGAGTTTGAGAACAACTGACTGAACTAAACATGAACAATGAATGTGATTACAGGTGAAACTGACATTTCATATCACACGCTACACCTGTTAGCTCAGCTGGTCAGAGCTCGGTACTGATTATTTTTATTACTATATTCACTCTTGAAACTTTATAAAAATGAGGAAATAGCTAAGCCAGCACACAATAAATTTCCTTTTCACATGGTTTATTTACCTCTCACAGACAGAACCACGTTGGTTCTGTCCGTGAGAAGTAAATAAACCATGCGAAAAGGATATTTATTTTGTGCTGCTATTTCCTCGTTTTCATGTCATTATCGAGCTTTGCACCTTCAGGAGTATTTTTAGTTTTTTGTCGAATTCCCAAGACAAAAAACTGATTACAATACATTTACCCGCATTGATTCCGGATGAGGACCCAAATGCATTTGGGTCTCCATCCGGAATCAGTGTAGGTAAATGTACTATAATCACATTTTTCTCTTAGGAACGCGACTAATACAAAAATATATTATTGAACTCAAGTCTCCATGGCATGAGTAATCAATAGAAAAAAAATCATTTTAGGGATGAACTACTCCTTCAAAGACTTATATTTAATCTGGAGTGTTGCAGGCTTTCTGCTTTATTGCAGTCATTTCTCTCAACTCTTGTAACTTTAACCAGCTAAAAAGTAAAAGCAAAATATTACGCCTAAAGACTCCCTCGGTGGCCCTGTTGACACAGCACGGCCAGACGTATCTGGTAGGAAGGGCTGTCACCATTATGACATTTTACATGACGATTAATTGTCACTCAAATAATTGGGATTAACGATTTAATTGTTTTTGTCGTTGACAATTACATTCCTGTTTGACTTGTGGCTTTGAAGTTGCACATGGCAGATATGACACATAACCTAAATATACAAAGAAATGAAGGACATATTTGACAACTTTACACTTTAAAAAGAACATTGATAGTGGAAATAACCGATCTACAAGCTCACAATGCGTCGCATCGCGATGCGTTGTGAGCTTGTAGATCTGCTATTTTCACTATTTTTTAAATGTTTGAACATATATAAACATTTTTCAACATTTAAATGATTATGACAATTATTACAAAATAATTGCGATTAGACGATTATGTAATAATTGTGACAGCCCTACTAGTAGGTCAGTTATGTGTTCATCTGTCATCACTACACTTATCTGTTCTTTGATTGTCATTGGCAAATGTTTGGAGTAAAATGGTAATGGCTGTCATTGTTCAGAGCCATCACAATAGAAACCACAAACGACTGAAACCAGCCCCACTGGATAGTTGCTTTCCTCTCTGTGAACGGGTGTGGTTGTGTATAATGTTGTGTGATACTGTGTAGTTACTACCACAAGTGTAAACAGATGCATTTTTGATCATAGTAGCCAACTAGCCATGGTCTGCTATAACAGTGGTTCTCAACCTATGGATTAACTTAATGTGCAACATTGTTTTCTCACTGAACAGTAAACAAACCAACACAAAGTTTAAGTGTATAGAGGGTATCTGCACATTTCTGAAGTGACAATTTAAGGACCTTTTAATACCTCTAAAATGACAAATTAAACATGTAAAATATTAGAGGCATGAAATTGTGAAAATAGCCGATCTACATGCTCAGCATGTAGATCTGCTATTTTCACAATAGAACTGTGTTATACAAAATGTAATGCCTCAACTCTTAGTGCTCGTCAGGGTGGGGGGGTCCCCAGTTAAAATATGATTATTTTGGGGGTCACGGCCTGAAAAGGTTGAGAACCACTGTGCTATAACATGGCCATAATTTGATGAAATGTATGTGTCAATATAGCTAGCAACTTCTGAAATGTTAAACGGAGAAAATGATTTGCTCCATGCGATTGGTAGTATATTGGTAGTAAGTGACCAGTGTTGCAGGTAAACGCTTACTGTAGATGTTAGTGTTCCATTTCAGGGGTATATTAACAAACACTTTTGTGATATACAGATATGCCTAAACTATGACCGATTCACTCCCTGGATTAGTTTTTGTGATCTCCCAATCTCAATTTAGGATGGTCCCTGTGGTTTCTTTTCAGGTTATATTTTGAGATGGAGTGTATTGTTATTGTATATTTTCATCTTGACGGAGCAAAGTTAAATATTGTGATCGTGATGAGCGTTATGTCACCTACCCCTCCCCCTCTGACATGAGGTCAGTCACCCTGCACTTTCCTTTGCCCTCAGGCATTGTCTCTGTTTTTGGCTTTGAGCCGTGAAAATATCACCCAAGTTCAGTCACTCTGGCTAAACAACTCTGTCTGTCAACAAACAAAACATGAAAGCTAAAATTACCACTAATTCTTCCCTTGACGTCTGCAAGAGGAGGAGGTGTGAGATATCTTAAAGCCATTCAAAACTCGCCAGAGTTTCCTTGTAGCGACACAGCAAGGTAGATGAGCAGCAGTTCCTGGTGAGTGTGTCTGTGTCAGGACACACCCACCCAATAAGAAAAGCTTTTCCCCTGAAGTGGGCGTCTCCCTCAGGTGGGCAGGGCTGAGCTGACATCACCTCTTCAGGTCTGTCTCAATAATGAGTGAGCTTTAAATGGAGCAGCAGAATGCAGCGTGGGGACTCGGCGTTAAGATCCTTGGAGGAGAAGAGTTGCTGTTGCAGTGTGGCCACGCTGTGTGAGCCGTGGACAACAAGGATCAACACCACACCACAGCGCTTCAGGGGAGCTTCCGCCACGATTGAGCTCAGCAACAACAGCAGGTGACAAAAAAGTCACAACCGACCAGATGACATCGCTGCCTCCGACTAGTATTTTGTTTTACTTGTTTTTAGAATAATAGGCGTTGGAAGACGATGCTATCGATAGGCCTTTTGTAGTACATACAGTATAGCTGGACCTACTGTATAGCGGCGTCATCATCACATGAATACAGCCATGAAGTACAGCCAGGTTGTGCTCCAAGATGCCCCAGGAACCAACAACGGTGACAACAAAGTGTGGAAATGGTGAGAGCTTTTTTCTTTTGGTTCCTTCCTTCCTTTCTGTCTGCATCTCTACAGAGGCCAGGGGAACAGTGTTGTTTGTTTGTGATGATTCAGGGAAGAAGTTGCCAGCACTCAAGGAATCTCCTTTTCACATGATTGTATTTACCTCACTGGACAAGAGCAACGTATGCGTTTCGACCTTGTTGGTCTTCGTCAGCGTGTTTGTGATGCTTGAAACGGGTGCCTCGCTCCTTTGGTGTAGCGGCCTGTTTCAAAGGGATGCTTCTGCCACCTGCAAGTCCTGTGGCCCTTCACCGTTAACCACTTGAGCCCCAGCAGCCACAGTATTCTCCCCAAGACATTTGGTGTAGAGATAAACGAGAGCGCACCAAGTACAGTTGCAACTCGGGTCTGTATTACTAAGAAATATAGGGGGTTCAAGTGTTTAGATTTCGCTGCTGATTTTACACAGTTAAAATCTGCGTGTTGATTAGGCCCATAAGGGTCAATTTGTTACACAACTCAGTACTCCGGTTTGTCTGTGTAGTTGCCACAATGTCATGTCAGTAAATTGCATTAAAGTAGGGAAGTAGGGCTTGAGGTTTCTGTTTCTCTATTTTGTGTGGTTTACCGGTGAAGAAGAGGAAACAGAGGTGCATTCATTGTCTATATTTATTCATTTATTCACTTATTTTGACACTGTAAAATTCTCAGTGTTAATTCATCCATTTGTACACTCAGAGCGTTAATGAACACTGGAGTTTACTGGGTCACAAGCATCCCAGGCATATGGTGCAGGCAGCCATCCGGTTGAAAAGCACCCTATTTGACCACAGGCAAGGTCTCTGTCTGCGTTTTGAAGTGGCAGTTGTGATCCGATGAAAGCAACGCATGCTGTTATTTCTTGCTTCCTGGGGCAGCGGGACTGTCCTGTGTGGCTCTAGACTGGACCCACCTGTCTGGCTGGGCGAGGTACTAATGTGTTTGGGAAGGGTTTAGGCGTGCACGATAACACTGCTTTTGGGTCATGAAAGAAGCGGCCGGTAACAACCAGGCCAAGTCCCTCGTTCCACTCTTGTATCTCATCAGACGTCGGTTCACTTTCGATCCACTGATCAAATTGTATTTAATATTTTGAAGGGTTTTTAAGTAGTGCAATAATACATGTTATCAGTACATGGAGGCCAGTCTATGATGTCAGTCATCTATGACCAACAGACATCAGACATCTATGATGCCAGGGGGAGTTCGGGGGTCTCCATATAGAAAGAAATCCCCAGTTTTATAGGTAGCAGACGCAGTTGTATTTTAATAGATTAAATAGAGGGTTGAGATTGTGTGACTATAACGGGAGAAAGCGAAAGGGCCTGAGGAGGGATTTACCCAATTGGCTCAAAAGGGCAAGGGAATTCATGGCGTTATGCGAGTTGACGTGTTTAAACTCACACCATGAACACTGAGCAACAAACAGTTGTGGAAGAAGTACTTCGATTTTTTACCGCTAAGTAAAAGTAGCCATACCACAATGTATAAATACTCTTACGAGTTAAAGTTGTGTATTCAAAGTTCTAAAGTAAAAGTTATAACAAAAACAGTAGCACATAGAAGAACATTTGCTGATCACTGCTACTGAGCAAAGGATCAAGTAATATAGGATATCCTGATATCTCCATCGAGTAGAGGAACCAGGCCTCATACATATTCTGAACTTCAATTCCAGGCAATGGCCTGGAATTGAGATCTTGATGTCGTCTTTCCTGGTGGTAACTTTCTGGAAAGATAGCATCTAATATCAATTGCAACTTGTTATTTAAAGATATGTGTGAGTGATGACCTGTCAGTGTTAGAACACATGATGCCACACCATGACCATATTAAATCACCGCCTAAGTTTAAATACAAATGTATAGTACACTACAGCAACGTGTTTTGGCTGTATAACTTCCTTAGGGTGTGACTTGAATGCGTATTAAAGGTGTACAGCGTGGAAATGTTTAGTTTTTTGTAGATTTTTTACACCATTATAATGATCTTGTTTTGATCATTAGACCCAGTCACTGAATATCGGTAGGCCTACGTCTCCAGCTTCAGGATATGTATGATACTGATTTACTATGAGACTGTGGAGTTCAGTAGTTTACAATCTAGACATTTAGCAAACGTTCTATTTTGACCATCATAACTAAACATCATAACATAACTACGGCCATACTCTACCCTGATTGGTTGAGGACTGGCTGGCCACCTCTGAAAACCGAATCTAGCTATGCTCGTAACACGGGCCATGGTGGAAGTCCTTATATGGTCAGCACACATTCTAGTGAGGAGAATGAATGGAAAATGTACTAATTATATTTTTATTTGAATGAAATACAATCACTGAATATACCTTTAAGTAACTATTGGTGTGGAGGAAAGTATACCACCGCCACCTTCTAGGCTGCTGTTAAAAACTCTATCCGCACATAATCCATATCCTATGCAACCAGTCAATGTGTCGACCTTAATACTACCTTATAATCACATAAGGCACATAGGAATAGCAAAGCCTTTCTTACTAGAACAAGGTAGGACATCTTAAAAACTGCTGATGAAGGACGTATATATATAGATGTGTACAATATCTCACCAACCTCAGCACTGTATTTTTCTGTCAATACTTGAGGAGCAAAATGGATGGTGATCTCACCATCCATGCTTGCCGTCTTTGCAGGCTAAGGTGTAATTTATACTCCTTCATGCGACGACGTCATCCACCGAAATTGGCAGAGCTTCAAGGGATGCTTGTAGATCGATTGTTTTAATGGTGAGCGACACCGTCATATGATGAAATATAAATCTTAAAAAGTTTACGGTCGTGATGAATAATGAGGTTAGACACAAGACGCTGGACTACCATATATTTACAATTTACGCTTTTTGTTGTTGTTGCTCCATTACATCCTGGGTTTTTATTGTACATAACACAGTAAACAGTATATGATCAAGTGAGGCCATAAAAGGACTCTTTGCAGTGCTTCCCCTACCTTTTAGCTTGTGACCTCACCCAAAAGCAAAATTAGACGTTTGCCCGGGACGTACGCCACGTTGTGAGCTTGTAGATCGGCTGTTTTCACTACTTCTTAAACATTTGTTGTCTTTTTAAGGAATTTCTTGATTTTTTTTCTTTTTTTTTTTAAATAATAATGAATAAAAACAAAATATATGAAACCAAAAATGAAGAGACCCATAAAAACGTGTCCACGACCCACAAATGTGTCCCGACCCAGTGTTTAGGAACCAGTGTGTTATGGTACATGCTGGGGTGCTGTGGAGTGTGGTAACAGAGTTAGACTCTTAAGTCCCATGTCTCTAATTGGATAGGTGCTAAGATGTGTGGCTTTAACAGACCTGTCTGTTACCCAACTGCTCATATTTATTTCAGTTAGCTAACTGAAATGATCCAATTTAAAAACATTTCTTGAACATTTCAGCCTACATGGGATTCCATGTAAGCTGAAATATTTGACATTGTTTTGCTAAAAAACTGCTTAATTTTAAAATTCATCAGTCGTTCACATCAGATGTCACGCTCATTCCCTGTCCAGAATGATTACAGTCTACTGGACATTTGATACAAATTACGTCCATATCCATTTGTAATGCATGAATCACAAGCAAGTCCTAAGGGTTATATTTTGGATTGAACACTGTTTGGATAAAGGAGTATAAAAGAGTAATATAAGAATTGTATACACCAGTGGTTCTCAATTTTTCAGGCCGCGACCCCCAAAATAATCATATTTTAACTGGGGACCCCCACCCTTACGAGCGCTAAGAGTTGAGGAATAAAATTTTGTATAACATTTGTGAAAATAGCCGATCTACATGTAGATGTATGAAGCATGGATTGGCATACACACATTCAGTGAAGGCAGTTCAGAACTTCAGGGAATCAAATATTGGTGTGCGCTGCATGCTCCATGTTGGGACATGGTTGGGACAAATACATTTCAGTCTTGGGATTTGTTTTTTTGGCTTTAACCCCTGAGTTCAGGTGGTACATGGGCGTATTCAATGTACACGTATCCATCTTTGTGAACGTGTTTTCACCTGCACATGACATAACTTCACAGTGATGCTAGTAATGAACAGCTGTCTCTTTAGGCCTCTTTTGGCATCCCTGTTGGATGTTTCATCTCCAAATGCTTGTGAATCGTTGGTGTTAACTTGACTACTTGGCGTTGCACAGTTTGCATTTGACCTACTTGTGTGTGCGTGCGTGCGTGCACGTGCGAGAGACAGAGAGAGTGAGTGCACTTGAGGAGCAGAGGATTTGAAATGTGTCTGATTTGCAGTGATAATAATAAATTGCAGTTGGGTTTTTAGTTTTTTTTTATCGTCCAGGATGTCCAGAGGGATTTATATTTTCCGGCTTTTGTCATAAAAAACGTCCAAAACCTGCAATTACCGGCCTCTGGTTCATATTAAGGAAAATGGGATGCTAATGAAATAGATGGGTAGTAGATTCTGTCCAGCATGCAAATTAATAGATTTGCCTGGGATTTCCGCACTTGAACACCATGTTCAGAAAGCAGAGAAGGAATGGCCCGTTTAATTTACGCTTCCCTCCTTCTTGCTCAGGCACATCCAGGACCCTGCCAGTCAGAGACTGACGTGGAACAAGCCTCCCAAAAGTGTCCTTGTCATCAAGAAGATCCGCGACACCAGCCTGCTGCAGCCTTTCAAATCGCTGTGCACGTTCCTCACCGAGGTACGAGCACACGCTGAGTGGTGTCACTCACACATTCACACGCCCCGTCATGTCACTCACACCAGCCACCATCCATGTGCGCTGTGACATCACTCACACTTCCACAGAGTGGATTATTATGTTCATTGTTTGAATTCCGCTCCAATCACGTCAAAGCATTGAGACCGTTGCACGATTTACTGTCAAAATCACATTGGTCTTTTTGCGCGTTTTGCTTAGCCTGACTAAAACACAATGCAAAAAAACCACAGTGTTCCTAACTTTCTCAATTAATTTATTGGAGTGGTCCTCAACTGGGTTCACATTTGGACATTTATTTTGAGTTGACCATGTATTCAAGACCCATTATTTTTAATAACCCCATGTAACCTACTTTTTGAAACATAATAGTCTAACCACTCATGTCCTGCATTTCCACATTTAGTTAACTTTAAGAAAGACTTTGCACAATCTGTTCTTGTGTGTTGACCTGTTTTCCAAACGTTTATTCTGTAGGTGAAAAACCTGATTGTTTACGTGGAGAAGACAGTTCTGGAGGACCCGGCCATCGCGGGCGATGAGAACTTCGGGACCGTCATTAAGAAATGTTGCACTTTCAGAGAAGGTATGCTGGCCATATGGGCATTCTGTGTCAAATAAAATGTTTTTCCTTAACCACATGAACCCTATTCTGGGGCAAACATTCAACGAAAATAGCTGATTTATCTTAGTAGATCGTCTATTTTCAGTAAAGAGATTTGATGTAGAGGGAAATAATGGCAGGCCTAATATAGAGCCCTGGGAGACCCCAGGCAACTAAGTATATAGGATATACAGTATATCTTCAACATTTTCAGGCCAAGGACCCCTTAAAGGACCTACACCATGAATTTTCACTTTTTCTATTTTAAAACCTTTTTTTGGTGTCCCACTGGCACCTTCTATCCTCACAAAGTCCTATTTCTGACAAGTGTGTCTTTCTCTGGTTTTGGGAAGACAGAGATGAGAAGCTCTCAGAACAGTGCTGTTCTGAGAATTGACGCGTGTGACGTCACACACGTTTCTGTTTAAAAAAAAAAGAAAAAAAAAATATATATATATATTTTTTTTTTTCAAAAAAATTTTTTTTTCAAAAAAATGTTTTTTTCTTTGGAAAAACCCCACTAGATGCGCCACTGAGCAAACAGAGGCCGTTTTTGGTATTGCAGCTGGAGAGCCTCATTATAGTAGAGCTAGAACAAACCAAGGAATGGTCAGAGTGTTTGTTGAGGGTTAAAACCTGTCTAAGACTCAATTTTGAGCATATATTTATACAAAAAATATAGTTTTAAAAGCATGGTGTAGGCCCTTTAACTGAGAGAGAGATGAAGCAGAGACCCCCACAACCTTTTCATAGATTCCATATAGTTTCATCGTTTGACAGCACAATCATCAGTGTATTTAATCATGTCAATTTGTTTTTTCAGATATTTAACCACTTGAGCCGTCATAAACTTTCACTCTGTAATTAGTCTGCTCTTTTTCCCCTCCACACCAAACCTCTTTGGTCAATATACAAGCTCACAACGCAATTTTTGGCTACAGTTTTTGGCTACAGTTCTCAGAATATGAACACTAGGGTTCAAGTTGTTAATATAAAAAGGATTGGAAGATTTGGAAGACCCCATGTAGTAACTCTGAGGACCCCCTAGGGGTCCCAGACCCCCTGTTGAAGACCCTTGATTTAGGGTTTAAGTGGTTACGCCTACATTTATACTTCTTCACACAGCTGTGACGAAAATATATTCTAAACGTTCTTTCCCTTGTTTCCCCACCAGATCTCGATGACATTTCCAATCTGGTAGACTTCATCATCTGTCTGGGTGGAGATGGAACCCTGTTGTACGCATCTTCACTGTTCCAGGTACCAACGCTGATATCTCGCTATACAGGCATTGTTCCTTCATACAGGGTTCCCACGGTCATGAAATTCCTGGAAATATTTTGAAATTAGAAAAATATTTTTTCCAGTACTGGAAAGGTTTTGGAATTTATCAAAAATAGCTATGCATTGTCTTTGGTTATTGATTTTGTTAATACCTCTGTAATGACAAATTAAACATGGGCCAAATTGTCAAATATTAGAGGCAGAAATTGTGAAAATAGACGATCAGCTATTTTCACAATAGAACCGTGTTATACAAAATTCCTCAACTCTTAGTGCTCGTCAGGGCTGGGGTCCCCAGTTAAAATATGATTATTTTGGGGGCCACGGCCTGAAAAGGTTGAGAACCACTGCCATACACTACCTGTCTTTGGGCATTGCGCATAGGAGTAAGCAACCTGTTATTGAGCCGAATTATTGTTGTATAGTACTGGAAATTGGGTTAAATATTCTGGAAAAGTTTTGGAAATTAATTGTTAAAAATGTGTGGAAGCCTGTTCATAATAATACATTCTTTTCACAACAAATTCTAAATAAGCGTGTGTTTTGCAGGAGAGCGTTCCACCAGTAATGGCCTTTCACCTGGGTTCCCTTGGGTTCCTCACGCCTTTCAACTTCGACACTTACCAGTCTCAGGTCACCCAAATCATTGAGGGTAAGTGACATCTGACCAGTGCTATCTTAGCCACGCATTAAAATTCACTGGTATTTCTTTCCCATTTGTAACGTAAGTGTAGTATACGAATCATATCAAATGGACCATTGCAGCGTAGCCTCGTACCCGCCCTCTTCCGGAAACCATTTCATTTGTTTCTCGCAATCTTCTGGAATCCTCCTGGATAACGGAAGTTGGTCGTTTACTAGGCTAATTGCAGCGTACATGCAAGGTTGTTTTTGAATTCTGTTGTGTGTGTGTGTATTCTCACTGAGATGTGTTTTTGCTTGTGTAGGAAACGCCGCCATAATCCTGCGCAGTCGTCTGAGAGTGCGTGTGCACAAGGACAACAAGGAGAGGAAAGCCAGGGTGGACGAGAAAGGTCTCATCATGACCAACGGAGACAGTGAGGGAAGCCGCAAAGCCATGAATTACCAGGTATACACATCGTCCACTGCTGCTTTGTTTTCACTCTCATTGACCAGCAAACCTTTGTTTATTCCCAGGCTAAACACATGAGAGAATAAGCTAACCAACATGAACACATTTAGCACAGAACTGATAATGTAATTTTACATTACACTGTTTATGAATTATTTTCAACTAGTGAGATGCAGCCCATCTTGAATTGGCATTTCCTAATCAAGCCTACAGTATATATAGCCCTATTGTAATTTGCCAGGTAATAGAGCCTATTTAAAGTAGCTAATGATACCTACTATTAGTTTGTAAGACAGCATAAAATGGATTCATACTGTACACGAGACTGTTAGCATAGTGCATGAAGCAGGACCTTAGTTAAAAAATAACAAATAAAAATGGAGGTGTTCAAAGTATGCATATTTAAGATTGTTTGCATATTAAACTTTACCTGTTTGGACGTGTTGAATGGATTTAATTGCAACAATGTACAAACTGCAACAATGTCATTGATCGAAAAACCTTTATGCAACAGCTCTTTATGCAACACACCCCATTGTAAACAACATTCACCCCTAAATCACCTCAAACTCCACTAATGATTGCAAGAAGTGCCAGTGACCGTCACGCCACTTCGGTCGTCCACCCCGCTCCACAAACATCTACACTGTGCAACAGGAACATTGCACAGTGTGCCTTCCTGTCTGTTGGACAGAAGGCAGGAGGAGTCTAGTTGAATACCAGAAAACTCGCCCTAAAACAAACTCGCCCCAAACTCGTTTCCCAAGACTAAAATCAAATCTGTGCCTCTGGGGGTCCCTGGAACAAAAAGGTTTGCAATAGGGGTCCATCCATGGAACAAAATATTTTGAGATGGGGGTCCACGGCCAAAAACACATATTGGGGGTCCTTAACCACTGATAGGCACATTCTAAAAATGTCTTCTAAATCAGTAAAAAAAATCTGAAAAAAACTTATGTTGCCATCAGTGTTTCTCAAACTTTGTCATGTGAAGGATCCCCAGAATGATATGTATTTGGCCACAGAACCCCATCACAAAATATTTTGTTACAGGGACCCCCAGAAGCAAATATTTGATTTTAGTCTATTCTGCATCTAGCTTAAGGCCACAGACCCGTTGGGAAACGAGTTTGGGGCGAGTTTGTTTTAGGGCGAGTTTTCCGGTTACCGTCTAGTTTATTAGGCTATATTAGACTGGCACGAGCAGAGTGAAGTCGCAGAGCTAACCTCAAATTACACACAACAGGGCTATTATGGAGGCGGGTAAACCGAGCGACAACGGTGAGATTGAAAACATAGTGGATGACAACAGAACAGGTCACTAAATCACTCAATCCTAACAACTCGGCACACGTGTCAAAAGATAGCGATGTCCTCACCATCCTGGTCTGTGGTTATCATCCAGGCTGCCATTACTGCAACGCATGCATGAGCAAGCATTGTTGTCAAGCAAAGGAATGCGGCATGGAGAGACTGGAGTGCACTGGGAGAAAAGAACACTGAACCTGTTCAACCTGAACCACGGCTGTGCTCGTCACTCGCTCAGGCACAAGAATAAGCTTTGTTTGTGGAGGCTGTCTATGAAACGAATTAGGAGACTCTTGTGATTTTGGGAATTGCGCAAGGCTGCGATTCGTAACCTTTATGTCCTCTTCCGAACCCTGCGGTGAACACCTACAGCTCATCCAAGAGGGAGTCCCCGCTTAATTGGGGGAGATATTAGCTTCTGGCAGGGCTACTTGTCAACCCCCTCTAAACAAAACACTAGATGTTCTACTTATATTGTATTAACTTACTTTTACCAGAATTACAACTGGCTCAAAATTGTACTTATGGGTTATGAAATTAAAAAGTTTGAGAACCACTGCTCTACCATACAGGTTGGTCAAAATACATTTTTAAATCATTAAAATAAGGATGCAGTTAGGCTTGATATTGATGGCCCAGCCAGTTAGCATGCTCATGATTTCCAATCTGGTTCACGATGACTTGTGTTGGTTGTTGTCCCCTGCGATAAAGTAGTGAATTTTCATAAGAGTGGGTCGGTGATGAAGTATATAGGCTCTAAGTGGTTCTTTGTTTGTGTTTGTTTTCTGTCAGGTGTTGAATGAGGTGGTGGTTGACAGGGGTCCATCATCCTACCTCTCCAACGTCGACCTCTTCTTGGATGGACACCTCATCACGACTGTACAGGGAGATGGTGAGTGTTCCACTCTTTACATCAATATGGATATGCTTTACATTGAAACAAAGAAAAAACTAACTAGCAAAAAAGAAAAAAGCAGTCAAAGACCGTGGCGAACAGATGTCTTTTCAGTGCCGACTTAAATATGTCCAGTGTTGCAATGCAAACCTCTGCTGGGAGAGAGTTCCAGGGGTGGGGGCCGCCACACTGAAA
Organism: Nannobrachium achirus; assembly: GCF_963921795.1. Taxonomy (NCBI): domain Eukaryota; kingdom Metazoa; phylum Chordata; class Actinopteri; order Myctophiformes; family Myctophidae; genus Nannobrachium; species Nannobrachium achirus. The sequence continues at coordinate 46,549,059 of NC_137818.1, forward strand.
CCTCTGTCGCCAACAGTTTGGAAGTAGGGCTGTCACGATTATGACATTTTACATGACGATTAATTGTCACTCAAATAATTGCGATTAACGATTTAATTGTGTATTTGTCGTTGACAATTACATTTCTGTTTGGCTTGTAGGTTTTGAAGTTGCACATGGCAATCATGACACATAACTTAAATATACAAAGAAATGACTGGTATATTTGACAATTTTATACTTAAAAAATAACATTGATAGTGAAAATAGCCGATCTACAAGCTCACAACGCATCGCATCGTTGTGAGCTTGTAGATCTGCTATTTCCACTACTTTTTTAAAGTGTTTGTAACTATATTAACATTTCTCAACATGGAAACGATAATGCCGATTATGCAAAATAATTGCGATTGCCTCAAATAATTGCGATTAGACGATTATGCAATAATTGTGTGACAGCCCTATTTGGAAGCTGGTTCAGGGAGTGGAGAGGAGACAGTGACTGAGGACCACAGATACCGCAGGGGTATTATTAATGGAGTAGATCTGGGTTTGTAGGTGAGGAGGAGGAGTTTGTATGTGATGTGGAATTTAACCAGGAGCCAGTGTAGGTGGGTGAGGGTGGGGGTAATGTGCTGCTAGGGCCTGCATAGGTAAGGACCCTGGCAGCAGGCAGTTCTTTAGAGAGGGCCGGAGTCTGGAAATATTTTCTGTCACAAACATAATCTATCTTGTTAAGCAGATTCTCTCCAGTGGTTAATGGACCCCTGCTGTATATTAAATATGATAACGTATGATGTAGTTTTGTTCCAGACAAAATTATAGCTTTAGGAAGCAGTTTTGTAGTCTTTTTTTTTTTTTTTTTTTTTTTTAGCTATTTTTTGGTATTTTCTGCCTTGATTTGGATAGTGCAGTGTAGATAGACAGGAAACCAGAGAGTGAAGAGACGGGGAGTGACAAGCATCACATTCCGTCTGTCTCAGGAATCGAACCAGCCACTCTCTCTCTGCTTTAGAGCCTATTATGTGGTATGCGCCATAACCACTTAGCCCTCGGCTAAGTGAGGTAGCTTAACGTGGATGGATGTGACGCTAGTACAGTATGTCGCAGGGACTTACTCCAAACCCAACCCTTGGTGTGTGTCTTCCAGGGTTTGGACCCCTAACCTCTCAAGCTCAGGGCGGACACTCTAACCACAAAGGTTAGAGCTGGAATGTGCAATAACAGTGGCAACACAAAAATATATGTGGAGGGTTCATTGGCATAGTGAAAAAAAGGGGTAAAACAATTGGCTACTCCAAAAGAGGGTCATTGTTGAAAAACCTGCTATTGTACAGTTTATCCTTTTTGAACACCCTAAAAAAAGTAAGCAAAGACTGAAAGCAATCATTCATAATTGCCTAATTGAAATGAGAGTAAGAGAGAGATTTTTGGGGGTTCAAGCATTATACTTGTTTTATTTTTTGTTGCTTTTACTGCATTGTGCACTGCAGTGGGGTCACTCTGTAAATGCCTTCCTAGGTGTGATAGTGTCCACTCCCACGGGAAGCACGGCGTACGCGGTGGCTGCAGGAGCTTCCATGATCCACCCGAACGTGCCAGCCATCATGATCACACCCATCTGTCCTCACTCGCTGTCCTTCAGACCCATCGTGGTTCCTGCTGGCGTGGAACTCAAGGTATGTGCAGTTAACTTTTGTGTTTGGTTCTGCTCATGTGTTTGGTACTGCTCATGTGTTTGGTACTGCTCATGTGTTTGGTACTGCTCATGTGTTTGGTACTGCTCATGGCTGTATCACTGGTTCTCCATGTGTTTGGTACTGCTCATGGCTATATCACTGGTTCTCCATGTGTTTGGTACTGCTCATGGCTATATCACTGGTTCTCCATGTGGGGTCTTTGATGGGGTCTCAAGGATACCCAGCTAAACTGATTGATAGTTGACCCTTACAGGTAAGAGCAGTCCACACCAAGCACTATAAAGATATTGTTTTAAAAAAAGTCAAGTGTATTGCAGAGTCCACATCACAACTATAATGAAGACAGTGGTGAACAATATAGTTGTATTGCTTGGTGTTGATGGCCCTTTACTCTGTGAGTGTATAAAATGGAACAAAAATTGACCATTATGGTTAGATGTGTATACTCGGAATTGAATTAATACTGCAGATTTTAGTAGCAGAGATAAAGATTGTATCTAATGGGGGTGCGTTGCCTAATGCATATCAAACTGTGGGTCCTTGAAGTAATAATTTATACTGGAATTTATATAGCGCCTTTCTAAGTACCCAATGTCGCTTGCTGAGAATCTATGCATCACTTAGTCTTCTTTTAAAAATATCTCAATGTGACCGGTTTACATTCTAGTGCAGGTTTGCATCACCAAAAGGTGTCTTCCTGGAAAGCAACTGACTGCATTCCCTGCGTTTCACCTTTTGCAGATAATGCTGTCTCGTGACGCCCGGAACACGGCTTGGGTGTCGTTCGACGGGAGGAAGCGACAAGAAGTCTGCCACGGAGACAGGTAAAGCCGACAGTGTCAGAGTAGCACAACAACAGCCACAGACATGCTAATGGCTTATGGCTGTAACCACCCCCACAGGGCCTCTGCCTCGACACTCACAGGTGTTTGTTGCATAACCTCTTTGACCCAGCTTAACTGGGCTTGAGCCAAGGTGCGTCCCGCACGCCCTGTGCAAGTTATTTAACCCATTTAGGCCTAGAATTATTGAATGCTTTAACCGGTGAAAAATAGCAGATATACAAGCTCACAGCGCGGCACCGAGTGCTGCGCTGCGAGCTTGTAGATCTGCTATTTTTGAAAAAAAAAAACGTGAAAATGTGTGCTAATCTTTGAATATATGTATTTTCAAAGCGAACGTTTGTAACTAAAATTTTGCTTCTGGGTGGTCCCTGGAACTAAATGTTTTGAGATGGGGGGTCCGTGGCCAAATACATATCATTTTGGGGGTCCTTCACATGAAAAAGTTTGAGAACCACTGACATAGTAGTCTCTGGAGAACAGACTAACTGAGCTCCAGTTAAGTGAAAAGGACCTTTTCTTTGACGATGGCTATAGCCAGATTGCTGACATAGAAACATAGGTTTTTCAAAAAGTCTTAGAAGGATTCAAGACACTTATAGAATCGGGTCAAAATTCAAATTTTCACGTTTTTTCAAAAATAGCAGATCTACAAGCTCGCAGCGCGGCACTCGGTGCCGTGCTGTGAGCTTGTATATCTGCTATTTTTCAATAGTTAAAGCATAAAATAATGATACACAATACAGTGTACCCATTCTGAATGGTTTAATTTTCTACTTCCTTCATTAAAGCCTTACAAAAAGAAATCTGTCCTTCCTGGTTCCTCACCTGAAGGGCCGCCCACTGTGTCATTGAGCCATAACGGAAAACAAATGCACAGTCATGTCACCACGTCTTGTGTCAACACCTCCCGCTTGTTACGTGATTGCAAATACCTTGGACTTTTCTTTCTTTTGTTTTCTTTTTCTTCTTTTTTACCCGACTGACTCAATAATGTTTTATGTGTGTGCCAATTCCCCCCCCTCCCATCCCTGTTTGCAGTATTACCATCACTACTTCCTGCTATCCCGTTCCCTCCATCTGTTTCCGTGACCCGGTCAACGACTGGTTCGAGAGCCTGGCCCAATGTTTACACTGGAACGTGAGGAAGAAGCAGAACTACCTCAGCTCAGAGGAGGAAGAGTTCTGATGCACGACTTCCTCTTCCTCCCTCCGACTGCGACCCCGACTCCTGCGCAAGGGGATCTTCTCCAAGCTCACGGTGACGTCAAGTGCTCGGTCACAGCACTTAACACATCTCTATCACGAGTGGATTCTAATTTGTTCAGTGATGTTGCCGCAGAAGGCCCATCTGTGTGTGTGAGTGTGTGTTTGTGGAGTCCCGCGTGTTCATTTAACTACAAGAGAAATTCGAACACTCTCAGAGTAACAGATGGCTGAATTAACACTGATTTTACTGAGATGTTTTATTTCCATATTTACATCATTAATAGAAAACGTTTTAAAAGTTTAGTGCTGTTTTTACAGCAAGGTCTTTGGCAATGCTTTACTGTATGACGGACCTAATTACAAAGGACTGATTTGTTTTAATTGAAACCTGAGAGTGTAAAGATTGAATTAAATGAGTACGTAATGAAAATTATGCAGATTTTCATTACGTACAAACATGTCTTAAAGGGAAACTTTACAGATGTTTTACCTTGATCCCATTGATCTGATGTGAGGAGATCATACAGTATATAGTGTGGATAAAAACGTGTCATTTCACATCACTGGGTGCACGGAATGTAGAAGACATAGGGTATTTTTTCCAGACAGTTTATGTATGTTCTCTTCATGTCAGAACTATTGGATTTCGGTTGGTGAAATTTCCCTTTAATGTGCATGTTAATACACTGATAGGACCTTTGTCAAGTACCTAAATTCTGACAATTAGGGACAAGGAGACACAAGTGAGGGATGGTATTGGTCTAAAAATACGGATTCAACTCTGGATAGCGGTTGTTGCAATGAATGAACCTAGCAGTATAGGCGGATGTTATCTTGTAGGTCTCTGGCACTGTCAAATCTTTTTTTGACAGTTTCCAAATGAGTATGCCAAGAAATTGCATATTTCTTGGACGTTTTCCAATTACTGTGTTAAGTGAACACTGCATTTCCTGAGTTCTCACGATCTAATTCTTAATTTATACGTAGTCATACAATGGTGTTGATCGTCGAAAATGGCAGATCTATAAGGTCACAATCCGACGCAACGGCATTGCAAGTTTGTAGATCGGTAGTTTTCGGCGAGCAACTAAATACAATGTTGAAGAATAATTTAATGTATTGTCAATATCACCTAATTTCTCAGAAAGAGCAGGGAAATCACATCTCCTCTGCCATGCCCAAATTTACTGGCTGTGCCTTAAACACTGGTCTGTTGTGTATAAATGTATTTTTTTTTAAAGGTTTATGTAATCGTAATCCTACCTATTATACTGTATATTATATCTGCACTGCAGTGTTGCAGATGTACCATACCACACACCCGTGCTATTCTCTTTACTGTTGCAGGCATTGGTGGAACTAAAATAATATAGTAATGTTACCTATCTGTTATCTGCAACCTCTGTGTAGCGAGTGAAAATACCACATGGCAAAGAGTATGAGGAACTGTTGTACAAATGAATTTCATTCCAACTTAAGCACTTATACCATAACACGGATGCCTCAAGCATCTTTATTTTGAATCTCTGTGATGAAGCCATAGTTGAACTGTGTTTAGTTTACAGACCGATGGTCTGTTTGCGAGTTGTAACACGTGACCGCATTAAAAGGTAAGGCTTCTTTGACGGCAGGATTGAGCATATCAAGACTGTTATTTCGTAGTGCTTAAGGTCTGCTTTGATTATATATTTAACGTGGCCTAACTTACATTCTGTTTAAAAAGATCGGTGATTTCGCTGTGCTTATATGCCGTACCTTATGAATTCACCTAACAAAACCGTTAACTCTCTAACTGAATATTCTAACAGTAAAGTCAGGTTCAAAAGAATCCCGCAAGAGGACCAACTCTGGCTCAAATTCTTAAGTCAGTCATTCCTTAAACTTTGACAAATGTACGCAATGCTTGAATGAAGATGTATTTTGTATAGTCTATGTTTATTGACCAGTTTACAATGTATCATTTCTGAAAAGAAGTCTATTTGGTACTTTTTATATTAATCAGATTTTCCAAGTTCTCAAAGGTTTTAATAATTATTTTGTTAAAGTCAATAAAATGATTCTCTTTCTTAGTGGCTGTAATGTTTGGATATGTTTAATATTTAAGTTATTTTCCTGTAGGCACTGGCCTGCAGTATAAATGTAATTATACTGGAATGGATGCCAATTTGCCATTTGATTTGTTGAATTGCCTAGCTTGAAATTTAGGGCCAAAGGTCAATACAAAAATAAACGAATGGCAAAATATTTACTGTACATGCATTCCAAAAACAGTCTAATTTGCAGTGGCAATGCTTTCAATTGCATGTATGAACACAACACGGAAAATGGGAAAAAACACAATATATATTAACATGTTGACCAATATTGCCTGTTTATTGAATTGCTCAGTTGAAAAGTAAGGAACCAAATTTATTGTGCACTCTATTGGAACAGTCAATGAAGAAGAAAGGCTATACATTTAGTGTTTCAGGCAGTTTGGGCTTTGAAATCCTGTGTGAACATAGTTAAAGGCATGGTCGTTGGGATGAGCATTACGTGGATAGGCTTCCACAATGACTGGAATTTGTGTGAATTATCTTCCACAATGACTGGAATTCTGTGATTGGTCCACTCAGAGAAAATCTTTTTTTTTCTTCCTGTGTTGCATCATCGTCAAGTCTTCTCTCGAAGTGCATTCACTTGTCATGAAGCCCTGTCAAGGGCCATTCACACTAAGCACGTTAACTATAAAGATATCATTTAAATAAATGATTTAACTCTCAAATACCTGGAACGCGCCCGAGTCGCGTTAGATTTGAACCACTTTAACCATTATTTTATGCTTTAACTATTGAAAAATAGCAGATATACAAGCTCACAGCGCGGCACCGAGTGCCGCGCTGCGAGCTTGTAGATCTGCTATTTTTGAAAAAACGTGAAAATGTGTGCAAGTCTATGAATATCTTTGACCCGATCTTTGACCCGACTTCTAAATCCTTCCTCTAAATCAGTGGTTCTCAAACTTTTTCATGTCAAGGACCCCCAAAATTACAGGTATTTAGCCACGGATCCCCATCTCAAAATATGTTGCTCCAGGGACCCCCCAGAAGCAAATATTTGATTTACAAATGTTCGCTTTTAAATAGATATATTCAAAGACTTGCAAAGAAAAATCATGATTTTTCAAAAATAGCAGATCTACAAGCTCGCAGCGCGGCACTCGGTGCCGCGCTGTGAGCTTGTATATCTGCTATTTTTCAATAGTTAAAGCAGTCAATAACCCTAGGCCTAAATGGGTTAAAAGACAAAGACAATGGTGGACAATATGGAGTTAACGTTATATTAGTTGTAGTGCTCGTTGTGGATGGCCCATTTAACAACCTCTATAACTTGGGACTTTTGTAATGGATCCTTGAAAGCACTGTTCCTCAGATGATATTAATTCTGCAATTTTTTTTTCTTCTTCTCCCAGAGCACTTTAATAAACAAAGAATCTTTTAACCAATAAACGTGTGATCAAAAACACACTTTTACATGTGAAAACTAAATTCTGTTTTACATTACAGTCCTGTGTATGCATCTCTGTGTTTGACCATATGGATGTCAGGTTCTTTTTTATTTGACGAGGTAGAAATGCTATTTTGAAAATGGTTCTTTAAAAACATTTTATTAAGAACTTTCAGTTAAAAAACACATTGACATTGAGTTGTCAATCAAGTATTAAAGTGCAGCAGAAGTATGAATTTCCAAGTACTTTTAGAAGTTAAAATATTTAAGTATTACAGTGTTTAAAAAAAAGTCACAGGTGTTATATTAACATGTACGTACAGTATATTAAAAGTAGCAGTGTTAAATCAAGGCAGAATGTAATAGTAACACTTAGATAAAAAGCTGCATATCAGAAACATTCTTTGGTTTCTAGATGTAGATAATTTTGTATGATTGAACATTAAAAGACACTATGATGAATATCACTTTAAGCAAATCATCAGTTAAAACAAATCATTCAAATTAGACACTACAAAGCCATTCTATGAATAAATGTCTAATTGAAATTATGTGCATGCAGCTTGACCCATTTCAATCTGGCATCCCTATTTTGGGAATGTTTTTCAAATGTTTTGAAAATGGCAGTCCAGAAGCTCACACATCTGCTGTTTTCGTTACTTTTGAAGTAGGTATCTGTGAGCTTTTGGCACCATAACATGCAGCACTGACTGACGGAGAAGCATCTGCTAAATTGACAGAAATCAAACGCACAAAATGTGAGCCCACTCAAACTGGCCTTTCAACTTTCAGCAAGAAAAATGTTAATGTTTTAGTCATCTCATCAGAATCGTGTCCAATAAAACGTTGGCCGAGTTCCTCTTCAACCACCGACCCAGAGGAAAACTATGATACAGCGTTCCGAACAGAACCGTGAACCACCTCCTCCCTCCAGCGGTGCGGGACGTTTACTGCATAGTGGATGCAAGTACTGTGGAGAGAATGCTCTGGTTACTGTGTGGGAAGTTGGAATGTGTTTGATACACAGTGAAAATAGAGCAATTCAGGGGTTTCTGAGAGCAACAGTGAAATAAAACATACGTGTTGGTACTGTATATTACCTAGAGCTACTTTTAAAACCCATTTAGAATGGGTACACATTATTGTGTATCATTATTTTATGCTTTAACTATTGAAAAATAGCAGATATACAAGCTCACAGCGCGGCACCGAGTGCCACGCTGCAAGCTTGTAGATCTGCTATTTTAAAAAAATCGTGAAAATTAGAATTTTTACCCGATTCTATAAGTGTCTTTTGAATCATTCAAAGATTTTTTGAAAAACCTATGTTTCTATATGTCAGCAATCTGGCTATAGCCATCATCAAAGAAAAGGTCCTTTTCACTCAACTGGAGCTCAGTTAGTCTGTTCTTGAGAGACTACTATGTCAGTGGTTCTCAAACCTTTTCATGTGAAGGACCCCCAAAATGATATGTATTTGGCCACGGACCCGCATCTCAAAATATTTAGTTCCAGGGACCACCCAGAAGCAAAATTTGAGTTAAAACGTTCGCTTTGAAAATACAAATATTCAAAGATTTGCACACATTTTCACGACTTTTTCAAAAATAGCAGATCTACAAGCTCGCAGTGAGCTTGTAGATCTGCTATTTTTCACTGGTTAAAGCATTCAATAATTCTAGGCCTAAATGGGTTATTAAAATGACCAGCTCAACATGATCTACCCACCCCAACAAAAAACCTGGGAAATAGTGTGGGGGAAAAGTCTTCATCCCATTCTGTATGGAAGTGGTAGGTTTTTGGGTTCTTTGTAAAGCTACGGAGTCTGACTCTTGAAAAACATAGCATTGCATTTGGGTTTGCCTACTTTAGAAGCCGTGAAGGGAGATGACAGGCCTTTCTTGATGTCAAGTCACCTTAATTGACAGATGTCAAAAAGAGGGGTTTGTGATTTTAATTATATACGTATATTTTTTTAGGGGCATGTCATGTGGTCTACTTGCACAGCCTTTGTGATCTACTAGTAGATCCAGATCTACCTTTTGGGCACCCCTGACCTAAAACATTACTTATTATGGGCATGTCTTTAAAGGTAAAACTTTTTTAAAATAAAATATTTAATTAATAATAATATAATTTCAGATATATAAGCCTATAAAATGAAGTCTACAACAAGTTTAAAACAGCTTGAATAAATTAGCTGACATAATTAGCTTTGTCATGGGCCTGGTTTAGTTTGAAGGAATCTATAACAATCTATAACCTTTTGTTGTTGAATGCAATGACATTTTAACCAATCTGTATGGTAGAGTATGTTAATTAATATACACAACTATGACTCTTCTTCTATTGAGACATTTCGATCCTGTGGTCAGGTAGGACACCTGCTGGTTGACAAGAGGTATTGCATAAAGGGCAAATAGCAGCTTGTCCTCAGCTAAAAACAACTTTCTGTCATTATTAGACGATTATTAAAGTTATGAATTGCAGCTTTAAAATGAACAGCTTGAGACAACAAATCCATAAAGACAAAGACATTGATGAGGTTGTAAACTTAAACCCTCTATACTTGAAACCTGAGTTGGCTCTGTACTTGATCTGCTCTTGTTTCCTTTTAAACCAAATCTCTTTGCTAGAATAGCTAGAATGGGGGTTGAGTGTACGTACTCCTCTCCCTCAGGCCTTGGCCAAAGCTCCGGGCCATCCTGTAGAGGGCCCAGAACAGCACCGCTTTGATCAGGACTGAAATCAAGGCTCCAGTGACGGCAGCACCCTCCAGGGTGTACGATTTATCCTGGCCCCAGGTGACGATGATCTGAAATCACAGAAAGCCATGTTGATCCAAACCGGCATGTTGATCCAAGTATCCAACCCGTCTTTTTTTTTTTTTTTTTTACTTTTTTCCCTCCAGAAACGGATCATGATAAGCCCTATTCACGGCCCGCCCACACAGCAAATTTCTCAGCAACTTCCTGGTGCTGACCAAAGAAAGTATCAGCAAGAAGGGACACCGACGTGTTTTTGGCGTCCACTGCGCCACTCTCGGTGGCAAAACTACCACCGGAAGTTTGGTGAATAACATCATAGATAACATTGCGTCTATGAGCTTCGGCTGGGACAGCTCATGAACAAAAAATAATTCTGAACGATAGAGACCTTTATAAAACACTCAGCTCAGGAATATAAAAGACAACATGTCACACATTGTTTTGTGCTGTGTTGCTTTTCGGTGAGTACACTGTATAACATTATAGAGGCATCTAAAGAGCACAATTTACGTTTCTGAGCTAGATAGTATCGCGAGACTCTCCACCATTCCCTGTCTGGAATCCAAATCTCGCGATAGCTCCGAGACAGAAACGGCCGCCGCCGCTGTTTAGCTGCCTCAATAACATTATGTACCGTGCACATCGAAAAGCAAGTGATTGTAAAAATATCTGTGATATGTCTTCTTTTATATTCCTGGAGCGATTATACAACAAAGGTCTCAATCGTTTAGAATTATTTTTTGTTCATGAGCTGTCCCAGCTGAAGCTCATAGACGCAATGTTATTCATCGAGCTTCCGTTGCAACTTCCGCCACCCAAAGTGTCATGGTGACGATGGCGTATGGCCCCATGGTAACTGACCACGCCCATGCGTCCCTTCCTGCCTAACCTTCCTTGGTGCTGACGCCAGCTTTGAAGCGTAAATTAATACAGAAATTGCTGGACTTAAAGCCAACAAATCATTGTTTCGAACGGTAAAGTAAATTATAACACTTTGTGCCTTTTACTATCTTGTGTTTTTGATCATGCTAGCCGTATTTTATACTGTACTATTCGGAAATTGCATTAAATTTGCGATTTCTGTGTTAACTCTATGGGCTTTTAGCAGGGTTTTACCCTTAAAGGAGTAGTTCACCCCCAAAATGTTTTTTTTTTTTCCTATTGATTAGTCACACCATGGAGACTAGAGTTCAATAATATTTTTAGTTTTTTGTCGCACTCCTAAGACAAAAATGTGATAACAATAAATTCACCCCCATTCGTTCCGGATGGGGACCCGTTTCGAAACGGGTCCCCATCCGGAATCAATGGGGGTACATTTACGCGAATCAAATTTGTGTCTTAGGAATGTGACAAAAACCAAAAAATATTATTGAACTCTACTCTTCATGGCATGAGTAATCAATAGAAAAAAAGTCATTTTGGGGGTGAACTACTCCTTTAAAAACGTGACTTCAGCACCAGGAAGTTGCTGAGTGGGCGGGCCGTGAATAGGGCTAATTATGATACATAATCAATAAATCCATGATATGCTGGTGTTCACATTCACAACTCACCCTGTACATCAAATAAACAAAATAGGCCACTTCAGGAATGTTAAGCATAATGAATGCCCAAACCAAGACCGTGGCTTCTTTTAGAACCTGAAATGAGACAACACAGAGATATATTTACCAGCTGTAGGTTACGCTGCCTGGGACTCCACCAAAAGAGAATGTGCTGTATATCTGGAATAAATGAAATGTATGTAATATCACAACCATTCTAGGGCTCAAAGTGTTGATGTTGGTAGGAGGTGGGAGGTACTGCTGGATATGCTACTTTTATGTCTTTGCTGTTATGTCAGGCACTGGTTTGACATTTGAACAGCAGAGGGCGATGCTGTTCTTGCAAAATATATCGGGTTGAAGTTGATAAAGAGTTTGCTTTGGAAAAAAAAAAGTGACACAGTAGACTAGGAGGACTTTGGAGTGTGAAACATTAAAGCTACAATCATGAACCTATTTGACAAATAACATTTTATTTTAACCAATCTGTATAGTAGGCTAGACTAGTGTATGTTATTACATTATAACTCAAATCTGTACTGGTTGAAGTTGCTGCCTATCCCTGGTATTTAGTGCAATCCCTAAATTCAGATCCTAGTGTTTGGTAATTGTCCTACCCAACACTAGCTGCAAATTACAACTCAAGATTTTTTGAATGTTTGAGTTTGGGGGATTCTGGCGTGCGCAATTCATTAATTAATTTGATTAAATTAATGTTTATTTTTGCCCTCAACATAGGAGGAGAAAACAAACACAAACGCAAAAGTATAGTTTGTTTTGCATGTTTAGGAGAAATTTTGATTTGCTTTTGATTTGATTTGAGTTTATTTAATTCATGCTTGCAGTGGAGCCAGGGCCCCACTGAAAAACAGCAGAACTTGAGATAATACAACAATACAAAATATACTAGAAAAAAGCAATTAATAAAGTTTAACAATTATTCCATGGCAGCAGTGAAGTAAAAAACATGTATCAGTTCATGGTGACCATATTTGTGCTTCTATAAAATGTCATTGTACAGCCTAACTGCAGCGTACAGGGTAGAGTTTTTTTACCCTGTTTGTTTTGGCATTTTCCAATAAAGCACTGCAGGAAACCCTGCACCAATACACTTCTGTACATAATACCCCTTTTATGGGTTCTTCGCTTTTAACTTTTAGGGTCCCGTTTTGTCATGGTTTGTCATGGTTTATGAGCTCTCTACGATGGTGCCAATAACACATATTATAACTAGGGCTCTGTGATAATGACTTAAAATCAATATCATGATTAATTCAAACCGTTGCTTCAATTAGAGTTAAACTCAAGTGGATAATCGATTTAGTCCATTATTAATGATTCAATTCAAATTTTGTTGTGTCAATTTGTTGAATAAATAAGAAATGTAAAAACACTGTTAACATAATGGTTCTACATATCTGTTTTGGAATATTTTCGGTTAATTTCCCAGCCCTGATCTCAGTTCTGAGGCACCAGAGTGACACTCAGGGTTCCCACACATCTTTACCAATTAATTTCCAAAACTTTTCCAGAATATTTAACCCGATTTCCAGGACCATATAACAATAATTCAGCTCAATAACGAGTCGCTTAGTCCTATGCACAATGCCCAAAGACAGGTAGTGTATGCCAGTGGTTCTCAACCTTCTCAGGCCGTGACCCCCGAAATAATCATATTTGAACTGGGGACCCCGGCACCCTGACGAGCACTAAGAGTAGAGGAATTTTGTATAACACGGTTTTATTGTGAAAATAGCCGATCTACATGCTCACAACGCCTCGCAACGCGAGGCGTTGTGAGCATAGATCTGCTTGTGATAGATCTGCTTGTGAGCATAGATCTGCTTGTGATAGATCTGCTTGTGAGCATAGATCTGCTTGTGAGCATAGATCTGCTATTTTCACAATTTCTGCCTCTCATATTTGACAATTCATCCAAAACTTTTCCAGTACTGGAAAAAATATTTTTCTAATTTCAAAATATTTCCAGGAATGTCATGACCGTGGGAACCCTGGATACTTACAGCGATGGCCCCAACAGCAGCTGTGAGGCAGGCCCAGAAGACACCTAGTCCCAGGATGATGCTGTCCAACAGCGACAACATGGATTCAGGATTCATGATCAGGATACACAGGCACAGCTGGAGAATTAAAAAAAGGAAAACATCTCAAGCAGACGGGGTCATGCTCAAGTTCCCTCAGCCCTATGTTCCCTCACTGAGGTTATGGTTAGGGTTTGGGTTAGGGTTAGGGTTATGCGCTTTCCAACAAATTAACCACTTAAAAGGTTCACCCCCAAAATGAGTCGCACCAGCCCCATTTTAGCTGTGTGGAGGTGGTCGTCAAAAATCAGATGAGGAGCAACAATAACAGAAATCCACCAAACCAGGTAGGAACAATTATGAAAATATGCTAATTCAGGGGGGGATATATTTTGGTCTGGATTTCCCCTTTAAGTGAAGCAGGTATGTGAGTCACCACATTTGAAAGCTGACCTTCCGAACTCAGTGGAGGCATATGGAATCTCAAGCATCATATAGTCCTGAGAACACATAGCCAATAGTTTTCCACTCCAAAAAAGAATTTAAATAAGAGGGTAATCTCCCAATTAAAGCTTTTTAAATAAATAAGAACCAATGCGGATCTCTCCTAGTCGCAAGGGACTGCGACTGCATCCAACCTTATTATACAGCATGCAATCAATGATGGATGTTATAACTGTCACCTGTTATAAATCTGAGGGCAGAATGATAAACTGAGTCCAAAGTTTTAAGTGTGGTTTTAATATGTTATGTCCCCATATAGTCCAGGGCAGAGAGGAACAGTGACTCAATTTGCCTCTTTCTAGTAGGCCATGGAAAGCAGGATCTATTTCAATAAAAAAAAATGCCAGGCTTCATTCGCAGATTCTTTGTTAAAAATCTCAATATGTGTATTAAAAGTACGTTTTTCATCCAACCAAATCCCTCTGTATTTATAATGGGGCACTCGTTCAATGGAGGTGCCATTTGAGGCACAAAGGTAAGGATCATACTGTATTCATTAAAAACTGTGAATAGCAGCATTTAAAACCAGTTTAGTTCCAGCAATGATTTCTGGAAAACATTAAAGGCAAGTTGCAACATATGGCAACATACAGGCATCCTGCCTGAAGAAGGTCTATGGCCGAAAGCTTGCACTCTGTCAAACTGAAAATAAAGAACTTGATTTTGCAAAGTTTTGAGTGTGCGGGAGGCACACTCACGCTTGTAAAAATATATTTTCTTTTTACCCAATGAATTACATAATTAAATGGAATTCTTAACAATAATATTGTTAAGAACACCAATGCATATTATGTTATGCAGTTTGCCCCCCCCCCCCCCTCCACTGTGACAAAAGATAAGGGTGAAAGTGTCCCACTTCATTAAACTTGGACTAAACCTGTCACACTGCGACACATTTTGAGCTAGTTTTGCATGTTTTCAATTTGTTTTTAACAATTTGACAATGTTTGCCTATAATGACCAGATTTGACACTTTGCCTGCTGCAGAGCAGGCTATTTCAGCTGCATGTTACCTTGGTTACTGAGCAGCGACTATCCACAGTAATGAACTCTCACTTAAATTAGCCAGACTAATGTACTGTAAATAAGACAGGATTTCTTTGCTTTGATGGAATATCCCACAATAAAAGGGGAAATAAGAGGGATACAAAGTAACAATGAAAACATCAAGCTTAAAACATGACATAAATGTCTATACAGATTTAAAAGACATAACTGGCCATTAACCTTGGGCCCTAAAAACCACAGGAAAGAAACCACAGCATTCAATCATCATTATTAACCTCTCATGCATTGACATACAGTAGACGCCTAATTTGTCACCGCACCACACGTCCCCAATTACTTAGGGTAGCTTGTCATAACTCCACTGTAGGAAATATGTCTGAGTAGGGTTTGGATCCAGAACCAGAAAGACCAGATCTAACGTTAATCACATTTGGAACTGTTTCCGGGACAGGTTTATCAGACTGTCAGAGCAGGCATGTGGACTTCACGGCTGCTATACAAGAGACTAACATCAAACATATAATTTTCCAAACATATAATTTTCCAAATGTCTGTCTGAGTGAGTGTCTGTCTGTCTGTCTGTCTGTCTGTCTGTCTGTCTGTCTGTCTGTCTGAGTGAGTGTCTGTCACAGCGTTTCTCCTCAGTGGCTGGAGCAATTGATCTGAAATCGCATCACCATTAGCATATGAACACACCTGACATAACTGTGAAGCCCGTTTGTCACTTTCACAAATCATATGCTGTATATTAGCATTTTTATGGTGTATATATATCTATTCTGCATCTAGCATGAGGCAACATGTTTAACCAGCTCTGTGTGTGTGTGTGTGTGTGTGTGTGTGTGTGTGTGTGTGTGTGTGTGTGTGTGTGTGTGTGTGTGTGTGTGTGTGTGTGTGTGTGGGCGGGGAGGGGGGTCGTTTTGCAGATCGGTACACAGTATCTCTGTAGCCATTAAACGAAACGGGTATTTCTTACATTGATGCTCCTACATATTATCATGCAAGCACCAGTTAAAGTTACTTTCCATCCCTCATATACTGTGTGCGCAGTGCACATCCCATAACCCACACACTGCACATCATTTCGGAGCTCATATCTTTGAACGGGTAAGGGCTAGTTACACAAGTCTAACATTTGTAACAAATCAAACCACATGCAAATCAGTTGAGAATTCCACGAGTTATGTACTTATGTTGATTTAAATTGTGGAGAGACCTCCTGCTTCCAGAGACTTACTACATGGGGCATACGTGCAATACTTATAACGGATTACATTTTTATTGCGCTTTTCTAAGCAAGATGCAAACTCAAAGCGCTTTACAATGGTCCATTTAGGGTCACGATATGACATTTTACATGACGATTAATTGTCACTCAAATAATTGGCGATTAACGATTAAATTGTGTTTTTGTCGTTGATGATTACATTTCTGTTTGGCTTTTGGGCTTTGAAGTTGCACATGGCAGATATGACACATAACCTAAATACACAAAGAAATTACTGACATATTTGACAACTTACTACTTAAAAAAATAACATTGATAGTGGAAATAGCCGATCTACAAGCTCACAACGCGTCGCGATGCAACGCGTTGTGAGCTTGTAGATCTGCTATTTCCACTATTTTTGACTTTTTTTCCTATTTTTTAACATGGAAACGATTATGACGATTATGAAAAATAATCGCGATTATGTAAAATAATCGCGATTAGACGATTATGTAATAATTGTGACAGCCCTAGGTCCATTCATTCATACATTGGGAAGTGATAGTGCGAACAGTCGACGCCAGCATCCTCACTTCCCACATTCACACACCAATGGTGGCAAGCTTGCACCGACCGACTCATTGGAGGCCATGTGGGGTTTAGTGTCTTGCCCAAGGACACTTCAACATGTGGACAGGAGGAGCCGACCCAGGGATCATTGGCCGACCTGCTCTGTTCTACCTCCTGAGCCACAGCCACCCTGCATTAGGAAACATGGCTTGCCCTAACAAATACGGCCCTGTTGACGGCATAGTTTCAAGCAGCAACAGCAGCCAATGCAGTATCTGTGTGTATATACAGTATCTGTGTGTATATACAGCAGGGGTTTTCAAAGTGGGTGACGGGGCACCCTGGGGTGCCGCGACGCCAGTCCAGGGGTGCCGCGAGATAATTTGATAATATTTGGAATTTATTTGGACACTTGAAGAAATATTTAGTATCATTTTAAACTTGAAGCACAAAGTTATTTTCAGTCAGTTCTAACCAAAATGGCTATTATCTCAATGTTTTCCTCGCAACATAATCACTAAAATATCGTCACTGTCGTGCAGAAACCTCGTATCTCCAAGTTTCAAATGTGTACGTCTTTTGCCCTTCTTCATCATACAAGACTGTCGCACAAAACTAGTGAAAACAGCCGATCTACAAGCACACAACGCCTCGTTGTGTGCTTGTAGATCTGCTGTTTTCACTAGTTTAGTAGATTTTATAGATGATAAATACAAAACGAACCGTTTTGGACATACAAGGTTTCCACCCGACAACGACGATAATTATGCTACAAATATAAGGTGCTGGGAGTGAAAATTATAATGTAGGGGTGCCTCGGATTAACACAAATATTTATGGGGTGCCCTGAGACAAAAAAGTTTGGGAACCCCTGCTATACAGTATCTGTGTGTATACTGTATACAGTACCTGTGTGTATATACAGTATCTGTGTGTATATACAGTAACAATACCCACAAGGGCATGCATATCGGGAATGCTGTCCTACCTGAGCCTGGAGGTCAAAGGTCACCATGGAGAAGCACAGGTTGAGCAGGAAGTACTGCTCCTGGAGGCTCTCCAGGGCCCCTCCCACGCGGAACGCCATCATGTTGGGTCTCTTGATGAGCAGAGTGGCACAGAATACGTGTAGGACACCCACTCCCACGATGCATCCAAACCGCACCTAATGCATGGACATACATTAGAGTTATACTACTAGGCAGTGATTCTATCCCAGTTATGCAGCTGTGGTAGAGTAAAACTTATACTGTAATGGACATGGTCTTGTTTGGCACAATAAATGTTCCTAAAATACCTCTTTACTAAATGTACTATTAAATATGTCCTTGTAATACATTTTAAAGGATTAGTTCATCCCCAAAATGACTTTTTTTCTAGTGATTACTCACTAGTCATTTTGGGGGTGAACTACTGCTTTAAGAGTACCATGTAGCTGCTGTACATTTTATTTAGCACATTTTATTTAGCAAAAAAAGGTATCCACATGTTTCCAAAGGAGCTTACTCTGGAAAAGGGTTTATGTGATTTTATGCAGTGAAATTGAGGGAAGTTGCGAAATATGCGGAAAGTTGTGAGATATGCAAGAGTTGTGAAATGTGCGGGGTTGTACCGGTATGTGCTTTTATGCGGTGAAATATGAGGGAAGTGCAAAATATACAAAAAGGTTGCGAAACATGCGGAAAAATTTGGAAAATGTGAAAGGTTTCAAAATACGCGAAATATGCGAAAGGTTCGTTATTAGACAAGGTAGAGGTTCAACGGTAGAGGAGGGGGTTCCAGGCCTACCATTATCTCCGGCTTGTTCTTCTTTGCTGGGAGCACTGAGAAGTTGACCACCGATCTCACCATGACCACCAGCACACTCAGTACAAAGGCCACCAGCTCCTGCCTGTTCTCCTGCAGGATGCCCCGCGAGATGTAGTAAATGCAGAACACTGCCGAGACACAAAAACAACATTAACAAAGCAATCATGTAGAACAGTGTTCTCTCTATATTTGTAATAGATTATCAAAACAACTCTGCAATTAATTTGAGTATAGTTTAGAAAGCCAAGAAAAACACATTTTGTGCAGGTCATGTGGGGATTCAAAGCCATGATCTCATGTCTAGGTCTGTCTGCGTTTGGCCACGTTAACTCTGGTGCTCCTATTTTGGAAATGTTCAAAAACATGTATGTATAGTAAGTGGTTTAAGGGCAACTTTGCTATTTCTGTGCACATTAAGTGAGTGAGCTGCCTTGGACATCAATGTATTCTCTCTCTATTGAGAGTTGAGTTTGAAACAATTGTAATGTTGTCTGTGTGTGTGTGTGTGTGTGTGTGTGTGTGTGTGTGTGTGTGTGTGTGTGTGTGTGTGTGTGTGTGTGTGTGTGTGTGTGTGTGTGTGTGTGTGTGTAATGTATGTGCATCTGTTTCTTGGGCTGAGACACAATACAAGACTGAAATGTCTGTTTTACTCATTATAAAGTATCCAAATAAAATCAATGCAGTGTTACATCACAACATGCAAACCATGCAGACTTTCATTGGGTTATCTCGGTCTTCTCCGACACACCTACAGTAGGTGTGCAAGAGTTTAGCTTGTTTTACAGTAAAAGGATCTCAGGATCTCATGGAGAGACCACTTCACCAATGAGGAGGTGATGAGAAGGACAGGTGTGGCGCCACTGTCTGAAATGGTTTCTGACAGGAGAAGGAGATTGGCTGGACAGTGGACACGTATTCCGGCTGCTAAGACAGAGACCAGCAAGTGTTGCTATGGACTGGATGCCAGAAGGTGGAAAGAGGAAGAGAGGGAGGCCAAAAAAAACGTGGAGACAGACAGCCAAGGAAGATCTGAGTGAGATGGGAGTCAGCTGGCATGGAGCACGAAGGGTCGTCAGGGACCGGAGTAAATGGAGGGGACTCGTCGCCCAATGTTCCAATAGGAACGGGAGGAACTAAGTCTAAGTAAGACAGTAAAACATGCATCAGAGTAAATCATTGTTGTAAAGGGGGATGTTTAATAACAGAACTGATACAGTAGTAATTACATGATTAGGGGGAAGTGAATCTCTTAATACACCACAACACTTGATTGATACAATAGAACATTTCACTAAACTAGGTGAACTTTTGGGATAAGGAGAAGGCTGCCATCTACAGTAGTTTTTTTTTTTTTTCCTATCCCGAGAATGTTTGGGAAGCTGTAGAAATAAGAACCTGCTGTGCTAATTTAGCTGTGGATTAAACAGAACCATTCATCCAGTTCAGAATCAGTAAATTGGGAAGTAAGTCCTTGGTGGGATGTGGCCACAGTGACGGGAACATTTCATCACAACTGAATGGCCCATGATTAATCATCTTTACAGATGGCATGTGATGTGATCACATTAGGGAACGTCTGCATGGCTGGGGATTTGGGGAAGCAAAGTTAATTTCCTGCAGATGGTAGCTAGCCAGGTAGCTGCCAGTGTACTAAATGTTCTGCTTGGGGGAAGCTAATGAAAGTCATGCCACTTACAGATTCCAACCAGCTGGATGAGCGACACGGTCAAGTCGTCTTCGTCATCTTCACTGCTCTGCTTGTAGATGTTGTGCAGTGTGAGAGCGAGCAGCGCCAGCAGAGACACCAGTGAGAAGCAGAAGTAGAACTTCACCAGGAATGACAGCTCCGACCAAGGCTTGATCTGCAAAGAGAGGGGTGTTTGGGTCGTCTCTGACATGATGGGAGGTTACAACTCTGATTAGAAATAAAACATTAAAGGTCTTTGCACACTGCTGCGTTTTTCGTTGCGAAATGCGTTTTCCAGGGCAAGGAGAGAGAGAGAGAGAGCTTCAATGTTTTCAGGCCAAGGACCCCTTAGTTTAGAGAGAGATGAAGCAGGGACCCCCACAACCTTTTCATAGATTCAATATAGTTTCATCGTTTCTCAGTCACAGCACAATCATCTGTGTATTTTGGATTCATGTCCATTTTGTTTTCAGATATTTAACCACTTGAGCCGTCATTACCTAATAAACTTGACCTTTTACTCTGTACTTAGTCTGCTCTTTTTCCCCTCTACAACAAACCTCTTTGCCGAAAATAGCCGGTCTACAAGCTCACAATGCATCGCAGGACGAGGCGTCATGAGCTTGTAGATATGCTATTTTTGGCTACAGTTCTGTGGTAACTGAGGACCCCCTAGGGGCCCCGGACCCCCTGTTGAAGACCCCTGCATTAAGGCAAGAACAGAAGGCATCCCAACATCTGTGTTGACCGTGTGAGCATATTATTTTCTTCTCATATAAAATGTATTTTCCCCCTTGTTTTACTCATCGCTCATATAATTGGAAAATTGAATTTGGATAAAAAAGGAAAAATTACATACGGGCCCACATGGCGTGGGGATCAACTCCTGGTGCCTTGGTCTCAGGTTTGGAGATGTGAGCTGGTCCGGGTCCTGTCCTTGCGGGCTGCCCAACAGAGGACTGAAACAGATGATGGGATGGGACAAGTTATAGACGCATTAACATCATCCAATCCTTTGCACAAATAAATACATCATAATCCTGACATTATAGAAACCAGATCCAACCTGTAGATGTAGAATGCCTTTTTATAGTGTTATTATTAACTTGTTGAAATGTGCACTATTAATAGTTTCGTTTTTGATAACAGCAGCATTACAAGTTATAACACCAGTATAACATTATAACATCATACATGTATAAAACAGACATTCCATTCCAGATGTGTCACATGATTTCACATGCCAATCAGCACCTCAGTTATTTACGTTTATAGCTGGAAAACAAAAATCAAGTTAAGTTTTTTTCACAGCACACAAACTCTCACCTTACTTCGTCCATTTCTCTCCCAGCTGTAATGCGGCCGTTAACTCTACATTACTGTAAATGTGTAACACCCCAGCACAGCAGTGATAAATGTTACTATGGTCCACATCACATCAGAGCCATCATGTTATCAGTGAATGGATGTATGTATGGATATGGATGTGATGGGTGTTTACTGTACTTCCGCCTTGAAAACAAACGGATTTGTTGATGTGCGCATGCGCTAGGTTACTGTTACTGTTGGTCGGGACTTCAAAAGATGGAAAATCGTTAGAAATATATCTTTTTTTTTAAGTACTCACATGTTTTAATTAATTAAAAAGTATCAATACTAGCAATGTAGACATACTCTGTAGAAATACAAGAATTCAGAATTTACATGAGTAAAAGTAGAAAAGTATTGGTTTTAAAATGTAATTAAAGTACCAAAGTAAAAGCACTCATTGTGCAGAATTTCACATTTATTTAAAGTGTTCAAATAACAAATCTTTCGAAGATAGCAGATCGCATCATGACGCATTGTTGTGAGCTTGTAGATAGGCTATTATTTTATTTGGTAATAATCATTATAAAGTAACTAAAGTTTTCATTTAAAGGTAGAAGTAAAAGTACATTATTTTTTGTCTCTCGTGTAGTGGAGTAGCCTAGAAGTAAAAATATTGGAATTTGGAAGAAATACTCCAGCAAAGTACAAACGCCTCAAGTACAGTAAATGTACTTACACGCGATCTCTCTCTCTCACACACGCGCGCGCGTGCGCACACACACACACACACACACACACACACACACACACATACAGTAGCAACTACTACTGAGAGGACTCGTGTTTGTTATTGTTGTTGATTGTTGGTATAACAGCGTTCCAGAGACTGAGGTGTTGCTGGCTTCTTCTGAACTGAATGCAGTGTTTCTGTGCGAGGGGCGACAGTACAGCCTACAACACAACACGCTTCGGTACGCTTCCACACACTGCCTTTCTTTCTCATTGTTCCATGATGCGGGCTGCATGCACGGACACTTCACCCTGCAGCTAACAGGCTAACAACGCTAGCTTCATGTTATTGTTGTGTTGTACTTTGATTCCGGGGTGGTGGCGCCTGTCGCTCAGCCAGCCAGCAAGCCGCAGTGAGTGGATTCCACTTTGTTTCTTCTTCTGAGCAAACTGCAAGTTTAGACCACTATTAATATCCACTGGGTGTCGGTGAGACATATTTTTAACTACTTGTTATTTATTTGTTTGTCTGTTTTGTGTGGATTCCATGTTGACGTGTGCAGGCTGTTTGAATGTGAAACGGAATGGAAGCAACACGTTTCCTTTCCTGTGCATGTGTTTTAGATTAGAGAGTCAGAGCCACGTATCAGTGTGATCTCTCTGTTTCTACACACTAAAAACACCCAATGTTCATTTAACTGCACACATGGGTCCATTTGGTTCCCAGGTACCATCAGTGTGTGGATACATGAACACAGGTTGTTCCTCTGTAAAGAGGCTGGTAAGTTTGACCGATGGTTTAACCATTGGTTCTCAAACTTTGACATATCAAGGTCTCCCCTTAACTCTGACAGTCGGGTCCATTTGGTTCCATTTTCTTTTTTCTGTGGGTTCGTAAAGGAACCCACAGAGTCCCTTGAATCCACTTTGAGAACCACTGGTTTAAACTATCAGTCAAAAATACACCATCTCATTCTCAACTTAAACTGATCATTTGGAGAGGGTGCATTTTCTTCAGAACTAATGATGATCTTTGTAATTAGAAGACATTTGAGGACACAGTGGATAGAAGGGAGTGTTTCAGAAACGTAATCCTATATAAATAAATGAAGGCTGATAACACAGTGTGTTTGCTTTCCCTCTGCTGCCACAGACACAGGGAGCCCTGCCAACCTCAGTCATGCCTTGCTGTAGCCCAGTGGAATGACGGGACGGCCTCGCAGAAGATGGACTGACGAAGCCTGCATCATCGCACCCCTCCTCACCTTCCTCCCTTGCCCGCTCCCGTCGGGTCTGGGACACCTTCGGATCTTCCTCGGGCACCACCAGGCATCATCATGCCGACCAAGAACGGGAAACCCGCGAGGCACACGCTGTCGAGCCTCCTCTCGCCGTTTCGGAACCGGCAGGAGCGCGTGGTGCTGGCCCGCAGCGAGAGCCTCCCGGGGGAACACGTGCTGAAGATCACGGTGACGGAGACCACAGTGATCGAGGCCGAGTCCGGCGTGTGGAACTCGCGCTCCCTGACGTACCTGGGCCTGTGGTACTTCTTCAGCTTCTGCACGCTGTTCCTGAACAAGTACATCCTGTCACTGCTGGAGGGAGAGCCAGGCATGCTGGGTAAGGAGACGGACGAAGGTTCACGGGCCCATTTTCCTTGCAGACGACTTTTATGCCTGTGTCGATTTTTGGAGATAATTGCTACCTCGACATTCGCACTTGTAACACATCCATGCCTTGGTTGTCCAACACGAGCCGCCACAGTCTTGTAAATCATGTTTTGGGATGAGCATTAGCCACAACTGCCATTCAAAGTGACCGTACTGGCCAATCACAACATGTCTTTTCCGGGACTTGGCAAAACACAGTCCAACATCTTTTTAGCAGACTACGGCGGCTTGTGTGGGACAACCAGGCAGGGATATGTCTGTAATGACTAGATTGTCTGCTGAATGCCTAGATTGTAAAATGTAGTGTCTGATTGGAGCTGTTTCCAAAACCAATCCTATTCTGTGTGTTATCTTGTATTTACTCCCAGGTGCTGTCCAAATGCTCTCCACCACCATCATAGGGTGCTTGAAAATGTTCGTCCCCTGCTGTCTGTATCAGCACAAGTCCAGGAGCGAGTATCCCTCCAACTTTGTCATGATCATGCTGTTCGTTGGGCTCATGAGGTGAGTTTGTTCCCAGGATATGCAAGGGATGTTAGGGTAAGCTCTTGGATGTAGGGTTTGGTTTTGAACAGGAGAGGTGGAAGCATTGACAGCCATTGGAATACAGTGTCCAAAAATACTTATTTGTAACAACAACAGACAGGATGTACTTTCACTAGTGGTGAAGTTTGAAACGATGGTTCTAAATATAGGCAGTAGGCAGGCACACTCCTGACGGAATACAAAGAAGCCCAACTTACACTGACGGAATACAGAGAAGCCCAACTTACAGCCTTATTTGCATTATGGCCCAGGTATTACAAATAAAAACACAATTATTTGTGATTATGTCATAATCGTTTACTTGTTGAAAAATGTTTATATATGTTCAAACATTTAAAAAAATGTGGAAATAGCAGATCTACAAGCTCACAACGCGTCGCAAGTGTAAAGTTGTCAAATATGTCCTTCATTTCTTTGTATATTTAGGTTATGTGTCATATCTACCATGTGCAACTTCAAAGCCTACAAGCCAAACAGGAATGTAATTAGCCAGTAGCTATGCCCCTCCCCTAAAAGCTTTTGTCCAATGCTAGCTTAGCAACCGGCAGCTTGCCAAGGCTGTTGCCAAGGCAAACCTTGGCAAGCAGGAAGTTATTCTAAGCTAGCATTGGACAAAAGCTTTTTGGGAGGGGCATAGCTACTGGCTAATTGTCAACAACAAAAACACAATTAAATCGTTAATCGCAATTATTTGAGTGACAATTAATCGTCACGTAAAATGTCATAATCGTGACAGCCCTACCTCGGGTACCAAAGCAAAACCGGGTATTGTAATTCACAATTAAGAGCGTTAGTGTTGACTCCCTGCTTGTCTTGTTCGGTCCATTCATCAGGTTCAGCACTGTGGTTCTGGGCTTAGTGAGCCTGAAGAACGTGGCCGTGTCCTTCGCTGAGACTGTGAAGAGTTCTGCGCCCATTTTCACCGTCATCATGTCCAGGCTGATCCTGGGAGAATACACAGGTAGATGACATGAGAACACTATAGATGTGTGATTAGGGCTGTCACAATTATTACATAATCGTCTAATCGTGATTATTTGACATTATCGCAATTATTTTGTCATAATCATCATTGTTGAAAAATTTCCTAAATAGTGGAAATAGCAGATCTACAAGCTCACAACGCGTCGCATCGCGACGCGTTGTGAGCTTGCAGATCGGCTATTTCCACTATCAAAGTTATTTTTTAAGTAGTAAGTTGTCAAATATGTCAGTAATTTCTTTGTATATTTAGGTTATGTGTCATATCTACCATGTACAACTTCAAAGCCTAAAAGCCAAACAGAAATGTAATTATCAACGACAAAAACACAATTAAATCGTTAATCGCCAATTATTTGAGTGACAATTAATCGTCATGTAAAATGTCATATCGTGACAGCCCTAGACATGAGAACACTATAGATGTGTGATCCACTGCTTTTATTGATCTTCTGATAACTTCTGTTATCATTTCTGTGCTTTAGTACTGTCCATAAAAATGCTGTTTGTTGGCAAAGAGTGGCATGTGTTCCATTACAAACAGGTTTGCAAACCGGTTCTATATGACAAAGTATTCCCTCTATTGACCTCAGCCTATAGAGAGGTTTCTGTTTTCATAACCAGAGATGTTTTAGTGTAAAAGAGAAAGGTTTAACACCATGTATTAAGCCTATTGTGGAACACTAAAGCCTCTGCAAATGTGGCTTGAAATAGTAAAAATGCATAATGGTGACCCAGTTGAGTGACCCAATAAGCAGTTTGATTGACAGCTGACTCCACCTATGTCAAACAATCTCAATGGCTACAAATCCTTTCACACATCTGAACAATAAATGGGATGTTTTTCATTGTAAAAGTGTGCAGAGAAAGCGAGAGAGAGTGGGTTTTCTTTTATTTATGATTGGTGACATTTTCCTAATACGTGTCCAAGCGTAACCAAGCCAGGAGAAAAGAATCTGTGAGGGGAAATGGATGACCAACACTCACTCACCAGCTCTCAACAACATTGAAATGCCCTTGAGCAAGACACTGAACCCCCAACAGTTTAAAGGCCCTTTCCCACTGGGCCGCCATAACGGGGAAGTGGACGGCAGCGTCCACACCACAACGATAACGCCATCATAATTGATGTGAACGCCGACAAATCGTTATCTTTATTGTGCCCAGTGGGAAAGGACCTTAAGGCTGTGGTTGTACTGGGCAGTTCCCAGGTTGTGTCTGTGTGGTTTTAAAGCAGGGTGTTGCTGACAAAAAGCATTTGTGCTCAGAGAAAACACTTTTTTTAAAATCAATTAACAAGTTATTATTCATTAATTTAACCATAAATAAATAAACGTTTAAGAAGTAGTGGAAATAACAGCTCTACAAGCTCACCACGCCTTGCACGCCAGCATTGTGAGCTTGTAAATCGGCTATTTTCACTAGTTTCGGTCCCGGGCAAACTCGAACTAAAAGGTTTGAGAAGCACTGATCTAATGTAAATGTATGTGTGTTCACATGTTCTTTTCCGTTGATGCAGGACTCTGGGTGAACCTGTCCCTGTTCCCTGTCATGGCAGGCCTGGGTCTCTGCACAGCCACAGAGGTCAGCTTTAACATGCTGGGCTTTTCTGCAGCTCTCTCCACCAACATCATGGACTGGTACGACACGCAGGGCAGGAATTTAAACAATGTCACAACACTGTAACACTTCTACGATGACTTGACCAACCGCTCTCTCTGTGTCTCAGTTTACAGAATGTGTTCTCCAAGAAGTTACTAAGTGGAGACACATATAAATTCAGGTAAAATGGAAATTTAACCACCTAAGCTCTTTATACTTGGTCATATGATGAATGGTAAAAAAAATTGTTGTTCTACAAGCTCATAATCATGATATTTTAATATTTTATATTATTATATAAAAAATATATAATATTTATTGTTCACCTATAATGACATGTCTAAAATAAGGATGACCGGTTGAACAGTTATTTGATTCCTGTTTTATGCTGTGCAAATGGCCTACTATTCATTCGTTAATACGTTACAATGTAATATGGTTCAACACTTATTTTCTTATTGAAATGGGATGCAAATGTGTTTATTGCATCTAATGAATGTTTATTATGCAACATGGTGTCTTTTTCAGCCCTCCAGAACTGCAGTTCTACACCAGTGCAGCAGCAGTCATCATGCTCATACCGGCCTGGGTATTTCTTTTAGTAGGTCAAAGTTATTTAAACTCATTATAATAATAACTTTATGTTTCACAAGTATGCTATGGGAAGTCTTGTACCACTGACTAAAATGAAAAAGGCCTGAGTTGTGAGTTTTGTTCTACCAATTGCCTATCAATTGGAAAATACTCAGTTCTGAGATAGCTTTGAAGTTGGAGTTGCAGTCTTGCAGAAAAATCTTACATAGCGGAGAGATATATCTTCACATTTATGGGGTAGCGGACTCTGAATCTAAAGCTGAAATTGGAAGAGGAAAAAATTTAATTTCTTGATTGAATTTTTCTTCAGTGCCGCAAAGGGACTCACAGACTTGTTACTATTTTTGTTTAATATCTTCAGCGTACTCTGGATGTAAAGCTGAAATTGGAAGAGAAAAAATCAATTTCTTGATTGAGTTTTATTCAGTGCCACAAAAGGGACTCACAGACTTGTTAATACTATTTTTGTTTAATATCGTCAGTGTCCTGTACTTGATTGATACAGTACTTAATAGTTCCTGTGTGGAAACTTGTCTTGGACTCAGATGCTGCACAGACTGAAAACAACAGCAGCACACACATAGTTAACGCATATTGCACATTACACATATTATGCATCCTTACACAACCAATAATTATGCCAAGAAGTATATTTTTTTAACTAAAGATAAATATCTTCCAAGTTCCCCTCCAGGCACATGGTGTAGTCTTGCATATTTCGTCATGGTTGTGCTGAATAACCTACACGCAATACAGCAATGAATTGTGTTTTAGAAACAGTATATGGGATCAAAGTTTGACTTACTGTATAGTAGCAGCTGTTTTATCATGTTCCCAATTCTCCACTATGTCCCCAGGACGTTCCACTGGTTGGGAAGAGTGGCCAGAGCTTGATCCTCAGTCATGACATTGTCCTGCTATTGCTCTTTGATGGTGGCCTGTTCCACTTACAGAGTATCACTGCCTACGCTCTCATGGGGCGCATCTCCCCGGTTACGTTCAGGTAAGGTGAAATATGAGTTCGTATCTGGCTACAAGTCAAGAACTAAAAAGACACAGGAGGTGTCAAGTACAAGGTGGTCATACTTGTCCTGTACTGAAGTAGATAATACAAATTCAAAACAACAGCACTACATTCAGAAGAAGATTAATTTGCTCGGTCACTTTAGCTATTTATATCCATGGAAGTATATATGTTTCAATTACAGACACTTGGTTACAGATTCAGTGTGCTATAGTATCCACACCCTTTCTCTTTTAACCTTGTAAATGGTGCATTTATAATGGTAAATGAAGCATTTACAGTATAGTGCCTTTCCAGCCCGTTCCCACTCCGGTTTAATTTCTGACCGTCCACAGTTAAATTCTGACCTCCCGCTCCCACCATCAGCAAGATGTACATATACCGTCTAGTCCTGCAATATTTCCATTGAGAGACGAATACATTACAAACAGAAACAGAATGAAAGAAAGAGACAAACAAACAAACAAACCAAAAAACAAATTTTTGGGGAAGTGGGTCTTTAGGTCACGTTGGTAAAGGCGACTTCAAATTTGAGCACACCAAAATGGCCAATCTTAAATGGCTGGTTAGAATCCCAAAAGTTTGCTTTTGAAGTTCTTCACCATTGTTATGTTTAAGGTTTATATTTGACATTTTGTTATTGACACCAACGACTCCCAACTTGTCCCCAGTGTTGCCAGTACTGTGAAGCACGCCCTGTCCATCTGGCTGAGTGTCATAGTGTTCAGTAACCACGTGACGGTGCTGGGCGCCGTCGGCACCGGCCTGGTGTTCATCGGCGTCCTCCTGTACAACAAGGCCCGGCAGATGCAGAGAGAGACCCTGCGGGCCATGGCCGCTGAGCAGCACAGCAAACCGCTGATGCAGGACCAGGACTTTCAAGCCACCAAGTCGTAGCGTGGACTCCACAGTACGCTGAGGGGGTTAAAATGCTGCTTAACCCATTTAGGCCTAGAATTATTGAATGCTTTAACCAGTGGAAAAATAGCAGATATACAAGCTCACAAGCTGCGAGCTTGTAGATATGCTATTTTTGAAAAATCATGAAAATCTGTGCAAATCTTTGAATATATGTATTTTCAAAGCAAACGTTTGTAACTCAAATTTTGCTTCTGGGTGGTCCCTGGAACTAAATATTTTGAGATGCGGGTCCGCCGTGGCCAAATAAATATCATTTTGGGGGTCCTTCACATGAAAAGGTTTGAGCACTACTGACATAGTAGTCTCTCAAGAACAGACTAACTGGGCTCCAGTTAAGTGAAAAGGACCTTTTCTTTGACGATGGCTGGCCAGATTGCAGACATAGAAACGTAGGGTTTTTCCAAAAACCTTAAGAAGGATTCAAAAGACTTATAGAATCAGGTCAAAATTCTAATTTTCATGATTTTTCAAAAATAGCAGATCTACAAGCGCTGTGAGCTTGTATATCTGCTATTTTTCACGTGTTAAAGCATTCAATAATTCTAGGCCTATTAAAAGAGGGAGGACATCTCGCAGCCAACCTGTGTTTATTTGGACAACAATGTCTGGGGCTTTGTTTTCCCTTGTATACATTCCAAAGAAAACACATTCTTGGAAAAGAGGATCCTTACAAATAACCTTTGTATTTTAGAAGGAAACACCACTACACTACTATCTGTGCACATGGATTCCTTTTTTAATTTTTTTCTTCATGAAAGCTTTACTTTTGTTTTGTTCACCTCTTAACTTCTCCATCTTGAGAGTTGGAGAGGCCTTTCAGGGTCCATTGTGAACTTGCCTTTATTCACTGACATAAGCACTGTCAGGATAAACAAGGACGTGCCATACCTGTAGACCAGTATGTTGTGTTTGGACAAGCACTTAGCACTCCCATGGACAAGTATGTTAAGTGTTCCCTTCGTTTCACTGTTGCTACTGTTTGGGCTGTCACAATCATCAAATTGTAGCTGACGATTATTTGTCATACAATCTTTTCACGATTTTTGTGTTTTTGAAATTGAACATTAGAAAATCTGAATACAAATTGCATTCCTATTTGCCTTTTAGTCTTTGTAAACAATATTGCACAGGGAAGATATTACAAATAACTTTGATTGAATACTTTATTAGTCAAAACTGTAAACACAGAAGAAAAGTATTACACTTGTTTCCATCATGGTCCTATGTATTAAATTCACTCATTGGTACTTAAATATGCTTAGTACCAAAATGTACATAAGAAAATACTGACAATGACCAATGATCAAATAAAATAATGTATTATGGCTGAAACATGCCCTATACTTAATAATATGATACTTTCAAATATGTAAAACAATTAACAGATCCATAAGCTCTCATTCCATAAGAGGAATAGAAAGTTAGAAACCATTCTAAATTTATGCCAAAATGAATTATGATCATACAATTACGTAATAATTGTGACGGGCTTAGCTGCTTGGTCTTAATCATTTTTTAAACGTTTCTTTCCAGTTTGCCAATTGTTTACCAGTTTACCCCCCACCCCCAATTATCAATTATCGGTGGTATTACAAAAACGGGTGTATGTATAAGATGGTTGTTTAAATCTTTCACATCGTTGGACCTTTAGTCTAGTAGATCATAACGTTCCTTGGTAATTCTGTGTCACTGGCAAGTGGCAACATACTGCTGCCTTTGTCCAGGCTACAATCATGACTGTATAGAGCTTTTGTACTGTAACCGCGTGGGGCTTCAGTATTTGAGAAGTGAAGCCTGTCTGACACTTTTTCTTTAGTCATCGCCTTTTGACACATTTTCAAAGCAACATGCCATTTAAACTACAGACACTGCATTCTGGGAATGCATACAGTCGTCCATGACTCATTGTTCTTTGTTCTATTGTGGTACAGTATATCCACCACCTTTAAGTTAGTTTTCTTTCCCTTGGTTGCTTTAAAGATGTTTTAACAGTACAGAATGCATTAGGAATTGGGACCACTTTACCTGAACTGCATAACAAACGAACGTGTTGCAGGTTAGCTATCCATTGTTAATGTGTTTATTCATGTAAAGTGGTACCAAATATTCTAACATTCTAACAGCAGAGTAAATGTAATGGTTCTAGGCCCTGGAACAATTACAACGTTTAACTTTTACGCTAAATAAAGAATGTACAGTGTTGTACAGATGACATTTTTCTAAATGGGATCCTGGTCTGTGATGCCTATCCTCACAGACCGGACATGAATTGTTTTCTATGTTCCTCAACCGATTAAGCCCTGTTATTTGTGAATAGCCTACGTAGATAGGCTATAATTGAACATTTTGAAAAAGTTGTGCCTATGACTTGCCAAAAACAGGGACGCTCGGTTTAAAGTGGTAAACATAGTTTTGCCTTCACGTTAACCTTGAACACCTTTCTTTTTGTACCAGCACATCAGGGTCTGAACAGGAATGGTGGCATATATTTCTTACGTTTGTCCTATGTTTTGTTTACCTGTGTATCTGGGTTTGGGGGGGAAAAAACGCCACTTGGTGAAGGTGATGATCTGCAATTCTCATGCATCCTAAAAATCACATGTGGAAAAGAGTACATTTTGTTCTTCATCTTAGAACTGTATATTTGGTGGAAGATGATTTATATGATGAAAGGTGTAATAATCAATGGATATAATTCTGCTCTCGATATGATGTACATAGAGATGTAATGTTATAATGTAGAAATAACTGCACTTTGGTCTACCATTTGGAGCTTCTGTTTTTGCATTGCAAACCATACTGTAATAAAAAATCACACCCGTGTGAACTGAGCGGTGGTTTATCTCTCCCCCCCCGTGTGTGTGTGTGTGTGTATGGAGATGGTGTGACCACCGCTCAAAAATCACACGTGTGAACTGAGCGGTGGTCGTGGAGGCTGTGTAACAGCACTACTGGGTGGGTGCAGCGGGGTTAGTGTGCTTTACAATGCTGTAGTTTCTTCACACACTCTAATTTATTTGACCCTAAAACATTCAGTTTGTTAATAATAATAATACTTGACCACACATGCTGACCCACCCTTCCCCCCTGTGTGTGTGTGTGTGGGTGTGTGTGTGTGTGTGTGTGTGTGAGAACAACAGCGCCCCTCCCTTAACATGTGTGGTCAGAAAAGGTACTGCATGCTTGAGGCTACATACACGGACGGACGGACGGACGGCCGGACGGATACCCACACACACGGACATGTATAGGAGACGGTGTGACCACCGCTCAAAAAAGCAAAACAAGACCATTTGCCATTATTTAGTTAATGTTCTCATGATGTGACACATGAAAGACTGACAACTTAAATGGATGATGCTTTGTCACAAGTCTTATGCTCCTTTTTCTATCATGTTTGTATTTGAAAAAAGTAAAAGTTCATAGTTCATAGGCGATATTATTGATGAAGTTCACTAGCATAACTATGATAGCATAACTGGTTTCTGTCGCCATCGTGTGGTTGACAGGGAATTGCTTAAAAAGGAAATATATTACTATTTTCTTGACAAAGACAATTAGACAAAGTAGCAGCAATGTATTTTCAAATGTAGAAGAAAATGTCATTCAAATCAATTATTGCTTAGTTTAATTTTATCACACGCTGCACTATGTTTTTATTTTCTTTTTTCTGTTTCAACGGAGGGTAATAAATTGGCAAAGATTCATGTTATTACTATGAGAGATGCTAAGAGACATTATTTTTCTATTGTCTACACTGAACGCTCCGCTGGGTCTGTCCCATAACCGATGCCTTCACTGCGATGAACTGTGTGTTCATCCATTGTGGTAGGCGTTTGGAATTGTTGGTTTCATTTGCTAAGACACCACTGCTGCATGACCAATAACTACTGTATACTTAATGTCTTACATACAGTACATGTAGAGCATCATACATTCTCCCAAAACATTTAAACACCCAGATCCTACAAACAAACAAACATGTTTGTCAGAGATTTCCTCTACACAGTCTCCCCTGGTCCAAAATACTGAGCAGTTCTTCCATTGTTCCCCCACGGCAAAGGGAGCTGCAGCTTTTAAGTCAGCCCACGGGCGGTGGGCACCAGAGCCTCATCAGACTCTCGTAGCTGAGGAAGGTGATTGCGTTGACAGGGAAAGCCCTGACGCTGTTCAGAAGCAGGCCTTTGAAGAAGACCCTGACACCTTCCTCCCTGACGCTGACCCTCATGCAGTGCAGGACGCCTCTGTACTCGCGGCCCCCGGCACCTGACATCTGAAGCCGGGCTTTGATCACATCCATGGGTGTGGCGAAGGCCCACGTCACCACTCCCGCCACCCCGCCTCCCATCAACACTGCAAACGTGCCTGAAGGAAGAGAATGATATTGATCAAGGAAAGAAGACAAACGTCACAATGAATATATTGTCCAAAAGCCTTACACACATGCATTAAAGAGTCTGATTTGTCAGAATGAACATGCAGGAGAGAGACACTTAAATATTAACCAGACCTTATTGTACTATACAGGACTAAGCACATTAGACATGTCACTCTCCACTACATTCAACAATCATATTGTAGCTGTCAGCATTCAAACAAGTTGACTTGTTGAATTTCAGCCTAGGAGCAGGTGTCCTGTAAGTGACCAATAATGCATTATTGTAAGAGAAGGCAGAACTTTTTGCCAAGCAGCCGGTAGAATTGCAGTAAGCCTGTGATAGTGTCACATTTAAAGCATTGTTATTTGAATGAGCCTATTGCTCTGGGATTTACCAGGACATGTCAGATTTTCAAGTCAAGTCTTGAAGCTGTCAAATTACAAGAAAGTCAAATCATGATTTTCATGATTTGTCCAAGTCTAGTTTTAAGTCTACAGCTCTGATAAATAGTAAGCAATAGTAAGCAGTCTATATATGAGGCTGAAAGATTTCATGAGTCAGGTCTGAAGTACACTGGGTTAAGATTGTAAAAAAACTGGTTGGGTAATCATCATGGTTAGAAATAATGATAGTGAGAAGGTTAACAAACCGCTCACTGGATGATGACGGATGAGGACAGCATTGTAGGATAGACTAGTAAAATTAATGAGTGACATCTTTCAGCAAGAAGCTGTTGGGCTCACAGGCAGTGTTCATGTCTGTTTCACTGAACATAGTACTGTCTCTGAGAGGAGACGCAGAACTTCAAAACCTCCAAACACAACAGAGATGATGACATGTCTCTTGTGCACTGACCTGGCTGTTTGCCGCTCTCGGTCAGAGCTTTGCATACAACCTCATAAGGCAGGAAGTAGAGTCCGTAGCAGGGCACATCACGCAGGGCGAGGGCCAGCCCTCCACGATACAGACCCCTTAGACCCTTCTCCCTGAGGATAACGGTGACACAGTGGGCGGGCCCGCGGTATCTGGCAGTGTTGGTCTGACCCTGCAGACGAACCTTCACCAGGTCACTGGGGGCCGTAACGACAACCTGAAAGTAAAAAAAAAAGTTATCATAAAATATTTCGCCATATCTGATCAGTCACACTGCTTGTAGTCCTGTGGGTCAACAGCACAAATACAAAACACTGCTACGGGTTGGGGTCCTTTGTCCCTAAATAGGTGAACGATGGTGTACCCACTCAAAATGTTACAGCATAAAATCTGTTTTGATTCCAGAAGGAGAGCATGTGAGTTGTTACAGTAGCAGAAGCATTATAACATAGGAATACACACAAAAATAATATTAGTCAGTATAAGTATTGGGGCGACAACAGCAGGTATAATCATCATCATCTCATTTATAATGTAGATTCTCAATGCACTGCACACCAAAGAGACAGAAATGTGTATGTGTGCGATGGTAGACATGCAGAAACCATCTCTGTGTACAAACATTTGAGTTTACAAGTCTCCATATTACCTGTACAAGGCCTGAAAAACAGCCTGCTGTAAAGACTTGTGTGGCGGAGGCGGGGTTGCCTTGACTACGGTCGTTTCGTCTAGACTGAGTGAGGTAGTCCAAAGCGTTGCTATAGGAACCAAATACAACAGAGTTGGTGATGCCCGTGGTGAGGACAGGAAATGCCATTCCCTTGAAGAATCCATGGACCTGGGACAACAGTCGAGTAGAAAATCACAACCCGAAATAATGATTGGTCATATAACAGAGATATGTTTTTTTAGTCACAGTTTAAAACTAGTAAGACGCCTCAGGGCAAGGTCGCGCCAATTCTTGGCCATCTGGCCAGTGATGTATATGGGACCAGTTACCCATATATGGAGACCCCTGCATGATAGTCAACAATGTTATGTCAAAACATGCCCATATATGGGCATTACCAAATATGGGCATTCCCAGATATGATGACAGGGATCTCCATATATGGGCATAAAACGTACCGGTATGTTAATTAGTAAAGCCAAGCAGGGCCTTGACAAGTTAGGGCCTGGATTTGATGCCTTGGGATCTCCATATTTGGGCATAAGCATGTACCTTAACAGGGCATCATCTGGGAATGCCCATACTGTATATGGACATTTTATTTATTTTATCCTTTATTAATATATATCCAGTTGCCCATCTTATGAAAGTGGGCAATTGGTTCGAAAGGTAGGGAGCACAATGAGAGGCCAATACTGCCAGCTGACTTTACCTGATGAATCTACTGACACTTGCCCTAGAAGTGGTAAATGGTGGTAAATGGTGCATTTATATAGCACCGTCATCCAAGGAGCTTTACATAGATTGTGCATTACATTCACCTATTCACACATACACATCCATACACAGACGGCTGAGGAAATCACGCAAGGCACCAACCAACCCGGTCATCGGGAGCAATTAGGTGTTCAGCTTCTTGCTCAAGGACACTTCGACACACTAACTCTAGGGAACCCAGGATCGAACTCGGAACCTTTCCGTTTCCCAAGCGGCCACTCTACCCCTGAGCCACTGTCAACCACGTGTTAAGTGGACAGATGTGTGGGCTTCAAATGCTTTTAAGATTTTCAAGTGGGCCCTGATCCAGAAAAGGTTGGCTGCTCTATAAATGTATTGAATGAAACCTACCCCTTCATGAGAGTATGTTTGTGTCACACAGTGAAAGATCCCCTTGTATATAGACTGGGCTTGCAGGCGCACCTGAAACAAACATGAGAAAATTAAACAAAACCTGTTTCATGCATTTACTCACAATTAATGTATTGTCTTCTCTTGCTTCAGTTTAATTAATGTATTGTGTTTTATAATTTAACCTTCACGGTGTCCACTGGATGTCCGAAAGCCAGTCCCACTGCGCCTGCAGTAACAAGTACACGTAATACATACTGTATCAAAGGTGTGCTCAATGTCTACAGTACAAATATGTACAATATGATCAGTGTGTTCAATGTCTAAGTCAACAAACATAGATACACAGTTTCAACGGTATGCACTATGCTCAATTTTAAAGTTTAATCTTCCTCCCAAAGATGTTCATATTACCTGAAATTGTCCCTGCTATGAATTCCACCAGCGGCATGATCGGCAGAGTTTCCCAACCTGCAAATACAGATCAGGATCATTTCTGCCTGTCAGGACATCCGATCAACATTTATGCATTTGCAACTCTGTGAGTGTGCAAATGTACAAAATACATGCTCAGACAGAGTTAAATTAACACAGAGTATTTCATAGTGGACATTATTGTACATTGTGCTTTACAACTGCTGTAAACCTTAACCTACACTGATCATTCAGCCAAGGCCAGTTAATGTGTTACTGATCACTGACCAGTTAGGACAATTAAACTGGTAGTTAGGACAATTAAACTGGTAATGTGCAGGATACAAAAACAGGTGTGTCTATGCAATGGTCCAGCTTGTAGATCTGCTATTTTCAACTTGCTGGGATTTTCATACATTTGAAAACTTGAATGGGACATTCTGCATAATGAGTAGGCCTACTTTCTACTTTTGATAGCCTACTTTAAGTAACCTACATTTTTATACCAATACTTTTGTACATTTACTCAAGTACATTTTGACTTTTACTTGTAACAGAGTATTTCTACAATGCAGCATTGAAAAAAAAAAAAAAGAAGAAAAAGAAAAAGAAAAAAAAACTTTTCCCACCACTGGGCTAAGTGGGCTGGCTACCGCTGCCACTATGTGAAGTGATTCGCCAACTAAAGCCATCAATCATTAATCTAAAGCTTTAGATTCTAAAGCTTTATATAATAGTTAAATCAATACATCTATAGCGTGCTCTAACGCAAGTCAATTTAATCTCTAATGAAGGGGACATCGTGGTGTTTGTTCTATTAAAAAGCAGAGCCATACCTTTCTCAAGTGTCACCTCATCGCTAAAACATCTGGATGCACTATTACTATGAGTTAAAACTCAAGGCTTGTGTTATTTATACTATGTATCGTGTAACATGTTCTAAACCCGTTTTAACTTCCTATCTTTACTGTATCTGCAGGCTACTGCTGTATCAGCATTGCTGCACCAGTGCCAACAAACCAAGGAGTAAAACAGCAATAAAAGGCTTTGTGGTCAACTTTTAGTTTTATTTTCAAAATAAAATCCCCTTGGAGGAATAAATGATTTATATCACTTAACATTGTAATGTTAAATGTCTATGAGAACAGAAATAATGTATTTAAATAGTAAGATTAATAGCCTATGTTAAAGGAATATGGGGACATATGAAGGAGGGGAAAAACAATCAATAACTATCTCGGAATATGTCTTAGAAGGTTTATTATAATACATATTTTGTAAATCAAATTATAATTGCGATTATTAATATTGTGGATAATTTTGGTAATCTTTTCTTTCTTTCTTTGTACTGTTTTGAACATTTTGTCAAAGGAGAAACGTCTAAGGCTTTTATTTTGAAGGCAACGTGAGTGGTCTGGTGCAGCTTGTCTGGTGGTCTGAGCCATCTGAGAAAACAGAAAACTTTGTCTAAATCATTGTTAATAGTTCAAAACAACAATACCAGATGTTTGAGATATGTTTTCCTTCACCATTTGATACAAATTACTAAATTGTATCTTGTTTAAAATACATGCAAAGCCTGCTGTTGTTGTTGTTGTTGTTGTTGTTGTTGTTGTTGTTGCTGTTGTTGTTGTTGTTGTTGTTGTTGTTGTTGTTGTTGTTGTTGTTGTTGTTGTTGTTGATGATGATGATGATCATGAGTCATTATTTAATCAATCACATAAGCAACATCATGGCAAATAGGCCTAGATGATGTCATGCCCAATTGTGCCATCCATCACAAATAGCCTAATGCTTCAGAAACAACAAGAAATAATTAGATAAACTATAAACACGTGTTCCTACTTCAGCAGCTTATTTTATTTGATCAGTATGAATGTTTAGATCCTCTAAATGGCTGTTATAACATGTGTTGACAAACACTATCATCATCTGCATTGGCTAATTACCTATGTATTACTATGTAATAACCTTGTAGTTCTTTAGATAATGTAATCAAATATTTTGATAACATGAGATATATAAATGTTTTTCAGGCATACTTTACAGTTTGAAAAGATGGTACGATTATATAATGGTACTAAAAGTATAACACTGTTTGTCACTGAGAGAGAGAGAGAGAGAGAGAGAGAGAGAGAGAGAGAGAGAGAGAGAGAGAGAGAGAGAGAGAGAGAGAGAGAGAGAGAGAGAGAGAGAGAGATACAACAAGAAATTCAATATGTGTACAACCTACAACTCAGTTGTAGATTTAAGGAAAGAGGAAAGGGGTTTTGCTTCAGACAGTAGGCCTACCTAACCTATATTTATCATAGATATTTATTACCAAGAACTTGCCTGTTTCACTAAAGTTGTGTAATTCCTCAAATGACCTGCAGGAGGCAGCAATACAAAACGGTCTAGCCTGCAGTTCAATTCTACGTCATCACTAGTGGACAGCAATAACGTGCAAGACAAGTAAACAATGGAGGCGATGAAAAATAAGCGTGATTCCTAAACCCACCAGGATTGAGTTAAGACCCGCCTCCTCTCGATAAAAAGTGCCCATGAACGTTAGTGCTGCTCGCTCAAGTGCACTGCAAAGTACTACCTACTGATCTATTACAATAATACACGCAGCATAATACGCCCAAAGCCATATCCAAAC
Organism: Nannobrachium achirus; assembly: GCF_963921795.1. Lineage (NCBI taxonomy): Eukaryota > Metazoa > Chordata > Actinopteri > Myctophiformes > Myctophidae > Nannobrachium > Nannobrachium achirus. The sequence continues at coordinate 46,588,906 of NC_137818.1, forward strand.
CATAACAATGTATCTGATAATCAGTAAGAGTTTTTATTTTGAGCACAGTAGTGACAAATTAATAGCTTTCTCAGTAGGCTACGTTTTTCTCTTTAGCAAAGTTACAAAGTTTTCCCTTTATTAAATAAGCACAGAACAATTAAGTCAGTTTCAAGTTTTTTTTGCACAGTTTATTTTGAGCACTGTAGTGAGAAATTAATAGCTGTGCATTGTGCAAATGCAGGCTTTTCTCAAGTACAAGTTCATGCCTCTGACTTTATCCACCCTCCATGTGTCAGGCAGGGATTTCAGCCACTCCTGGAAGTCCTCGCGTTTCCGCGAGGCGGGTCTTAACTCAATCCTGGTGGGTTTAGGAATCACGCGAAAAATAAGAAACGTTAAACCGAGTGGGAGAAAGTGCTTCAAAGAGATTTGGTGTAACAGTTAATTAGTTGGTCGTTGAACAGCCATAATGACGACTCTGACGAGACAGGACCTTAATTTTGGACAAGGTAAACACACGGGTTGATGATTACGCTTTGACATTCATTTACCTTACCTTTTTGCTGATCAAATTATGATTGCTGACATTATTGACTTTTTGATTATTATTTGTTTTCCCCAGTGGTGGCTGACATTCTGTGTGAGTTCCTGGAGGTTGCTATTCATCTGATATTATACGTGCGTGAAGTGTACCCCTCTGGGATATTTCAGAAGAGGAAGAAATATAATGTTCCTGTTCAGGTAATAATGCTGGAGCAAGAAACCTCTGCAGTCTGTAGGCTACATTACAACATAATAGTTATTATTATGTACACCTGAATGCTGATTCTAGGTCTATTAACGGTGTATGTGTCTGTTGAACTTATATTCTAGATGTCATGTCATCCCGAGCTTAATCAATATATTCAAGATACTCTTCACTGTGTGAAGCCACTCATCGAGAAGGTAAGGGAACAGAGCTTGCACAGGTATATTGTTTAGAAAAGTGTAGGCATGTACCATGGATATGTGGTGGGAAAAGTACAATTTCTTTACTAAGTAAAAGTACATCAGTACTGCAATATTGCAGATATACTCTTACGTTACAAGTAAAAGTCCTGTATAAGTGCTTGGCATCACAACTCAATAAATAGGTAATTAAATAATAATAAGTACTATTACTTTTGGTACTTTAAGTATTGCCATTGTATTTTTGCCATTGTATTTTAAATCTGAGATCTAGTGGAGTAAAAGTATTGAAAATTGTAAATACTGAAGGAAGTACATGTACTTAGTTGCTCTCCACCACTGTGTGGAGTGGACTTCACCTGTGTTCCATTTCCACCACCAGAATGATGCTGAGAAGGTGGTGGTCGTTATCATGGATAAAGAGCATCATCCAGTGGAGCGATTTGTCTTTGAGATCTCCCAGCCTCCGCTGCTGTCCATTAGGTAATTCATTTAATTTTATTCTTATTTATGAGTGTATGGTACTGTGTAATGTCACATAATGTGCCTTGAGTATAGACCTTTTTCTGGAGCGCTGCCGTGTAGCTGCGTTGTCGCTGTGCGAAGTGGTGCCGCTTGTCATCGTAGTCATGGAAGCAGCTCTGAGAAATCCATCTATACACAGATTCTTCATGGCTAGAATGTTTATGGCAAATTAGTTTACGTTTTCCATCATTGCATGTCACGCTGGAGTTTAAACACAAACATAACAAACCATATAGCTCTTATTAAGACAGATTCTAAACTGTTGAATACATTTATTGAGACACCAATATATCAAAGTTGAGGAGATGTTTACTGATTGTAGAAGTAAACAAGAACTGCACTCTGTCGAGGTGCTAACTTGCGCCTTGTGCACAAGTATGGCGCTCACCACTGCCGATGCCAGTGACATCACCACTGGCATCACCAGGAATGCTGGTCCCTCATTGGCTGTTAATGATGACACACACAGCTACCTACTTACGGTACCTACGCAGCCGAACACAGAACTTCTGCTGGCCTAAGTGATAACAGTCAAGTGTTACAATTGTGTCTTGTTTACCTGGAGTCTAGTTGGTTATACACAGGTATTACTTATTCAGTGCTGTTGATCCTCAACATGACGTGCAGCAGGCTAACTAGTCTGTCATATGCCGTCAAAGGCCATTGGCTTTATGAACTTACTGAATGCCATTGATTTGAACTCTGTGTGGTTTTGTGATTTACAGTTCTGAGACGTTACTGTCACACGTAGAGCAGCTGCTGAGGGCTTTCATCCTTAAGATCAGCGTGTGTGATGCTGTTCTAAATAACAATCCACCAGGTAAGCAAACTGTTCTTTTTACATGAATTTAACCACATTAACCCTGGTGACTATTTTGAGAAAATGTGTAGATTTAAATTTGTATTTATATACCTTTTTTACACACGTAAAAAAAGGAATGAAAAATAGCAGATCCACAAGCTCCCAATGCGTTACTTTTGTGATTTGTTGTACAATAAAGTACTAGGGTGTATGTAAGTAGTTAAGCCACTTGTTTGCAAATGAAGGGTTAGGGTTAGGGTTAGGGTTAGGGTTAGGGTTGCTTCATACTCATACCAATAAACTCACAGTCTTCTACTGATGTCCATCCACTGCAGTCTGCAGCTTTAGTGGTTACTAATTAGTTATCGATTTGATACCACTTTTTCATCACTGATAATCATTCTTGGTTTTACAGCAGAGGCCAAGCTGTTTCGAAGAGGGTCTGTGGTTCTGTCTGTCTGACTGGGGCTAATCTCACAAACCGCTGGACTGATCAGCACCAAATGTCTTGTGCATGTTGCTCATATGCCAAGGAAGTTTCAAATATTTAACTTTCAAAAACTATTTGGAAGTTTTATACTGGAAGTCAGTGGCGGTCGAATCGGGCTATATGGACGGCTGACATCTACAGTAGATGACTAGATGACTAATGTCATTAATGATGCACCGGTATACCGGCCGTTGTCTTGTTTATTAGTCAGCCAGTATGTACTTGTATCTCAAGCTCAAGGACATTTAATCATCAAACATTCAGTTTATATATTATATACCCCTGGCCCTGACTGAGTAGCTGCAGATCAGTGATAGGTTCTTTGAATGTTTTTTTCATAAAGCCTGTATCTGCAAAATCGTAATAAAAAAACCCATGGCCTTTACAGAGAAATGGTTCAGGGGGTTTTGACAAAGCGAAAACCACAAGGCTTGATGAAAACCTAAAATCTGATAAATTAGATAAATCTATTGTATTTTTATTGCCGTCTACTAAAAGGCAATATGTGAACAGTTCGGACTTTCAGAGATCAGTAGTAGTAGACCAGCGTATAGTTATGGTAGCCATAGTTTAATACTTTGTCGCACATGTTGCAAGCTTGTAGATCTGCTATTTTCGACACCGATGTACGACAAAGAATGAATCGGGCTTGACTCCATTTGCTATTTCATTGTTCTTGTGGTAGGGTGTTCGTTTACTGTGTTAGTGCATACCAGAGAGGCTGCAACACGCAACATGGAGAAGATTCAAGTCATCAAGGTGAGATGTCTTGATTCACTTTGTAAGGTTCATATTGTGCTCCGCTCTTACATAAGAGCAGATTTCTTCAGTGTGATCAATACATTTAACATTAAGGTTTTATGCCTACAGGACTTCCCATGGATAGTGGCTGATGAGCAAGAAGTCCACATGCAGGAGCCTAGGCTCATTCCACTGAAGACTCTTACGTCTGACATCGTAAAAGTAAGTATAATATCACCGCCTGGGTAGTAGTAACATCACAAGCCGATCATCGATCATCCCCTGGCGCTATTGTACCAGGTTGATGTTTTAATAATGTTCTTTTTTTCCTGGATTATCTCTTCATCAGATGCAGCTCTATGTGGAGGAGAGAGCCCAGAAAACATAGAGTGCATATCTCATCAAAGAGAGAACCTTTGCAGCATCTGGTGAACCTCTCGCCAGACAAATCAATGAGAAAGAGCAATGAAGCTGGAATGTTTCCTAGACTGGTTCAGTCTAGGAAGTCTGTTCAAAGTATAACAAGAGAACAGATCTTTGTGGAATGTACGGTATTTGTTATTAACTTTAAGTATGCTCTTGCGTTACTTTAATGTGTTGTAAAAGTTGTTTATACTGTGTCTTTGTGTTTTTGTTAAAACTATCTACCTGAAATGATATGTCAAAGCAATTACATGTTGGATACCTGTCTACTTACAGTGTGTGTGTGTGTGTGTGTGTGTGTGTGTGTGTGTGTGTGTGTGTGTGTGTGTGTGTGTGTGTGTGTGTGTGTGTGTGTGTGTGTGTGTGTGTGTGTGTGTGTGTGTGTGTAATTGGATCTTATTGTGTTTCCCTACCCAAATGCATTGTGATCAGCAGTACTGACGTGGCAGATGTCTCACAGATACCAACACTGTACAGTATGTTACTTGAATAACAGAATGTAAATAAATGCTCATTTTTTAAGGGATAATCAATGAAAGTGATTGATTTCACTTGCTTGTGTGCACCGCATACCAAGGAATTAACCATTTGTGACAGCAGATGTTCTGATATTTCAACTCGTTATAACAATATTTGTAGAGGCCATAATTCTATTGAACCCTGAGTTCTAATGAAGGATGACTCGGAACAATGATTTCAAAATTCACTTTTATTAAAACAGTCTGTAAAAAACTATATTAAAATGATCTAGCTAGCTTGTGTAGCTTCTGTGAATGAGTGTTCATGTTCATCTTGGCATTGCTTTAAATCCCTATAGCTATCTGAAGAGAGAATGTTGAATGTTAAATTATGCAACATAATCAGATGGTTGATTACTGCTGAACTTCAAAAACTCAACCCATTTGCCTGCTTTCGCTTTGTTAGAAATTGAAAGGTGTTATTTGATTCTTGTTTTACTATCTGTGGAGATCAAAAGTCCCCCTCTTTGTCAGACTTAAAAGAGTTCATTTGTCACTTTCACCACTTCACTTTGCTGCAAAGTCTGTCTCTCTGAATGTCTTTAAATCCCTAAAGTTATCTGAGGAGAGGGTGTTGGTCTTGACTGACGCCATGATATTCACTCTATGGGAGGAGGAAAAAGTCCCCCCTGTAATCAGCCTTCTTTTATGTTTAAAGGGCAAGATAATAATTTTGACTTGCCAATAAGTAACTAACTATAGCCACCTGGTCAAATTACTTCTTTACGAACCTACTTGTCCAATAATAGTCATGTGAATCTGAAGGTAGACTTACAGTAAGTTCAATATTGGAGCATGAAGACATCTGTAGCTATAGCTACTGTGTTAGTGTACTACAGTCACTGTGTCCCACTCATCTGTTTGTCTGCATTCTCTGTTAAAATTATGATATTTTTCCCACCATTCTCATCATCAGATATCCTGCCCTCCATCTGGCATGAATTTCTCTCTCTTTCTTTTAATTTTTTAGCTTTTTTGCTGGATGTGCTACTAACCCCTCTTGCAATATAGACTCATGACCAAGAATTCCAAGAATTTGGAACACACATTATCCTACAAAAATGTGAAGGGAGCATGTACTGTAGGCCCAGCCTGGCATGGTCAGACTAATATCACAGCTGCCATGCCACAGTACAACCCTAGACCCACAGGCCACAGCACTGCAAGTGAATCAGCTTGGCAAACACCCTGAGACAATTACGGGAGATGGTACCAATGCAAATCAATCAGTACAAAGCATAATAATGGAACACAGTATCAAAATGCACATCAAGGTCCCTCCATACTGTACACAGGTGAGAAGCATTTCTACTGTCGCAAAGGGACATTAGACAATATTTATTTTGGCTCTTTGCAGCCTATGGTTTGAAGTGGCAATGTTGCGTAATCAGGCATACTTTTGAAAATGAAAGTATATAGCTACTGTATGCAGATGAACCTCCTTTCTAGTTACTGTGGCTACTGTCATTTCCTTGACGCTGGCAGTATGTTTTCTTCATGGCTGCCATGAAGAAAACAAAAGCATTCAACATGTCATATGAAATGCCAAGAACACGATGGGCGATTGGATCATTACTGGTAAATATTGTTCTTGCTTGTATGTCTCTCTTTCTCTCTCTCTCTCTCTCTCTCTATGCAATCTTTTTTTACAGTAGGCTACACGTGTTTTGTGTGTTGTATCTTGTCTGCCATTTGAAACGACTATAGCTATGTGTTTCAGCTATTTAAAATTGTGCATAGTTCGGGGCATCATGGAAAAATAATGCTTGCTTGCTTTTCACAGCAACCAAGTAAACAGATGTTGTGTTTATTAGGTAATAACATTAGTTGTGGGTGTCTTATTTGGGTTTCACTGTTTCACACAGCATACCTATTCTGGGGGAACATTCGCCTCTACTTTTTGGGAGGATATTTTTGGATAGAGATTTGATGTTGACAGGGGGAAAACTGTCCGATAGAGTGTTTAAGTGGTTAACTTAATGCTGCCAGTCAAAACAATAGACATGACTCATTGTCCTGAGTCATAACAATGGGTCCCTTGACTCTCCCTGAATAAATAGGCTAAGGGTAAAGAAAGAAAGACACCGAATTGAGTCAGATTTGCTTTAATTCATAACGTCACTGAATAACTGATGATATTTTCATTGTCCATAGATTTTTATGATACATATCCATGTTGGACCTGCCACCACCTGTCCCCATGCAGAGTATATTATAGGGGAGAAATGCTGCTCAATGTGTTCCTCAGGTAAGAACTAACAAAACTATCTATTTGATAAATTATGTATTATTTGTGTTACCTTTAGTTATAGCCATGTGGTACATTCCAGGTACTGTACATTACATCAAATACTTCAAACAGTTGCTTCCCTCTGATTGGATTAACACGTTAATAAGGACCATAATATACCTTACAACGGGCAACCATGCTGACGTGAACAGTATTATGAGATTACATCCTGTACAGGAAAGTTACATCTATCTGTACTATCAAGAAATCTCGGTCTGTCTCACAAAAAAGTATCCGGTGCACAACTCTGTGTGCAAAGTGTGTGAGGTGTGCAGTACCAAATGGCATTTTGGACAGACCAATTAACAGTTTACGGTTACAGACAGGGGTGTCTGACCAAATTCTTGGCCTTGGGGAAAAGGATTCAGTGTGGGCCCCCAATGAATGTTCGTTCATCATAGGGGGAGGGGGCTTTTCAGGGCCCCCATTCACCTTGGGCCCTAGCAACTTTTCCCCCCTACAGAGAACCGAAAAAGTAAAAAATATATATATATATATCAGCCCAAGGTATGGTATGGTATGGTATGGTATGGGTTTATTGCTTAGTCCCCAAAGGGAAACATGTTTTGCCACCAGAGCGAATACAAATACACAAAATCAATGACAACATAAAACAAACATAGAAATACACAACAAATAACAATAACAGACTTTACAAGTTACATGTCACCCTCCCAAAAACCAAGCTAGCGATGTACGTTAACGCTAAGGAATCTAACAGCAGCAGGAACAAAGGATTTCTTCATTCGCTCAGTAGATATTATAGGCATCAAAAACCTGTTGCTGAACTTGCTACGCAGGTCCTTAAATACCTTATAGAGAGGATGGCCTTCAAAGGAAAGAATAGTGTTCAATTTGGTCCTCATTCGCTTGGCTATAGTGATATCCAAAGTATCCTGAGGGAGGCCAATCACTGAGCCAGCCTTTTTAATCAATTTATTGATTCGGTTTTTATCATCGGCCGTGATGCTGCCCCCCCAGCAGAGCACAGCATAAAAGAGGACACTAGCAAGGATACCTTGGTAGAATACATGAAGAAGTGGCCTACTGATCTCAAAAGATCTGAGCTTTCTCAAGACAAGAAGGGCCTGAGAAAGACGCATAAAAGTGTCTTTGGGAGATTGTATGCATCGGCTTCACTGATTGCCTACAGTATAAACTGCAGAAACTGCAGTATAAACTGAAATGAAATGGTCTGTCCAACAGGAGCCCGGGTTCATAAACATTGCACAGAGTTCTCCAGTACATCCTGCATACCCTGCAATGAAGGAACCTTCCTAGACCAGCCTAGTGGACGTACACAATGTTTTTCATGTACCAGCTGTGATACAGGTACATTTTCTGTAAACATTATAGGTTTAGTATAAATGGTTTCACAGTCAGGGATTATACACCTTATGATTTGTATACTGTTGCTTTTCAAGTCTAAATCACATGTTTCGTCATTTAATGTCTGATTGCGACCGTCAGGTCACAGTTACTATCAAAACCTCCACCGGCTGTCAGTCAGTCTGTCTGTCTGTCAGTCAAGTCACACGTCACACTTTTCCCCTTCTCATATCGCCGCCACCGTTGCCCCGATCCATGCCAAACTTTGCACACACACTTCTCACATGGCCCTCTTCTAGCGCCACCATGAGGCCGATTCTTGCAAAACACATTTTTGGACACTGCTCCTACAGATTTTGCCCTAAAATCACACAAAGCGGTATAGAGTCCTGGCATCAACATGGATCTGTCCCATTTAGCGCCACCATCAGGCCGATTTTTTCAAAAACATTTTCGGACACTGCTCCTACAGATTTTGCCCTAAAATCACACAAAGCGGTGTATACATGTGACCTGACGGTCGCTTATCTCCCGATTAGGGAGTCTTACTGGTGTAGGCTACTCCTGTAAAACCAAATGAACATGAACTGATATCAAATCTTTAACTTCCTTTCAATGTAATGAACAGCTTCTGGTATGAAGGTGAAGAGGCCTTGCACAACAACATCAGATGCAGTGTGTGAACCACTAGAGGGATTCTATTGTAAAGACAGAAGAGAGGATGGTTGTATTGAAGCACAGAGACACAACACATGCAAACCTGGTCAATACATCAGTCAAAGAGGTGGGTCTAATTCAAGAGAAATGAGTGAAAGGAATAATTCAGGATTTAAGAAGCCAATGTGATTCATCAGGAGTCCGAACTGGTCATTTCTGCAAAACACAGAGTAGGGCCTACTTTGCTGACTGTTTTGGTTTCTGAGAAATGTAAATGAAAACGAACACCTCCTATGCTATAGTACCATTAAAACATGTAGTTAACTATTTTCAAAAGTCTTTAAAAGTCATAGAGTGTGAGATTTAAAACAACAATTGTCTACTTCTGATGTCAGAACAAGTAACGTCTTGATGCAATCAGACAGGTTTCTTTTTATTAAAATACGGTAGCCATTATGTTTAACCTGAATCAATTTACCTTGTGTTGTTGGGATTGCAATCTTTTGTTATTTTTACTACCAGAATAGAGAAGTCAAAATGGTTTGGTCAAAATGGCTGGTTTCAATGTATGCCATGTGTGTTTGTTTAGGAACATCTTCTACAGATACTGTGTGCACTGACTGTACTGGTGATACATATTCAAATGGTACATTTACAACTTGTCACTCACACACAGAGTAAGTGTAACTTAGAGAAGAGTGAATTCCAACCATCATCATATAAAACCATAAAGTGGTCATATACCAATTACAATGTTTCTTCTGTTCTCCCAGCTGTGAATCTATTGGACTTCATCTAATAAAACCAGGATATCACTCAAGCGATTCTACATGTGGAGAAAGTTCTAATTCAAAAACGGATGTTGGTGTTATTGTTGGTGTTGTTGTTGGGGTTGTGATTCTGCTAGTGATTATATCATTATCCCTATATGCATGGTGCCGTCTAAGAAGAGGAGGTAAGCTTACATTTCTAAAAACTTCAGCTTGTACAGTAATAGTCATGCTTGCTGTGTTATTGTGATGTCATAAACTGACAGATCTCATTGTTATTCCACAGAATGGAGAATAGTGCAGGTTTGTTTCCCCAAACTCTTCTATTTAACTTTTAACTTTTGTAAGAGGATACATCTAAATGAAAACATTACATTGATGTGTATGTTGTTGCATCTTGCTCATTTTGAATAATATGTTTTATTTTCAAGGCCACAACAGAACCCTCACAACCAGATACACAGGTAGGATGCCACTGAACACATCTCCTTACTTAATAAATGCATACTACTGACCAAAGACTGTCAAAAGGTATTTCAGATGTCTCAACAATAATCACCCCCACCCCGCCGCCCCAGGTTTCAAGCATCTGATTCTCCATCACTACACCTACAAACAGAGATGTCTTCCTAACACCACACAGAATCACCAGGACAGAGTTTGTGATATTTATGTGATGTGATATTTATGGTATCTCTATTATTATATTATAATTATAATCTTAGCCCTATATTTCATTGCTGTCTTGCGGAACATGCCATACTAAAATGTCTCTGCTTAACTGACAAATAAATAGAGTTGACCCCTCTTCATTCTTGAGTCTCTTGATTTGTGCTCCCTCTAGCTATGATCTGAACACATTACACACAGACAGCCGGCAGCAATGTTACATAAATTCAGATCAAATCCTCCTTTCATTTGACTTGAAGACTGACCAACCTTCCAGGCTTCTGACTCTGATTGTTTCTGCCTCATGAAGATGAAGTTATGTTTGTCTTATGTAGCCTAGTTGGTCCTTATTCATTATTGATTAATCAGTAATGGTTTAACTGTCTGCTTGATCACTTGATGGAGGAGCAGGAGCTAATTGGAGCACTGATGTATGTTAGAGGCTAACCTTTCTAGTGCAAAAATGACAACCAAGGTAATCAAAAAAGTCAACCAAAGAATTTGTTTCCTGCAGAGGATCGCCCCGCTGGTGAATAGCAAAACACAGAGGACTCTAGTAGATGCACTTATTCTGCCCCCCATTGACTATGGTATCACAATGCCCCAAATCCCTTAAAGTTAAAGCTCCAAACAGCCCAAAACAAACTGATTTAGGGTCCTGTTTGGCCTTTTTTCATGGGCCCACCTCAGTACAGCATCTTGTACAAGAATCACTACACCAAGGAGTGTAAATCCCTAACCTCCTTCAAAATTGGTCTGAAAAGACGGCTGCTTCTCGAAACGTACCCATACTCACCTCCCCTTTTCCACTGTAAATATCTGCTTCTTCTGTTTATTTAATTTACCTATATATTGTTCCTGCCTTGGTAATTGATGTTATCCTATGCATAGTACTGTGTTCTATCCTTCTGTCTTTCAATGTTATGTGAGATACATGAAGTGGTTCCTGTGTAAATAAGCCGAAAAGCTTACTAGGATCTCCTTTTAGTTGACCTTGTACCAGTGATTTGTACTGTCATGAAACTGTACTTTTTCCAATGCAAACTTCTAATAAATTCTTCAATCAATGAACCAAGCCTATACTCTACTTAATAGGCAGATCTTATGCAATTCAGAGTAAATTCTCCTAATTCCTTTAAATCGGAATAAGGATGAATGACTGGGACATCTGGCTGTGAGGCAGAAAGACTCCTACATAACCTTTGGAGTCAATGGATGATAAACTCAGATCAATAAAGATCAGAAACTTATAAAGAGGACAATTCACTCTTTGTCACGTCCCGCCCCATGTCGCTCTGTTACTAGGTGGGACAGAAAAGCCAGGGAAGACTTTTTTGATTGTATTTTAATTGTAATTCTGCCCATTTAAAATATATGTACCCAATAGAATATCTTAGTTACATCGATATCGTTCATGTGAACTAGTTTGTTGAAACTTATTCATTATAATTCTGGCTGGAATTCAGCCTTCAACCGCCAGCAGCGGGGGTGAGACCTCCGCATCAGTCACAATGCAGAAGTCTAGCAGGAGATGTCTATGCAATGCTAGTAATCCACATAGTGATTTTTGAGCGGTGGTCACAACGCTCCTATACGTGGCCGTGTGTGTGGGTCTGTCTGTCTGTCTGCGTGTCTGTCTGTCTGTCTGTCTGTCTGTCTGTCTGTCTGTAGCCTGCAGTAACCTTTTCTGACCACACATGTTAAGGGAGGGGCGCTGTTGTTCAGGCCAGGCCAGACCAGGCACACACACACACACACACACACACACACACACACACACACACACACACACACACACACACACACACACACAGGGGGGAAGGGGGGGGGGGGGGGGGGGGGGGGAACCACCGCTCAGTTCACACGGGTGTGATTTTTTTTTATCATTTCAACAAATATTCACTGTGTATTCACTCCATTGTGTTCCAAAATGTTCCTATTTATCATGACAAAGAAAAATATAAAATACAAATAAATATCAATTTAAAATTACACTCTTTCCATTTATGTGAATGAAAGAAAGAGGACTTTGTCCCACTGCATATCTCCTCCCCCTGTAGCAAAAGAGAAGGATTTTTCTGGTTGGCCAGTCAGGGACCAATCAGAAGGCTTACAAAGGGTGAATTGTAACAAACGTGTTACATTCCTTGGGCGAAATTTCGGCCTCACAAAACTATGAAAAGTGATGAGACATCACTTATTTTTGATCACTCATCACTTTTCACAGTTTTGTGGGCCTGAGATTTTGCCCAAGGAATGTTTTTCATGCAAAACAAAAGCTTGCAATAGATTCAGAATCATGAAGAACCCCTAGTTTGACCCCTCACATCCTACTTAAAGCAGATTTTTTTCTTTTTTAAATATTTTTCTTTTCCTGTATAGTGAAGTCGATGGGACAGTGAATATACAAATGGCCATAACTTTTTTAGCGATGTTTCCGGCAGAGCAGGCCTCTCATTCTGTGGACCTTAATGACCAAACTAAAAACAGAAATAAAAAGTACGGCATAACATCACAGGTCATCTCACATTCTGGGTAACTGGGTCCCTGGCTATCAGGACTTGATTTCATGCTATACAGAGAGAGAGGCTGAATCATGGGAATGTTTAGTGTATACCTGTAGTTCGGCAATTTTAATATAAACTAGCCTTCCCCCCGTGGTGTGAAGCTGGGAGTGCGCTGCTTGTTGACGCCCATTTGTGATGTAAATCGCATCACAGGACAAAGCCGCCTACAGGCCAAAATTTGGGAAAATATTTTAAACATTTGGGGATTATGAGAAGTAGAGACACATTTGAAGGTGATAAAGTTGATGTTGGGCAAGGTACATGCGTTATTGATTTTTGTATTATGTTTTTTAGACAATTGAACAACTGCTGAATGTGGAGTTACAGATGGAAACACAAAGGGACAAACACACTATTTTTTGGTGCGATTCTGATTAGGTTGTGGGATGTGTCATTTTCAGTTCTGTGTATTTTGTCACATGAGTGACATATAGAACCAAAACAAAGACTGTAAAGAGGAACTAAAATGCTGACCTAGTTTCACTTTGACTAAGGACTGTATAGTTTTTTGGAAGAACTTGATAGAATTGTCAATGTTCACAAAAATATAAATCTCAGCCTCTGAGAAACATGAAATAAAAAAAACACTTGAGAGTTAAAACGTTGTCTACTGAAAATGACTTTAATTTACCCAACTGTTCTTATTTTTAATACAACAATAAAACAAACAACAAACAAACAAATAAATAGAACATAAATGGAATGGTTCCAGTAAATACATAAATGGTCCTTGTGCATGTCCAATATCATGTGACTTTTTAGACAGTTTGACTTATTCTAGATGACAAACCACGGTCAAAGCCACAGTCCAGAGTCTAGACATTAACCTCAATATAATCTTATCTTTTCCTTTGAATTGCTATGTGGGCTGTAAATAAAGGATTGATGGATTCATTATACTTCTCTCAGTATCAGCAGAAAGATACATTCATAAGACACATAAAACAATCAGATCATTGATTATCATTCAATGTATTCAACACATTATTCTAATTATTGTGTGCACACAGACATATAAATTACATTTTGCAATAAGCCTTTAATTATGTTGGAGTCATGAGCTTTCCTAGGCATGTGATAGGCAAATGTGATAGTGAAAGTATTCTGAATTAAATGAAAGTATTATATAACAGAGAAGCACTCCGGTGAGTAGGCTACACTTGATTTTACTGGTCATATTTGTATTAGTTATAGTCTTTGTAGGTTATGTGTTGGCTTTTGTTCACATGATCAATGTTAGGCTACTTGACTGACAATAAGAGGAGAGAGCAAGCTGTGAAAGGTGTTACACAATCGAGTGCAGTTAACCATGTAGGCTACACTACGTACTTTTAAGTAGTTATATATGCCCTATGTTTGTCTTTTTCTACAGATAATCTCACTTTTGTTTTGGATACCTGCTTGATGATGCCGTTCGTTAGTTGTCCTTTAACAACTTATCTGAAATGTTGAGAAAACATTGTCCGAATCGGAATGGAACATTACTGGTAGGTTAATATTATTTAGTTATCCAGGGGTCCCATTAACTTAAAGGTGATACACCATGCATTTAAAAAGTATTTATGTCATATTGTTTATGTCCCAAAAACGTTTTTCAAAAGGTTTGAGGCTAAATTACCACTCCTGAATAGAGAGCCTCTCTCATTTTTGAGTGGCTCTCAGAGCATTTCAGCTGCAGTACCACCTTTGGCCTGAACTGCGCCCCCCCCCCCCCCCCCCCAAAAAAAATCTTTGAAAAAAAAAAATCTGTTGAAAAAAAAATTTCTTTTTGAAAAAAAAAAAAAAAAGAAAAAAAAACGGCCGATGATGACGTCACAATCGGCAACAAATCTGGACAGCCTGTTTTAAGAACCCGTGGGATACTTTTAACCTTTGCCTTCTCAAAACCAGAGAAAGACACAACGGTCAGAAATGGGACTTTGTGAGGATAGAAGGTGCTAGTGGGACCCCAAAAAAAGGTTTTAAAATAGAAAAAGTGAAATTTCATGGTGTATCACCTTTAACTATAGGCCTACAGGAACACATCAAAATAAATATGCTTTAAGTAGCTTGTGAGGGGTCAAACTAGGGGTTTTTCATGATTCTGAATCCATTGCAAGCATTTGTTTTGCACAAAGTCATGTCATCAACATGGATCTGACCTGACGGTCGCTTATCTCCCGATTTAGGGAGTCTTACTGGTTAAGTAGCCTATGCCTGGTTGTCAGGTGGGTGGTGAGTGGCGACCCAGCTGAAGTTAGCCACACCCACAGTGTTGGGTGTATGGTAAAAGGGGAGGGGATGAGTTTATGATGTCATTAACTCAGTGTTTTTCAGTTGGGCCTTTTGACTCAGAGGCTTTCAGCTTTCAGGAAGCAACCAAAAATACACAGGGAAGGCAAATTTGCACATTATAACTCCACCTGGTGATCTATTATGTTAACTTCATAGACACATGAAAAGGTACAAAACTATGGCACCCCCTCTTTAAACTGTCACAATATGTCCATAAATGGACATTCCCAGATATGGGCTTAATATTGATGGAATAAAAGGGATTCTTTTCATCTATACAATATTCTATTGAGCATTCCCAGATATGGGCTTAATATTGATGGGCATAAAAGGGATTCTATTGTGTGGTTGCCCTAACAGGGCATATCTGGAAATCAGATGTAGAGGTCAGCTCCATATACAGTAATATGGAGATCTAGATGATGATCCAGTTGTCTCCATGTATGGATATCCAGGGTTTAATCTTTGATGAGGTGATGTAACAACAATGTGATGTCACAATGTCAACAAACAGGTCAGCAGCTAATATCTGCTATAGACATTGATCGCGGACAAGTTACTAGTAAGACGCCTCAGGGCGACAATTCTTGGCCATTTGGCCAGTGATGTATATCGGACCAGTTACCCATATATGGAGACCCCTGCATGATAGTCAACAATGTTATGTCAAAACATGCCCATATATGGGCATTCCCAGATATGTCCTTAATATTGATGACATCAGAAATCTCCATATATGGGTGTTAGGATATATTATGATACATAATTATGTTATTGGTGTATGAGTCTCATATGACCATATAAAGGCATAATATGAACTGAACGTACAGTATATAAGAGACCACATTTTGGTCGCATACTGTAGGTTCAGGCAAACTGATTAAAGGTCATAATAACTTTGAATGCCCTGAATAGAATCATGTTTTGGTTTAGACTGTATGTCACCAGACTCACTGTCTTCCTCTGTCTGATATAAGTCACTGTGGAAAATTACCAACACTACGTGTCACTTTCTTCCTGTTACTTCCTTGTTATGATATGGGAACGAATGAATAAGTTCCACGCTTCTTACTGTCATAAACTGTATGTCTTTATATACATGTTTTCCTCCATCTTGGAGGAGAGAGAGAATGCTCGACCTACCGTTAGGGTGGGGAGAGATTTAGAACTGTCTGTCTACCTTGTCTGTCTCTCCTCAATACAGCAATATAAGAAATATAGTCCTTTGGCTCGTCTCTTCTTATTTTAACTATGGATTTAGAGATCCATATTTATCTTTAATAATTTATCTAATAATAATGGTCCTTCTCGACTGGAAAAGCTGCGGTGCGTTTGACCAGCCAGGGGGGGACTTGAGGAACCGGTACTGATAGTACGGTCCTTCTCTCACCAGGGCTGGCCAAAACGCTCCGACACGCTTTAAAAGAACAGCTGCCAGGAATTCTCTACATTGCTGTATTTTCAGACAAAGGGTTTTTATTGGACAACAGTGTTATGAGTTTTGGATTAATGTGGACCCGCGTGGACATCCATCAGCACCGGACCGTGTGACGAAGGGTTGGATATCTCCACCGATGCTCTCCGTGTGCGGTGCTATGGGATCTCCACGCCTGGCAAATTCCTAAGATGATTAAGATAAGTACATATTTACTTAGTCCCCGTAACGTGTCGTGTCTTTGAATTTTGAATTAACGATGTTAATGTAATGATAATTTATATGATTTGTGAAATATGTTCTCCCTCCGTCGGAGGAATGTTTTGGTTTGACACGCGTTGTAAATTAATCCTTATCTAGACAGAATGGTCGTAAAACTCTTTGTTTCATCTTACAAAGTTTAAGGGTGGTACGTAACTCCCTAATCTATTTTTAACTATTTCTCTGGTTTGGTCTCGCTCTCTCATTGTGATGAGGAGGCAGACACAATACTGATTTTCAGACTTTAACTTTTTTTCGGTACAGTCGTTTTTGTTTTGTCAGTTTGTTTGGACCCTTTGAATGGTCATTATTTGTTTGGCTTATAACCTAGGGCGTGTGCTTTCTAGTCAGCCTGATTAAAACCGTGCTCATAGTCAGTTTGTGGTTATAGCTTGTTATGTCTGGACCCTATGAATGGTCAGTATTTGTCAGTTTATTACTGTTATGTTCACTGTACCGATAATACTGTGTTTACTCTACGCCTCTCACTCCCTCGCTTGCCCTCGCGAAGCAGAGTGGGGGATTCAGAAGCAATATGTTTATCTTTAAGACCGTTTTTATGGAGCAGTTCTGTTTTCTGTAATATTAAGTACTTTTAAGACGTTTTAAAAGTTCTCTGAGAAATTAAAGTTAAGATTTAAGATTAAGAATAACTAACTCAAATTAATGATGTCTAAATTAATATAATATGTTGTAACGTTAAGTTTTAAAACCTCCTGGAGGATTCTGGGTGTGATTCTGTGAGAATGAATTTACTGTACTGTATGTGTGCGTGCGTGCATGCATGTGCGTGTGAGTTAGAGGTGGAATGTGTGAGCTCCACCCCCCCCTCTCTCTTCGTCAACGCGTGTGTGCCGTCCCAATAATGTATGTGTGAGTGCGGGCATGCGCCTGTGTGTGCGTAAATGTCGCTCTGACCCTTATCTCTTTCACTCCCTGAGTGCGTGCGTGAGCGTGCGTGTGACTGTGATTCATGCCTTTTGAGGTGTGTGCGTATGTGTGCCTGTCTGAGAAACCACCTGGAGCCTTCAAGGTCAGATGGTCTGTGTGTGAGAGAATTGTTTTGGGAACAAGTGTCTCTGTCTCTTCCATTTTCAACAACATTCTGACTGTTTACTGTCTATGGTATTTTGTTTAAGTTCTATCCTGTCTTGTTATGAATACATTTTAGAAAAACTCCATTACCCATAAATCTCTGTTGGGAACGTCATGTCCCTGGTTACCATAACAACCAAATTAAACCCATTGTTGAGAAGGACACAAGGTCGCTTCTCGCACTTAGGGCGTATTACTTATCACTGACTCCCCTGTGCCCAAGCTGCTACTGTACTGTACTGTAGTGCATGAATTAAAGATTTAAACAATTTAAATTATTTTATTTAACTTTTATGTCACAACTATAAGTTGTAACAAGAAGGGGAGTGTTTAATATATTTTAATTGTTTAATATATTTAAATTTTGATTTGATTTTAATTTTAATTTGATTTTAATTTATTTAATTTGTTTTTTCATCGATTTAAGATTTATTTGAAACTTAATTTGAAATGTTTCTGTTACATGGGCTGACGGTGACGGAGAGAGGACTGCAGTGTGGGGAAGGAGGAGAATCGGGTCATCATCGAAAACCACCTGACTGATGGGGTGCAGACGAACCACGACCTGAGGCCCGGCCAGACCAGTGCACGAGCCAATCAACCGCAGCGGCACGATGTAAAAATCGTGCCTTGTCGGTGAGCTAAGTTGCACTGTTGTTGATGCCATGTGTAGTACAAACACTATCATGATGAACTAAATTGTTTGGAAACAGTAAACTGGCCAAGTCCTCTGCCCCGTATAGGAACTACCTGAGAAGACGACCGAGACCCAGAAGAACCGGCCCCACATCAACTGCATCCTGCGTCCTCCTCCCTCACGTCTCTACAATGCCCCACCACATCATCGTCATCATCATCATCATCATCATCATCATCATCGTCATCATCATCATCATCATCATCATCATCATCATCATCATCATCGTCATCATCATCATCATCATCATCACCGTCATCACCGACTTTTCAATTCATCTTTTATACAGTTTTCTTTCTTTATTTGTCTTCATTCATCTGTACAAACGATGAATGATGTGTCACATTTCTTTAAACTTTAAGGATTTATTCCAGTTCCCTTTAAAAAAAATATTACAGTCCTTTTCGAAATTTGAATTTATAAATATTATTAAAGTCTTCATAATATTATTATTATTATTACCCTGATAAAATGTTTAATATGGAGGTCATATGAACCTCATACAAATATGAAAAGGATAGATTGTTAGGATAAATTATGATACATAATTATGTTATTGGTGTATGAGTCTCATATGACCATATAAAGGCATAATATGAACTGAACGTACAGTATATAAGAGACCACATTTTGGTCGCATACTGTAGGTTCAGGCAAACTGATTAAAGGTCATAATAACTTTGAATGCCCTGAATAGAATCATGTTTTGGTTTAGACTGTATGTCACCAGACTCACTGTCTTCCTCTGTCTGATATAAGTCACTGTGGAAAATTACCAACACTACGTGTCACTTTCTTCCTGTTACTTCCTTGTTATGATATGGGAACGAATGAATAAGTTCCACGCTTCTTACTGTCATAAACTGTATGTCTTTATATACATGTTTTCCTCCATCTTGGAGGAGAGAGAGAATGCTCGACCTACCGTTAGGGTGGGGAGAGATTTAGAACTGTTTTGTCTTCTTTGTCTGCTCTCTCAAGAATACAGCAATCTAAAGAAATATAGTCCTTTGGCTCTTTGTCTTATTTTAACTATGGATTTAGAGATCCATAATTTATTTATTAATGGGCATAAAAGGGATTTTGTTTCTGGGAATGCCCATATATGGACTTTTTATTTAATTTTATCCTTTATTAATAATGATATGTATCCATATACATACAATATATGTTATGCCCATACATGGAGATCCCTATCTGAACCAGCCAGCAGCCACACATATATGGGCCATGTCTATGGCCCCCCTTGTTATTCATGGATTGCATGTAGTCCTCATAGAGTATATAAAATAGAGAGCGGACGAGCCCCGCCCCCACTATCATTTCAATGCAAGTGCTCAGTGGCGTTTTGAAGCAACGGCTACATGCTAGCATGTAGCTAATCCAGGTGCATTCTGGGGGAAATTGGAACCAGATCTGGTTCCAAAATGACGTCACGCTGCTCTCCGCTCAGAGGAAGGATTGTCTGGAGTGGAGGGGGCGGGGCCAAAATGCGTGTTTAGGCTGCAGTTCCAACTTTGGCCACCATCGGGGTTGCTTCAAATCTAGCCCTGGGTTCTGGGGGCTTGGTAGTCCTACACCCACCATCTTGAGGACCAACACAGGTGTTCTGATTGGTGTAGAACATTAGTTCTATGCCAATCTGGCACATTGAAACACCTGTGTTGGTCCTCAACATGGCCGTTTAGGACTACAAATGCAACCCATGAATTGATGACATCGGGACAGGGATCTCCATATATGGGCATAAAATGGACAAGGACGTAATTTGCAAGTGTGATCTGGGAAAGCCCATATATGGGCATGTTCTGACATCACATTGTCGACTATTTATGGGCATAAAATATATGGGCATAAAAGGGACAACAAGCCAGAGCGTGATGTCAGAGAGGCAAACCCATTCTGTTAAGAGTGGTTCCGCTGACGTGACATCACAGTGACATCAGAGCATGATGTCAGAGCGACAAACCTATAGAACCATACACAAACCCATAGAACCATAGACTGTAAAAAGCTGCGACATTTCTCATGGTAGGCTATACTGCGACCTTTGGTCGCAACAAGAATAGCAGTCAAGACTGCTGCTGACCGCTGAGGTCACCATCCATTAGTTGCGACCGTAGGTCGCATTTACTACCAAAACCTCCACCGGCTGTCCGTCCCTGAGTCACACATCACACGTCACACTTCCTACAGATTTTGCCCTAAAATCACGAAAATCTCTACACAGTATGTCTACACTCATGTCATCAACATGGATCAGGAAGATTTTGGAAAAACAAATCTTTGCCCTATTTGTGGAGATATCTCCCGATTGAGGAGTCTTACTGGTGTACACTGTACACAGAGTACAGTGTACAGCCTGCCCGGAATCCAAAATGACAACCTTGTGTGTAGGAGGCAGCTAACCCAAGCTAACCTCTAGCCCAGGGGTTTTCAAAGTGGGTGACGGGGCACCCTGGGGTGCCGTGACGGCAGTCCAGGGGTGCCGCGGGATAATTTGATAATATTTGGAATTTATTTGGACACTTGAAGAATTATTTAGTATCATTTTAAACTTGAAGTACAAAGTTATTTTCAGTCAGTTCTAACCAAAATGGCTATTATCTCAACGTTTTCCTCGCAAAATAATCACTAAAATATCGTCACTGTCAGGCAGAAACCTCTGTCGCACAAAACTAGTGAAAACAGCAGATCTACAAGCACACAACGAGGCGTTGTGTGCTTGTAGATCTGCTGTTTTCACTAGTTTAGTACATTTTATAGATGATAAATACAAGACGAACGGTTTGGTTTCCACCCGACAACAACGATATGCTATAAATCTAAGGTGCTGGGAGTGAAAAATTATAATGTAGGGGTGCCTCAGATTAAAAAAATATTGATGGGGTGCCCTGAGACAAAAAAGTTTGGGAACCCCTGCTCTAGCCTAGCTGCAGCTAGACATCCCCACACATGTTAAAACAAGGAGGGGATTATACTGCAGTTAGTTAGTTAGTACTAGCCCTTACCCGTTCAAAGATATGAGCTCCGAAATGATGTGCAGTGTGTGGGTTATGGGATGTGCACTGTGCACACAGTATATGAGGGATGGAAAGTAACTTTAACTGGTGCTTGCATGATAATATGTAGGAGCATCAATGTAAGAAATACCCGTTTTGTTTAATGGCTACAGAGATACTGTGTTCCCGCCCACCCGCCTGCACACACACCCGCCTGCCCCCCCCCCACACACACACACACACACACACACACATAGCTGGTTAAACATGTTGCCTCATGCTAGATGCAGAATAGATATGCCTCATGCTAGATGCAGAATAGATAGTAGATACACCAGAAAAATGCTAATATACAGCATACGATTTGTGAAAGTGACAAACGGGCTTCACAGTTATGTCAGGTGTGTTCATATGCTAATGGTGATGCGATTTCAGATCAATTGCTCCAGCCACTGAGGAGAAACACTGTTACAGACGGACACTCAGACAGACGGACAGACATTCGGAAAATTATATGTTTGATAGGCTGGCCCCAGGCTAGCTAACCTCACCACAATGAATACCAGGCTTTCTGCAGCACCTGTGGGAAGCCTGGTTTCTATTGCGAATAAACCAGTGTGATCCGGATTAGAGCCCGCCTACTGTGTATCCGGTTATTTGCACGCACTTATAATAGTTGTCTGGCTACGCGAGACTAACGCACTTATAACAAACGTTTCCGTATCCGCCCTCGTATGATCCGCTCCGTATAAACGCAGTCTAGGGGGAGCCAAGCAGGAAGGCAAAGCAGAGGCGTCAATTGGGTATGGCAAGCTATGGCAGCTGCCATACCTTGGCTACAGGGGGAAATAATCAAATCTACTGTAATCGTGCCTGTTGCTAAGGAATGGCAACGTGACTGGTGTCTTGCAAAACACCACCCAGCTAACAATTTTCCCGATATTTCTGACGTGAGAACGTCCTCACGCCGCCTCGCGATCGCCATTAGCGTGTCGTTCGCCAGGCGTGTTACGCTGCGATAACGTCACGTCCTTGATCAGCGCACGCCAAGCTTTACGCCAAGCCTCCAAACGACGTCACTCCGGCGGAGCCCGGCGTGCGGCGATAGCGAGCCTATAGCGTGACACCGTCGTATAGCAACATCATTATGCCCCCCCCCCCCATATATTGTGTACCCTCCTCCCCTCCCTTCCACCCATATTTATACAATCAGTTGAGGCACAGACATTAACTTCGTTTTCTTCTTTTTTTATTAAAATGTACACAAGCAACAAGCAATCACAATTATGTACCAGGCAGGATGATATATCAGTTGTACAGATGTGAATCTCTTATTTTGTTCTTTTTGTTTACAAGTGCTTTACAATTACTGTGCATAGTACTGTCTGTCATTCAATTTTATGAGTTAAGAGCAGTGGTCCTCAACCTTTTCTGGCCGTGACCCCAAAAATAATCATTTTAACTGGGGACCCGCCCCTACCCTGACAAGCACTAAGAGTTGAGACATTACATTTTGTAGAACACAGTTCTATTGTGAAAATAGCAGATCTACATGCTCACAAGCATGTAGATCGGCTATTTTCACAATTTCTGCCTCTAATATTTGACAAATTGGCCCATGTTTAATTTGTCATTTTAAATTAAAAAGTCCTTCAATTGTCCCTTTAGAAATGTGCAGATACCCTCTGCAGTGTTGAGTGAGAAAACAATGTTGCACATTAAGGTAACCACTGAGTTAGAGAATGATATCAATGAAAATAAGCCCTTGCAAAACCTCCAATAAAAACTTCAAGCAATCAATGTATTACACAAAGGTTGCCATCTTTATATCATCGACAACTGGTAAACCTGCCTGAAAATAATTTAAACAAAGTATGGGTGGGTTAACAGTGAATTTTGATATCCTAAAGGCTCTGCTATCTATTATTTTGGGAAAGGTTAATCATTTATCCTGTATGCTAAAAACAGAAAGGTGTAAACATAGCCAATATCCAAGCTCAATACACATGTAACTTTTCTATAATAGTTTAAACTGTACTGTGGCACTGAAGAGGTACAACATATAATAACAGTATAACCACATGTATATCGGAGGACATTGTAAACATTAAAAGTATTTAGTCTTTCTATAGACAGATTGTGTGCATGCTGTCAACCCTAAAAATGAATTACAGTACCATCAGAGCTGGCATTGGACAGAATTGGAACCAAATTCCCATCATCAGTTTGTTTCATGAAGGGTATGTAAAATTAATTCAAATAGAAAAGTTAAACTGATCCACTTATGAAACTAACATGAACTCATATCTGCAGCACCCAGATATAAAATGGTGGGGATGAACAATATTTTTTTTTTACTCTAGAAACAATATTCAAAAGGTTTAAACACAAAACATCCTTTAGGTAGAGAACACTGGGAAGGTCAATGAACTTTGTTTACGGGTGGTGAGCGTCCCATAGAATGCTTGGCATGGGGACGGAGCGACTATGGTATTCTGGGCTGTGCTGCTTTCGTCTAACGTCGGAGGTCCAACTTGGTGTCGCGTAGCCATGCCAACATCTTGGGTCCTAGGTCGAGAGGCTTTATATGGTCAGCAGTTCAGTTGCCGGCGTGGTAGGTGGCAAGACTTGAGTCTGCTTAGAGGCGCTGCTGGTGTGGTGTAGGATATGCCAATCAGTGCTTTCCTGGCCAGGACGAGGGTGGCAGCCTTCCATCTGACGCCGGCCGGGGCTGTGGTGCGTCTTGTCGCCAGTTAACTGTGTCATCGGCTCTGGAATGATAAAGAACAGATCATTTAGTGTGTATTTTAGTTATCACATTATGATTACAAAATCTCTCCGAGCCAAAAAAGGCTTATCTACAAGCTCACAACGCATCACGCTGTGACGTGTTGTGAGCTTGTAGATAGTATATTTTTGTCTTACTGTGAGCTTACCAGGGAGCTGGATGTACTGTAGGACTTCATGCAGCTAGGTGTGGGGACCGGATCTTCCTGCAGGAGGATGTACAACAGAGAGAGTGTGTCAATAATTGAATAAATGCAAAAAAAAAAATAAGGTGCCAAAAAGAAATAGAGCAATGATAAAGGGAGGTTTAAAAAAATGTGTCCATAACAGTCACGTACTACATAAGCATCTCACCTTGGGCTGCAGTGAAGATGGCATAGTGGTGGTCGATTTAGACTTGGGGCCAGGAGGTGAAGGCATGGAGACCTAAGATAGATAGATAGATAGCTTTATTATCCCACAAGGGAAAACTGACAGTGCACACTGTCTGTCAGGGTCCATTTGGTTCCATGTGTACACTCTAGGGCTGACCTTCAATTACTTTTTTCATAATCGAAGCTTAATCGAAGCTTTCTTTCGAACTTCGAAGCTTCGATGACGGCGACCGGGGGGGGGGGGGGGGGGGGGGGGGGGTAGGGAGCAAAAGTTTATCGGTTACATAAGTGATAACCGTTAAGGAAATGTGTTTAAAAATGCGCGATTTACACAATTTTAAAAGGGAAAACACACCAGTTTTTTCCTCATAATAATGCTCCTTGTTTTCATTAAATAGTACAACAATACAACGAGGAAGAAGAAGATACGAATGTTTTCTACATTAAAGAAAGGTGTTTTTGCAGGACAAGTAGGATTGACATAATCACATCACGTCAGTAATGTAACAAAGCGCGGCTGCAACAGCAAACACTGCAGCGCGACTCGAGCCCTATATAACAAACAGATTAACTCCCAAGTCCCAAGGTGTTGTACACGCTAATGTAATAGTAGATTTTATAGTAAATAATTGCACTGCACTGTGTCTGAATTAAAGTTCCACACTCATCAACCGAAAGCTGATGGTCAGGCTCAGACAACGTAGCCTACTCTATGCGGGCGCGACGACTATTGAGCTTGCAGCAGATCCGATATAAACTTCATCAACACCACGACAACGTAACCCTAGCAAGTTGGGTTTTAAGCTCTTTTTTCCTCTTTAAAACGGGATCGACGCTGACGGGGTCCGTTTTGTAAAATCCAATTTTCGCTGTTTGTTTCCTTGCGTTGAGTTGTGTGTCTGTCAGCGAGTGGAAGACAGCAAACGCATGCATGGATCATGTTACACCGACAATGGTTTGATAACGAAATGTGTGACTGCATCGCATAGTTGCATTGGGTGATGTTACTCAGACATTGGTGTCACACATTTCGGTGCCAAACGCATGTCGGTGTATATGTGACAGCGCGCTGTCTTTTCTTTTTTTTTCTTCATGTTAACACGTGTGTGAGAAGGGGGTGACGCTATCAGGCTAGAGTGGAGCGAGGCGCATGCAAGCTAAGGCACGCGGCCCCCCCAAAGGACAAACGGCCGCGGCCGATTATTCGAATTTATTTTTCAAATTCGAATACCGTGCCTTCGAACGAAGCTTCGAATATTCGAATTTTTTGGGTCAGCCCTAGTACACTCTCAGAGTTACAGACCTGTTAGGGTCCATTTGATTCCATTTGCACACTGTCAGAGTTAGGAAGAGTGTTTTCTTCTGGTGTTTCAGTCAGTGTATCAAAGGGTGCGTTCGGAAATGCGCACCGGTTCTGGTTAGGGTTAGGCATAGTTTTACTGAGGTTAGGGTTAGGGTTAGGCATAGTTTTACTGAGGTTAGGGTTAGATTTAGGCATCCACTACACTGAGCACACACCCGGTGCGCATTTCCGAACGCACCCTTTGATACACTCGGACTGAAACACCAGCAGAAAACAGAGTTACAGAGCAGTAAGTGTAAGGGTCCATTTGTACGCTCAGAGATACAGACATAAGGTCAATTTGGATTAATTTGTACACTGTCAGAGTTACAGACATGTAAGGGGTCCATTTGGTTCCAGTTGTACACAGTCAGTCTGAGTTACAGACCACTAAGGTCCATTTGGTTCCAAGAGTTACATAAGTAAATTACAGTAAATAAAATAGTTACTAAAACCTACCATGACTTCTCCAAATGGTGGACTGTAAGCTGCAGTGAAATACAGGGAGAAAACAAAGAAAAAAATAATGATGATGGGTAGAGTTTGGTTGTTTTTGTGGGTGACAAAAACATCACAGTAGTATATCACACATCGTTATCACTACAATAAAATCATTACAGTAGGTGGTCAGGAACAGAGATTAAAAAAAAGCTAAGAAAAAAAACATTTTAAAGACTAAATTAAGAAAATAGCCTTTTCTTTCTGCTGACAAAGTCAAGAAAGTTGAAACTGGTGTTGCTGATGTACACACACACACACACACACACACACACACACACATACACACACACACACACACAAACAATATATACATCACAGATCTGCCTACCAAGCTGGTACATAACATTGTTAACCATTACTTTAACTACGTATGCAAAACCACGACGCTATATTAGCATTAGCTTGGTAGCTACCAAGCTAGCTAACAAGAAATGCAGAAGACAAAGAACGCGGTCTTTTGATAATACGGGGACAATTAAACTAAACAGTACACACGGCAGACATCTCCGCAGATGCAAAAAGCCAAAAACACACTCACCTTTCAAAATTAATTTCCAGGAGAAGGATTTAGTATGTTTATCAGCATTTTAGCTGATCCGTTCGTGTTGTCGCCGACGGAGTAGAGATGCAGACCGGAAGAGAGACGACACGACAACAACAGGCCTGCTTCCTCTCCTTTATCCTGCCTGTGGAATCCATCGAGTTTATTACCCATTACCGCCACCTACTGTGTATATATTATATACATTCAAAAATGTTAAATACAATTTGACAATGCAGGCCTAATGAATGAATAAAATAGCAACAGCACAAGAATAAAAAAAAAAAAACTAAAATAAGGAAAAACATAAATACATAAAAAATAAAATAACTTTATTCAGTAGAAATTAATCATTGGAATTGAATGAGTATTATTACTGAAGTCATCTTGTTTTGTTTTAAACACTAAATAACGCCAATATAATAATATTGGCATAATAATAGCAATAAATAAATACATTACAAAATTGCTGTACAATGAGGGAGAGAGAGAGAGAGAGAGAGAGAGAGAGACCAGATGAGAGAATTTCCTCATGCATATAAATGGCTTTAAGGGTGGCGTAGCGTGAGGACGTGAGGAGGTAGTTATGAGGACAATGGACAGCAGCGGCTAACACCATGAAGGGAGGCCAAGGTGCAATATGGGCCATTCCTCCATATCAGCACCAAGGGAGGCCACTATGCAATGTGGGCCTCTCCAACTCCTTTCGCTCGGGCTGAATCAGGGGCCCAGCATGTCCCTGTACAGGACACAGAACTCAACTCTGCTCGTAAGTGAGAACACTGACATTTGCGGACTTTTGCGAAAAGGCTTTGCAACAGCATTATCGAAGAAGAGATGAACAATTCAAGACCAGATGGATGGGTTAACATGTTTGCTGTACATTATAGGTTATACTGTATATTTGTGATGATTGTGATTTCCACTACAGGGCTATTGGCAGCAATTGGCAATATAGTGTTGTGAAGGAGGTTCTTTTGACTCTCTGTTCTCTTGGTTTTAATGTGGATTTTGAGTTCTCCGCTTTTTATGGCGTGGAGGTTTTGATGAACATGGTGACTAGAAAGGGCGGAAGGTCCCTCAAGAGTACATGTTTCATTGTGGTATTGTGTCTATGATGTTTATGATGTTTATTATTTTTTGGCATTTTAGCTCAAGAGTTTAAGGAAGAACAGAGGGATCCTGCACACTGAAAGTAACACACAAGTAGATGAGTGGACAAAAATATCAGGCGTACGACTGGTTCAGTGCTTTGCCTTCTGCAGTCAGTCGAAGTTACGCATCAGATGTAAGACGGCACGTCCAGTCTCCTGATATTTATGTCCAAATAATACGTTTGGACCTACATGTTTTCACGCTAATGATGTGATGTAAATCACCTGTCTTTGTGACAATACAGTGTAATCTTGATGTCTGTATGTATGTTGATCTATCTTTCATACTGTTTTTGTTCCACTTTGTCTGGTGTTGAGACATAGTGATTATGTCTCAAAGGGAGGATTTGAGGTATATCAAAGTGGATCAAAAACTACATATTCTTATTTATGGTTAATATGCATCCACATAATTA
This sequence comes from Nannobrachium achirus, assembly GCF_963921795.1. Lineage (NCBI taxonomy): Eukaryota > Metazoa > Chordata > Actinopteri > Myctophiformes > Myctophidae > Nannobrachium > Nannobrachium achirus. The sequence goes on from NC_137818.1 coordinate 46,617,496, forward strand.
ATTTGTTGTTACATGCTCCATTTTGATGCGTTTGGGATTACAATGCAAGCAAAGTACTAGGCCTAAGTAGGCCTACATTTATGGTCTGGTTATGTCCATACATGTACAAGATGGTACATACAAGTTATTGTAACGCCTTACGCTAACGTACACACTCATATGATGGGTACATGCAGGTTAGGTAAGAATGAGCCAACATATGTTTATGTAAGTGACTGACCAACAGCTGGGATCGCTCTCATCCTATTTGTGGCTCTTTTCAAGGTTTGGGTCAAGATAAGCCCTGTAATGATTGACAGAAATTACCAATATAAGTAACTCTGAACATGTACGTTTAGAGGGAGAGGTGTGAGATGTGTGTCTCGCACTGGACGAGCCAATGCTGGGCTCGTTCAGTCTCCGCTGCTCCGCTGTCTCTGTCTGTCCAATAAACTGATGGAAGAACCTGATAACCTGCCTGCGCCTCTCCTCTCTCCTCTCTCCAGCACAAGGCTAAGAACTATGCACAGCGACTTCGTACTTATGAATTCAGTCTAATATTTGTGTCAAAACTCTCAGATGTAGTGTTCCCAATACACGTCAGAATGGTGCCTTGAAACCCGTCGTCATTGGAGCAGACGTGTTCCACTCCACACGGATGGACTTGTTCCGCTGCAGGCGACAGAACCAGAGAGTGCGAAGTCTGTGTATCTTTTTCTTTCTTTTTTCCCTTGTTGCATTGGGACGGTGACTTTTGAGCGCTGACCAGATCCAGATGCCAGGTCGTGTTCCTACACAGAGGAGGCCACCACGTCACCTGGGTGGCCATTGGAGCAGATCTGGGAGCCGGACCAGTCTTCCTACGGAGATGGGGACACAGCGGACCACCACACCAATGGAGAACTCCACCGCTGTGGAAATCAGCTGATCTACAAGCATGTACCTCGCAGGCTCTACACCAGTTCCTGTGATGATGCCACGCTTCAACCTCACCGATGCAGTGATGATATGATAGTGTTAAAGGACAAAAAATAAAAAAATAAAAAAAAAGAAAGAAAAAAGGGAGGATAGGACAGACTTCAGTGAAGACTTCTGAGGACAATGGACAGCAGCGGCTAACACCATGAAGGGAGGCCAAGGTGCAATATGGGCCATTCCTCCATATCAGCACCAAGGGAGGCCACTATGCAATGTGGGCCTCTCCAACTCCTTTCGCTCGGGCTGAATCAGGGGCCCAGCATGTCCCTGTACAGGACACAGAACTCAACTCTGCTCGTAAGTGAGAACACTGACATTTGCGGACTTTTGCGAAAAGGCTTTGCAACAGCATTATCGAAGAAGAGATGAACAATTCAAGACCAGATGGATGGGTTAACATGTTTGCTGTACATTATAGGTTATACTGTATATTTGTGATGATTGTGATTTCCACTACAGGGCTATTGGCAGCAATTGGCAATATAGTGTTGTGAAGGAGGTTCTTTTGACTCTCTGGTCTCTTGGTTTTAATGTGGATTTTGAGTTCTCCGCTTTTTATGGCGTGGAGGTTTTGATGAACATGGTGACTAGAAAGGGCGGAAGGTCCCTCAAGAGTACATGTTTCATTGTGGTATTGTGTCTATGATGTTTATGATGTTTATTATTTTTTGGCATTTTAGCTCAAGAGTTTAAGGAAGAACAGAGGGATCCTGCACACTGAAAGTAACACACAAGTAGATGAGTGGACAAAAATATCAGGCGTACGACTGGTTCAGTGCTTTGCCTTCTGCAGTCAGTCGAAGTTACGCATCAGATGTAAGACGGCACGTCCAGTCTCCTGATATTTATGTCCAAATAATACGTTTGGACCTACATGTTTTCACGCTAATGATGTGATGTAAATCACCTGTCTTTGTGACAATACAGTGTAATCTTGATGTCTGTATGTATGTTGATCTATCTTTCATACTGTTTTTGTTCCACTTTGTCTGGTGTTGAGACATAGTGATTATGTCTCAAAGGGAGGATTTGAGGTATATCAAAGTGGATCAAAAACTACATATTCTTATTTATGGTTAATATGCATCCACATAATTAATTTGTTGTTACATGCTCCATTTTGATGCGTTTGGGATTACAATGCAAGCAAAGTACTAGGCCTAAGTAGGCCTACATTTATGGTCTGGTTATGTCCATACATGTACAAGATGGTACATACAAGTTATTGTAACGCCTTACGCTAACGTACACACTCATATGATGGGTACATGCAGGTTAGGTAAGAATGAGCCAACATATGTTTATGTAAGTGACTGACCAACAGCTGGGATCGCTCTCATCCTATTTGTGGCTCTTTTCAAGGTTTGGGTCAAGATAAGCCCTGTAATGATTGACAGAAATTACCAATATAAGTAACTCTGAACATGTAAGTTTAGAGTAAGTGAGAAGTTTAGGAGGTGTGTGTCTCGCACTGGGCGAGCCGATGGGCTCGTTCAGTCTCCGCTGCTCCGCTGTCTCTGTCTGTCCAATAAACTGATGGAAGAACTTGATCACCTGCCTGCGTCTCTCGTCTCTCCTCTCCAGCACAAGGCTAAGAACTATGCACAGCAACTTCGTACTTAATAATTCAGTCTAATATTTGTGTCGAAACTCTCAGATGTGTGTTTCCAATACACGTCAGTTACACTATAGCTATACGCCACTCAAAATCGCCACGCTTAGTCATGTTGCCATACCTTAGCTTTTTCTGAACTGACGCCGCTGAGGCAAACTCAAAGTCCTGTTTTGACAACAGCCTGGTAACTGGAGTGGTACACTACATGATGCGCAGCGAACTTTGATCGTCGGCTCACTTCACCTCCCGTTTTGCAAAGTCGGATGGCTTCACTCCAGTGCCTGGTATCCATTTCAAGATATTACACCGTTGTGACACGTTTTCCATGGTGGGTAAACCTTTATTTTCTCGCTGAGGCTGATGAAATACAAACCCCCAGCATTATGTAGAGAAAGTTGAAACTACTTGGTTTCAGCTTTAAGGGAGACGCAGAAGACGCGGTCACGCGGGGTTCCTGTCTGCAGATCGAAACTAGAACTTTAGGTGGGTCACATCGGATTAGTAATTTCAAATCGGATGTTTGTTCCCATATGTTGTCGGGTCGTGGTGGCCTCGTGGGCGTCATTGTTTAATGCAAATTGTTTCTGGGAACGGAGCGCGTATTATTGGCGCTGCCTGGCACGAGCGCCTGCCGCCTGGCACTGGCATTGCTTGCTTTGTGCGCACGCCTTTCTTATCTTTTAGTAGTTCAAACAATATAGTTTTATAGTATTTTAAATGAATATTTATTAATATAATATTATACTGCATTCAATGCAGTGCATTGCTCAAAAAGCCATGTTTTTGCTGAGAGAGAGAAAGAGAGACATTATTGTCTAATGTCCGCTGTGTGTGTAGCTCCTTTCGGAACCCCTCCAGTGGCCGCCACTGCTACGCAGCGTAGCAACAAACGATAGAACACAGTAACCTACTATAGGCCGCCTACAGAAGATATCATCAGAGAAAAAGTTGTAAAAAATAAATGAATGGTATTTACTATAGAAGGGTCAGGGGGAGGGTAAGGTTAGGCTAGGTTAACTTGTTACCATTTTCGAGTGGCAGCTGCCTGTATTGGTAACTCTGAAATGCAAAAACTCTTAATTAATACAATTGCAAGTTTCTCAATATATTATAATATAGATCATGATTTGTGTTTTTCCTTTTCTCCAGATATCCCTCCTGTGTTTTGCATTCCTGCTTGATGTTGCCATTACTTGCTTGTCATCATTTAACTACTCCTATGAAATGCAGGGAAAAACGTGGCTGATTGGATCATTATTGGTAATAATTTGCTGTGGAAACGGACTCACGCACACACACACACACACACACACACACACACACGCACACACACACACACACACACACACACACACATACACACACACACACACACACACACACACGCACGCACGCACGCGCGCGCACGCACACACACACACACACACACATACACACACACACACACACACACACACACACACACTCTAGCAATTCCAATACTTTTATGTCTACTCCACTACATCCAGGATCCAAATATTGTACTTTTATTCCACTACAATCTTCTGAAAAAGTACTAGTTACTTTTCAGGTATAAATTATAATATTATAAAACATATATTAACCACATTAGACCTATTTTATATGCAGGATATTTGAAAATAGCCTATCTACAAGCTCACACCACGTTGTGAGCTTGTAGATCAGCTATATTACTTTTACTTTTGGTAATTTAAGTACATTTTGATGCCAACACTTTCATACTTTACATGTACATTTTGAATTCCGGACTTTTACTTTTACTATTGCAGTATAATACACCACTGTGCACAGGCTGAAGTGCACCATTGTCTGGCTATTCATTTGGTGGAGCTGATGTATTTTCCTGCATATGAGAGACTATGTATAGATTATACCAAGACACTTGCAAACAACTGCTTTACATTCCCTGGGATGTTGAGAACCAACAAGCAAAACTAAGCAATTTTATTTTGGGTATGTCTATAGCGTATTTTCTCTAGCATACTTGCTCCCAACAGAAAGCTTGGTGTGTGCAAGGGGTTTTAGTGTGTGCTCACATCATAATGTCTGTTAAGGTCTTTCTGTATGTTGTTGTCTGTCCCTGGTCTATTAATGCTTGTCTATGTCTTCTGACTTTCAATGTCTTCCAAGTACGCCCATACACGTCTATCTGCCCCTTTCTAACTTTATGTGTCCTATATGTTACAACAAACATCTTCGCATAATTATTTTCTGTTTCTAGTATGATGTTGCCTTGTTGATTCACATTGAAACGACATATTTTAACACCTTATTTTAGCTGAAGTTTTATTTAAGACCTTGAAAATTACATATTTTAACACCTTATCTTTGCTGAGGTTTTATTTAAGACAAAACTCAATCATATTTTCATTGTTCATAGGTTTTTATTATGCATATACACGTTGGATGTGCTGTCAAGTGTCGCCTAGCAGAGTATGCAGTAGGGGAAGAATGCTGCCCAATGTGTTCGCCAGGTACTGCATTTTGAACATTATATGGCTCTGCTGTCATTGCTATTCCATATACTGTACTGTAATTTTGTACTACTCCGGTCCTGAGGTTTGCCTTTTGGTAATGTGTTCTACAACTTTTACTAAAATGTAATATCATTCAAAGTTATGTTTTTTGGGGGTTTTGGGTTTCTTGGGGTGCTTTTTTGGAGTGCTTGGGTGGCGCAATGTTAAAGTACCTGCCCACCACCATAGAGTCAAGGCATTTGAATACACTGCGTTGCGTCTGGCTTTGTCAAACACAACTGGCCCATTTCTGGGGGAGGGAAGCGGGTAGAGAGGGTAATATTAATTTGTCACTGCACATATGGGCTGGGCAGCACTTGTCAGCAGGGAGTGTTGGGCGGGAGGAGTGGGTCAGAGGTCCTCCCACTGGGGGCTCCTCACTGGCAGGTGAGCCAGTAGGGAACAACAGCACTGACAACACACAGAAATGTGTGTGGGGAGGAATTCATTGGCATGATTACTAAATTTGGGCTGGCTGTATTTTGGTATGTTTGGTTTGTTTTGGTTGACAGGGTAATTTTTGGGCTACCAAAACAAATCGTGATAACAGCGAGAGGGCAATGTGTTTTTGTAAGTAAACACCACCCACACTGCTACAGTGGCTGATGAATGCTCGTATATAGGGAAATCATCGGTCAAATGTTTATGTATTGTTTTGTTAATGTAAACACAGGCAATGTTATATCTATGCCTTTAAAGTTTGAATGTAAAAAGGCAGTTATTAAAGTGTGTAACTTGCGTCCAACAGGTAACAGGGTTTATAAACATTGCACTAAGTTATCCAGTTCATCATGCAAACCCTGTATTGAAGGAACCTCCTTCCTGGATCAGCCTAGTGGACGTACACACTGCTTTTCATGTAACAACTGTAATACAGGTACATTTTGTGAGAACATTATAAGAAGTGTATTATGTGTGCTATGAAGCGCATATATATATATACACACACACACACACACACACACACACACACACACACACACACACGCACACACACACACACACACACACACACACACACACACACAGACACAGACACACACACACACACACACACGCACATGTGCGCGCGCGCACACACACACACACACACACACACACACACACACACACACACACACACACACACACACACACATATATATATGGAGAGTATAAATCTTGTGCTAAACTAATCAGGGCATTAGTGGTAGACTGCTAGCTCACTATTATGTGGTTGTGGTAGGGGTTGTATTAAAGGTAGTGTAAGTGATAGTTATGGGTTGAAACTAAAGGTTTTTGTAAAAAGTAATGCTTTATATTCTATACGAGTATTTGTTCAGTAACATGAGTCTCCCCATATCTTCCACTCTTTAATAAATAGAAAACACATGTTCTCACAATTTCCTGTATCCTGTACGAGTTCTCTCCTGATTGGATAATGTATGCTGACCTGCACATTTATTTCTGGTTTACTAAAGAGACGGGGAGACCCATATTACTGAACACTAAAATAGCAACGATTATTTTTTATATATAAAAAAAAAATAACTCTTTATCATCACTCACAGTCTGTTGCCTTTCTTTATGTTTTTCCTGTCTTTGTATTAACTAATTCTAATCAATGCATTCCATAGACACTGGTTTGAAAGTAAAGAGGCCTTGTACAACAACATCAGATGCAGTGTGTGAACCACTAGAGGGATTCTACTGTAAAGACAGAAGAGAGGATTCTTGTATTGAAGCACAGAGACACAATACATGCAAACCTGGTCAATACATCAGTCAAAGAGGTGCGTCTAATTAAAGATAGATACACAACTAGCTACAACTGTGGTTCAGTAAGTGTATGCAATATGCATGCACATCTTTTTAATTACACAATTCATATTTAGCCTACACCCTGAAGAAGGCGTTTGCCAAAACGCGTTGGTGTATTTTAATGTTCTAAACCCGTTGAATAAAGGCCCTTTTTTTCTAAATCCACCTGAGTGCGTGGACCTGGATTTTGTGCCCCTGTGGCACATTTTGTCCTCTTTTGCTCATTGTATTCCCTTTCATGAGCACTGGTGGTTTGAGGGATACCAGTAGCACCCCTGCTATCTTCTTTCTCTCATATTTAGCATAGTTGATTGTTTTTCCCCTGGTGGACAGTGTAGAATAAAATCACAAATATGGCCTGTTTTAGTTTTTATTTGGCCTGAAATGACTTCTGTGAATTCTCTTTTAATTGGCTAAGTCGGGCCGAAGGCATGACAGAGACTGTTCTGCACCCTGTTTGTCTGTCCGTCTGTCCATCCGTGTGTGTGTCTGGCTAATATCCGGCACCGTTGGCCCGATCGCAGCGAAACTGTTCACACACACTCCCTGGATTCCAGAGCAGAACCTCTGTTTTCTGTTTTCAGATCGGCCAAAAAACTTTTTTTTAAATATTACTCCTACAGATTTTGTCCAAACATCATGTAAATCAGTACATAGTATCTCTATAATGAATCATTAAACCAAACCGCTTTCAGATTTTTCATATTCTGAGCGATTTCCGTGAAAATGTGCACACACATTGCCACTCAGCCAAGGAAGAAATGCCACCCTACATTTTTCAAATAGTCCTTATGGTGGTGCTATATCGGAACACATTATCACATTATCTCTAGGCACGTGATCAGCACAGATCATAATCCACCCTGATTAGAGAATTTCGAACATAGTTGATGTAGTCTACTGGATGCTCTGTGTTTGTTGTTTTACCCTTTTTTAACATGGTGAAGACAACATCTATTGACTGGCCTGTAGTGTTGCGCGGGTCATGTTTTTTTCATAACCCGCACGACCCACAGCCCGCACGGAACGTAACCCGCCCGCGCCGCAGAACAATATACAAATCAATGAATCCGCCCGCCCCGCAACCCGCATTTAAAAAAAAGATGGTATATCATCTCCACAATAGCTCATCTTTATATACGGCTCTTCTAAGTACCCAAAGTCGCTTTACAGAAAGGTTTACAGTAGCACAATATTTCCATGGGCTAGATAAACAAACGTGTTGTTCAAATTGGGGTTTAGCCTAAAATACATTCATTCAAAGACGTTCATTCTCTCTGGGGCATCGTCGGGGTGAGAATGGCGTTTCAGGTTTTATGTCAATCATATTTATACAGCGCCTCGCACATCAGAGTTGCCGTGCGACGACCCATACCTTTTCTGAGCTGAGGTCTCGCAACAGGGTGTTTTAACAAAGAAACGAGCCTATATCCATATCAATAGACCTGTATAGTAGGTCCTAGGTGTTGAACGACCTTCGCGGGACGTCTCTAGAAGAGCGACCCCCCAAACATTGAATCAGCACTGCAACACTGCTCGCACTTTAAACAGACAGCAAAAGAGGACAATATTAAATCCTGTTGGTTATTGATTAATCACCAGATTGGAGAGAAGGGAGCGACTCGACTCGAGGTGAGCATGGTTGGTTCATTCAGTCAGTCAAAAAATCCTTCTCACTTGCGAAAGTTGTGTTTCAAATCGTATCCGTTGACTGGCTGGTTATATAACTTAACAGACACAAAGTATTTATAAACGGACTTGTGTGGATGACAGAGACATATAAGTGAAATCCTGATCAACGACACGCGTTGAATTGTTTGTGCATCTTCTCTCTGCTGTGCTCACGACCTCACGTTGTGTCAAATGTTGGCAAAATGTGGTTCGCGGCCCCAACAGGAGCGGGACGGTCCTTGCACCAAGGAGCGGAGGAGAAACCTCGCTCCTCTCTGGCGCATTTTAAAACTCGCTCGCTCGTGCTCGTATTCAAACGTTGTATTCTTATTCTTATAGGCCTACTCTTATTAAGAATAAAAGGCAAATAAGAACAGGTGATTATTCTTATTTATTTTTTGCACATGAGAGTGGTGATAAGTAACCCGCCCGCCCGCCGCCTGCCAATTGAGTCTGAAAACCTTGACCCACCCACCCGCATGCGGGCGGGTTGGCGGGCGGGTGGGGGCACTGGGTCGGCCCGCGCACCACTACTGGCCTGGTTTCAATTAATGTATCATGTCATGTTTATAATTTTAGGAACATCATCTACAGATGCAGTGTGCGCTGACTGTACTGGTGATACATATTCGAATGGTACATTCACAACTTGTCAACCACACACAGAGTGAGTCTTACTTAAAAATCCAACCTTCATCATACAAATTCATGGACATGAACTAATTCAAATGTTTCTTCTCTTATTATTCCAGCTGTGAATCTTTTGGACGTCCTCTAAAAAAATAGGAACTCGTTCCAGTGATTCTACATGTGGAGAAAGTTCAAATTCTAAAACCAATGTTGGTGGTGTTGTGGGTGGTGTAATTGGGGTGGTGATTCTGCTGATTATACTGATGAAATTATTCCTCCTATTTCGGCACCGTCTGAGGAAAAGAGGTAAGCTTATATTTAAAAATACTGACTTTGTGTCATGCTTGCTGAATTGTGAAGTCATAAACTGACAGAAAATTCAATAGCTGTTGGGATGGTGATTCTAACATCACTATCTGCATGGTGGTATTTGGGAAAAACTGACAGTAGTCCTTGTTTTTCTAAGTTCCACTAGGAAGATTACAAGTTCCACAAAAGGTTTGTTTTCCAAGCTTACTGTACATGTACATGGATGGCATGGATGTATTACATTATTACATTAATTATATTAATGATATTTCTTCCTCATTTGTGATTATATTTCTATTTTCAAGGCCACACCCGATGCACAAGATGCCATTTAAACCCATGACCTTACTTCCTAACACTGCAGGGTAAATGTGCACTAGAATCCTGGATGCTGGATGCAGGCATATTTCTTTGTTGTGTATGGAAATGTTCATAGACAAGATTGTGTGCACATCTCAAGCCTATATTCATCTCAAGCCTATATATATGTTGGTGTGGAGAAGGTTGAAAAGCCACCAAGAGGTGGAGATCTTGAAAGGTTACTCCTCCAACGTGAGACATATTGGATTTATTTCCTCAATACAATGTCTCCAGATGGTTTAAATGAGGAATTCGATGTTAAGCCTTTCCTCTAGTTTATTTGTGTAGTTTCCCCTTATTCCCTCATTGGTACTTCTAGGCTGATTCTCAAAAGCCAGTTAGTGGTCTAGAGATCTAGCCTACAGATTCCCCTGTGCAGAAGTCCCCAGTTCAAATTTGACCAGGGACACTCACCTTAAAACCCTATCATGGATAGGCCTAAACACCTAATCATGTCATGTTGATTATTTGGTTGTTTTTGTACTTATTTGTAAACTTTAACTTTTTTCATGACTAAAGGTTTTAACGTTTTGTATATATTTATCTTATTGTTCATAACATGTACTACTACTTCATTGATACACTGTATGTAAGTTTGTTTAAGTATTTGAGTAAAGGTACTCTTTTTGAGGGGTGGAGCTATGTATCCAGTCCCTGTGATTGGAGTAGGTGGTTTGAGCACCACCCTACTCCCAGGTGTTATGCCTTACAATCAAGTAATGGTCCTGTATATAAGGGGTTCTTTGTTTGTTACTACAACTTTTGCCTGATGAAGACGTAAAGTCGAAACGTTGCAGCCAGTTGCCTATAATAAAAGTAAGTTTTTGGAGCATATGAACAGTGTGCGGGCGTTTTTCTCCTTCCATTGTGTATGGAAATAACACTGTTCCACACTGATGAAGACAGCACCGTCCATTTTTCAACAATAGTATTCTTAGATATATCTTCCGTAGATCCATCCACCAGACCTTACCGTAGGCTTGGTCTGAACTTAAATCTAACCCATCACCCTTTATTATTATTTTTTTTGCTGTATGTATGTTTTCTTATAAAATATGCTACACAATTTTGACCCAAATGAACGTTTGACTATGTAATTTTGCTTCTCTCTAGTACACTTATTCAGTCAAATGTGAAGCATCTTGTATGGCCTTACTTCAGTTACTCAAGCAACCTGCATTCATCTCTATTCACCAGCAAACAAGAACGAAGACTACATCAGCGTTTATAAGAACAGGTGCACACCTTGTTACTGAAACTTTAAAGCCTGGGTTTCCGAGGCTACTGAAACTTGGGATAGACTGTGTAAGGCCACAGCACAAACCACAGAGCAGCCGACATTATGGCATCTTCACAAATAATGAACTAATGTACGTATGACAGACAGGCTAGGAGCTTGTAAGCATCTTCACTGCTGATGAAAATGCCCGAAACGCACCTTCCCTACATGTAAAAGAGAAGACAAAGCACTTAAACATTATCTCCTGATTATCTCCTGTCCACCAACTACGATGCTCCATTTTGTGTAAAATGTAAGGCTTTCTCATCAGCTATCTTGTATGGGTGTGAGGCTTGGTTACAATATCCCTTAAATTTGGTTGAAACTACATGACTGGAGTGAAATCCCTACTTAGGGTGAGAGTTATACTACACCTAACTTAACCTGCCTGTTGGAACCGGACAGCTTTCATTGCAAGCTTTAGTGAGGGGGGAAAAGTAGCCTGGTTCTTCACCAAAATACAGCAGCAAAATGGCATACTTGATGACCCCTTGTGGTATGTTCTTCAATTGCTAAAGAAGGAGAACCAAGTCATGTATTCTCATTTATATGAGATAATGGAGAAACTAGATCACATTGCTATTGATCGAAGGGCAAAAAAATAAGACGTACCAATCATAACTCAGTCAGATGTATCTTTTCATCCACTCTATACCAGCACCAGCAGTACATCTTACATTGAATGATTGAGGACTATTTGAGGATAACCTTTACACGGTTTTGGTTATCCTCTCATAATGCTACGTGTGGAAATGGGGAGGTGGAGTTGCATACCACCTGAGCAGCGTATTTATCAATGTGAGACTGGTATACAAAACTAACAGGACATACTGGCGTGTCCCTTCACACAAGACATCAGAGCGAGATATCGACATGAGTTTACTTATCTGAGCTCACTCTGTGGGTACTACTGTAATAGCAGAACTTTGCATGTGCTTCATGCCTGTGGCCCTGCGCCGTGCTGCCTGTCACTTATGGAGCAACAGAAAGCTCCTCCTGTTGTATGAGTAAAAGGACTTTGTGTTTTGTTTAGTATATTTTAATTTATTGTACTAAGCTGTGATAATTTCAGTCAGAACACATTGAAGAAGTGTATTTAAAAAAGAAAATGTCAAGTAGCCTAGTCATAGTTATGTGAATATGGTCAATTCCTTAACGTACCTTTTTGGCATTTATCAGCTCAGACAAACAAATTGACCTATAGAGAGAGTACATTCCAGTAAGTGACATATATATCTATCCATAGCCTACATCCATTAATATTAAATATGCCCCAGGTTCAAAAGGAAAAGGAATACTTCTGAAAATGTTCAAATAAAAGCATAATAAACATGGGAATGTAATGTCTTTGTATTTATTAAAACAGGTTTATAAATGTTTTACTTTAAATCAAATGGCAATCTATGATAAAGTCAACATAAAATATGCATGTATACACAATACATTATTAGTTAAAGCTGAGAAGGCTGAAATGTGGGTTGCATAGGCCTGGAGTTATAGACCCATGAGGGTCCATTTGGTTCCTAACTATCATTTAGCTGGGGACCCCCTGGATCTCCCTCAAGGACCCCACTGAGAACCAATGGCATAGGGCAAGGGCTGGCTATCATTCTGTTCTTTTTTGGCAAGAAGCGATACCGCTAGATGCCGCTATTTCCATGTTTCACATAGCCTACCTATAGTGGAGGCTATGTGATGCAAAGGTCCCCTTTAGTATGGAAGTACCTTAGGGCCATTGGAAAAAAATTATCCAAAGAGACAAGTTAGATCACCCTTCATTTTCTTTTTATAGCCATTTTAAAAATGGCCGCCAACAATAATCCCCAATACACCAGCCCCATATCTTTGCTTCTGTTAGAGATATAATAATAATATTGGTGTCAAAGTGTACATTTTTGGGGTCTAGGAATTCAATTAAATAGGTTTCAAAGCAAAAACCCCAATACTTCACTAATTAACATGACATCGGGGGGTAAAATATGCAAATTTTATGAAAAATAACACGTTTTAACAGGGTAACTTACCCCCCCACCTCTCCCCCTGAACTTTGATTCACCTTTCCTTTGGTATGGAAGTACCTTAGGGCCATAGGAAACAATTTATCCAAAGAGACAATTTAGTACACCCTTCATTTTCTTTTTATAGCCATTTTAAAAATGGCCGCCAACAATAAACCACTATTACACCAAACCCCATATCTTTGCTTCTGTTAGAGCTATAATAATAATATTGGTGTCAAAGTGTACATTTTTGGGGTCTAGGAGTTCAATTAAATAGGTTTCAAAGCAAAAACCCCAATACTTCACTAATTAACATGACATCGGGGGGTAAAATATGCAAATTTTATGAAAAATAACACGTTTTAACAGGGTAACTTATCCCCCCACCTCTCCCCCTGAACTTCGATTCACCTTTCCTTTGGTATGGAAGTACCTTAGGGCCATAGGAAAAAAACTATCCAAAGAGACATGTTAGATCACCCTTAATTTTCTATTCATAGCCATTTTAAAAATGGCCGACGACAATAAACCACTATTACACCAGAACCCATAGCTACAATAATACAGTCTGTCTTGCACTTCCAATGGAGTGCATCACTGCTTGGTGGCATTTGATCAAAGTAGCTTCCTTTGTGAAGGAAGAGGGAGAGTCGAGCATTAGGACAGTCCTAATGTCGTCCCCAGAAACACCATACAGCTTCTGGAGACATTTCTGGAGAATGGATGTGTGGGCGGAGATCATCTCAGTGGTGGGGCTAGGGCCAGAGAGCAGCTGAAGCGGTAAGGTGAGATCAGGCAAGGACTGCCGCACGGACTGTCTTCTTGCCCTTGCCAAAGACTGTGTTGCTCCCCATTAAAGCATGGAATGCTGGCAGTGCCTTTGCCTTAGCCTGGTTCCAGCCAATAGATCCGCCCACTCTCAGAGTGGACTGTTTCTCTGGTCTGGAATTGTTTTCATAAAAAGTGATTTCTGGAGCCGAAATGACGGCTCCTCCAATTAGCACAGAGGGTGGGGTGGGTTTAACAAATAACCAATCCAGTCCCTTCCCTCCAGAAATCACTCAAACAGGGCACAATGTCAGACTCAAGCTTCAGCTGAGTCTGAAATCAGGCTACCATTGCCTTGGATGGTCCAAGACTGTGAGCAATGGCATGTACTGGAATATACCTGGTAAGGGAAAGATTATCCAAAAGAAGGGGAATGTCATAGATAAATTCGCTTCGGTCTGGGAGAACACCAGATCCCATCAGTCATTGAGAAGCCGGTGATGAACCTTGGAAATGTCTTCAACCACACTCTGAATGACAGAGATTCCATCAAGGCAACCATTGCTGACCTGGAGGGGGCTCCCTGGAAGATTCAAGGCCTGTGTCTACCAGCATGAAATGCACCCAAAAATCCTCTGGCCTCTACTCATCTATGATCTGATGGCTGAATGAAGATGGCTGGGATTGCCACGCAGCCTAAGCAAAATCAGGCTGTACAGGAAGACCAATAAACTCAGGCTCTGTTTCAGCTCAGTCAGGGAGGAGTTTGTGGCACGGGCACAGGAATATCTGCAGTACACATCCTGAGCACTCAGGTACATATCCTGAGCAGCTGCTCCAAGGCGCTGGGTGAGGACCGGTTTCTATGTGCATAACAGTTGCCAACAAAGAAGAGCCATGGCAACAATGGGGATGCAGCAGAAAAAGCCTCCAGATTAAGAGGGGAGAGCAGTGGTGTTAGAAGCATGCCACTTGGATACATAATGAGGTCTGATCAGCTTCAGTCGGGTCGCCTGAGGAGGCTGACTATTGCAGGACCCAAAACACCCAGTGACTCCAGGAAACAACACGGATGATGTGTCCAAGTTTGCATCAGTAAATGATTTGTTAACTGTTAATGAAATGTGATTAATTATTTCACCTCCATTTTGAGGGTAATGAGAAAACTATTGTTTTTTTGTTGTTGTCTTGAAACCAATTTAATTGGATTCTTTTACCCCAGAAATGATATCTCTATCAGAAGCAAAGATATAGGCTGTGATGTATTGCTGTAAGTGTAAATGATGGCTGCCATTTTTTTAAACGTGTATATTTCAGAAATGAAGGGTGATCTAATTTGTCTCTTTGGATAATTTCTTTCCTATTACCCTAAGGTAGCCTACTTCATTCATCACCCTGTTAAAACTTATTTTTCTTTGCATATTTTACTCCTGTTGAAACATATTTTTTTTTTTTTCATTGAAACCTATTGAATTGGATTACTAGACCCCAATATCTGACACTAATATTAGTATCATAGCTTTAACAGAAGGAAATATATTGGTTCTGCTATAATACATTGTTTTGAATTGTGGCGGCCATTTTAAAAATGGCTATATAAAAAAAAGAAGGGTGATCCAACTTGTCTCTTTGGATGTATTTGTTACTATGGCCCTAAGGTACTTCCATACCAAAGGAAAGGTGAATCAAAGTTTAGGGGGAGGGGTGGGGTAAGTTACCCTGTTAAAACGTATTATTTTTCATGAAATGTGCATATTTTACCCCCCGCTGTCATGTTAATTAGTGAGGTATTGTTTTTTTTTGCATTGAAACCTGTTTAGTTGAATTCCTAGACCCCAAAAATGTACACTTTGACACCAATATTATTATTATAGCTCTAACAGAAGCAAAGTTGGGGTCTAGGTTAATAGCGGTTTATTGTTGGCGGCCATTTTTAAAATGGCTATAGATAGAAAATGAAGGGTGATCTAAATTGTCTCTTTGGATAAATTGTTTCCTATGGCCCTAAGGTACTTCCATACCAAAGGAAAAGTGAATCAAAGTTTAGTGGGAGGGGTGGGGGGGTAAGTTACCCTGTTAATACGTGTTATTTTTCATGACTTTTGCATATTTTACCCCCCGCTGTCATGTTAATTAGTGAAGTATTGGGTTTTTTGCATTGAAACCTGTTTAGTTGAACTCCTAGACCCCAAAAATGTACACTTTGACACCAATATTCCTATTATAGCTCTAACAGAAGCAAAGATGTGGGGTCTGGTGTACTCATAGAGTATCTATCTATTCACTAGTAAAGACCACACCATCAAACAGAGACACACTTGGGTTGTATTTATTAAAATGTATTTGGAGAACATGGAGGCATGGAAATACGTTTGGAGGTAGAATGGGGAAAAGAAGAGGCCAGGGAGGTGCCTCGGGACAGGAAGGTGGCAACAACACCTGCTAAGTAAAGCGGCGACAACGCTTTGGTTAGGTGACAGGAAGGTCGGCGGGCGCCTTGGCTTAGTCGAGGGGAAGGCGGAACGCCTTTGCTTAGACGAGGGGAAGGCGGAACGCCTTTGCTTGGGTGACAGGGAGAAGGCGGAAACGCCTTTGCTTAGGTGACAGGACGGCGGCGGAACGCCGTGACTGTAGTGAGTGAATGGTTGCTGTTGTGGATGGGGGGATTGGCCGGGTTGGAGAGGAGTGAATGGTTTGATGGATGGTGGAATGAACCCAGTGAGTCAACGGGAGGGATTGTGATGTTTTAGCGAGGACGGGCATTGCTGAGTGGAGCGGAGAAGGCGGGGGGGGCTGAGTGCTCGGGGCACGAGCCCTGGGTAGTTTGGCTCTGGGGCTCTGGACAGCCTGTGTCTGGACGGCTTGTCTCTGGACAGCTTATGGCTGGGCCCGAACAGAGTCCCCCCTTTTGGAACTGGTATCTGTGGAAGGATGCAAATGAATGTTAGTTATCTGAGAAGGATGCGTGAGAAGGTTAGTTACTGTAGATAGGGAGGAGAATGGGGTGGAGGCGGGATGCGAGAAACTGAGCAGGGAAGTGCTGTGAGCACGGCCAGGTTTAAATACAGCGCTTGATTAACCTGGTAGGAGGAGATAAGGGAGGAGGTGTTATCAGTTAGACCTGTAGCAAGCGAGGTGGGGAGGAGAAAAGCAGGTTAGATTGGAGATGATTAGGGAAGAGAGAAGGTGGTTATCCGGTGTGGTCTATTCTCCTGAACCTTTGTTGTTCCAACATCATTTCACTAGTAAAGACCACACCATCAAACAGAGACACACTTGGGTTGTATTTATTAAAATGTATTTGGAGAACATGGAGGCATGGAAATACGTTTGGAGGTAGAATGGGGAAAAGAAGAGGCCAGGGAGGTGCCTCGGGACAGGAAGGTGGCAACAACACCTGCTAAGTAAAGCGGCGACAACGCTTTGGTTAGGTGACAGGAAGGTCGGCGGGCGCCTTGGCTTAGTCGAGGGGAAGGCGGAACGCCTTTGCTTAGACGAGGGGAAGGCGGAACGCCTTTGCTTGGGTGACAGGGAGAAGGCGGAAACGCCTTTGCTTAGGTGACAGGACGGCGGCGGAACGCCGTGACTGTAGTGAGTGAATGGTTGCTGTTGTGGATGGGGGGATTGGCCGGGTTGGAGAGGAGTGAATGGTTTGATGGATGGTGGAATGAACCCAGTGAGTCAACGGGAGGGATTGTGATGTTTTAGCGAGGACGGGCATTGCTGAGTGGAGCGGAGAAGGCGGGGGGGGCTGAGTGCTCGGGGCACGAGCCCTGGGTAGTTTGGCTCTGGGGCTCTGGACAGCCTGTGTCTGGACGGCTTGTCTCTGGACAGCTTATGGCTGGGCCCGAACAGAGTCCCCAAAAAGGAGCCGTGATTTATGGACGAGCACTGAGTGAGCTTGGCGGAGGTCGTGGGCATTAGAGCGAATGTACGTGTGAATGGGGAGTGAGGAGGAACTGCCTTGTTAATTATCTCTACGGTGGTTTGGTTGACTGAGTGGATGAGGACAGAGCGGCTGGTCCATTCTGAACCCCAAGGGAAGCCGCTACAATGAATAGTGCTCCGTTCGTCGGCTGCTTAAGGGTTTTGGTGGGGTTGTGTGGGGGCATGCGACAAGGGAATGGGCTCCGCCGCAAGAGGAGCACACGTGCAACAATTTACATGCGGATGATTTACAGCCCTGGTCATTAAAATTGTTGCACAGCATTTTTGACCCGACGAAGAGCACGGGGCGGCCTCGACGGTCCCTGTCCTGGGAGGAGGCTGGGGAGGTGGTGGGACTTTGGGTTGGGGACCTAGCTGGGGGGGTCATGGGCTGTGGGAATTGTGTGTGGGTCTGTGGTACCTGGTGGGACGATGGCCGGGTGGATGAAGTGGGGGCTGTGGGGCGGGAGGTGGCGAGGACGCAAGCTGAGGTGGGGTGGGCCGGGCAGCTGCACAGTTCGCAGGCGACGGCAGTTCTGCCGGCAAAGAGCCGGCAGTACATCTCGGAGTCCAGTGCGCCCCAGTAGGTCAGCTGGTTTGACTGCTGGAGTCGATCTGCCGCCGTCGCTGCGAACTGCCTGTGGTAGTGATAAAAGAGGGCCCCCGGGAAGCGTAAGGCTAGGTCGATGATTATCTGCAAATAATCATTCAGCTCCTGCCTGCGGTGGGGGAAAACGGAACAAATGACGTTCCGGTAGAGGGAGAAAGCCAGGGCAAACTCTGTGGGGGAGAGAATGGTGGGGTTAGAGGAGGAATTGAGATCGCGGAGGGTGATGGACACCCCTCCGCAGTCTACGGTCCTGGCCTGGTGGGAAAAAGCAGAGGGTTTGATTAGTGCGGCTAAATCCACGTCCATACCCTGGAGGATCTGGTGGCGAAGGGTGTTTGACACCGGCATCGGGTTGGCGGAGATGGCCGACGGGGGTACGGGTACAGGCAGGGCTGTGGAGAGAGAATATGTGAATTGAGGTATGGGGGTGTGGACTTGAGCCTGGGCTATGGGTTGGTAGGATGGGGGGACCGTTTGGAGCTGCGGGTTGAATTGGGCGGCCTGATTGGCTGTGGCGAAAGGGTGGAAGAATGGTAGTGGGGCTTGGGCTGAGAAGAAAGTGGATTGATTGCTCATGGATGGGGGGGGGGAGCATATTGGGCCCAGGGTTGGGGAAAATATGGCTGGTTCATCATGGATGGGGGGGGGGGGAGCATGTTGGGCCCAAGGTTGGGGAAAAAGGGCTGATTAGTTATGGAGGGGGGAAGTACAGGCTGGATAGCCGTGGGGAGAGGGAGGGTGGGGGGTGGAGGGGAAGGGAGAACAATTGGAATGGCAGTAGGAGCCTGTAATTGCATGATAGGCTGGTTAGCAGTGGGGAGGAGGAGGGCGGGGGGGGGAGGGGGAGGGAGAACAATTGGAATGACAGTAGGAGCCTGTAATTGCATGATAGGCTGGTTAGCAGTGGGGAGAGGGAGGGTGGGGGGGGGGAGGGGGAGGGAGAACAATTGGAATGACAGTAGGAGCCTGTAATTGCATGATAGGCTGGTTAGCAGTGGGGAGGAGGAGGGCGGGGGGGGGAAGGGGAGGGAGAACAATTGGAATGACAGTAGGAACCTGTAATTGCATGATAGGCTGGTTAGCAGTGGGGAGGAGGAGGGCGGGGGTGGGGGGGGCAGCTTGGCTCTGGGTTGTTAGAACCGCGGCCTGGTTGGGAGGAGGGGGGGGGAGGGGGTGTTTGGCCGGGAATGATGGCAGAATGAATGAGGGTTTGCGTTTGCGCAGTCCCCTGTGCATGTACATTAAGCAAATTGAGCAGTGGAAAAGAGAGCGAAGATGGGGATACGCCAACTGTTGTTGGAGTGGCGTTAGTTACAGTGGGGAGAGATACATGGTGAGTCTTACGTGCAGCTTTTCTGGGGGGAGGGCGGGACGGGGAATCCCTGGGAATTCCCCGTGACTCGCCTACGGGTCTCGCGTCATCAGCGTGCGACGGACCGGGCGAGGAGGAGGCTTGTATGAGGTTACGATACAAGCCAAACAAAACGGACTTGGTTGCAGTGCGGGGAAATACAACTTTGCAACTAGTCAGACATTTCTGTAAACCAGCTACGGTCCAGTCATTGATAGCAAGGGAAGGAGAGACTGACCTGGAGCGTGGAACGGACGTAGCAGAGCGAGTCCGAGTATATGGACCGAGGGCGGTGACGGCGGAGAGGCGATGTGGAGTTGCGGCGTGGGATGATGGTGAAGAACGGTGGCTTGAAGGGGAGACTCTCGGTCCGCTTTGCAGTTCCAGTGGGGTGGGGGGGAGGGATGGTGGCAGCGTGGCTGTGGTGGAAGTTGCCGTTGTTGGAACTGCAGTGGTGGCTGAGGCCAAGGCTCTCTGCTGGTCGAGGACGAAGCGGAGGTCGCTGGTGGGCGGAATGTCGTCCTCTGAAGCCTGGAGCTCCATGGCATCTTCGTCAGCGTACATGGTAAGTAGCGCGGGCGGATTGTCGCTTAGACAAGAAGTTTAAAGCGGGCAGATTTGTCGATTAGGACAGGCGATTTGTGTCAAAAGACGGTAGGATGTGGTTGTACGAAGTACAGATTTGTCGATTAGGACAGGCGATTTTGCGTCAAAAGACGGTAGGATATGGTTGTACGAAGTACAGGTGCTTGGCTTCACGCATGCGAGAAACTGAGCAGGGAAGTGCTGTGAGCACGGCCAGGTTTAAATACAGCGCTTGATTAACCTGGTAGGAGGAGATAAGGGAGGAGGTGTTATCAGTTAGACCTGTAGCAAGCGAGGTGGGGAGGAGAAAAGCAGGTTAGATTGGAGATGATTAGGGAAGAGAGAAGGTGGTTATCCGGTGTGGTCTATTCTCCTGAACCTTTGTTGTTCCAACATCATTAAATGCGAGAAGTCTCTGCGTGTGTGTTTGTAATCCGCGTAACTCGAGAACCGTTCGTCCCACCGGCTTCAGATTCGGCACGCGCGCTCCCCGCCGCGGCACGGAGTGCAGTGCCGAGCCTCGACCCGACCCGACGCGCGGTTTTCCCTAACCGGTGCGAAACGTTCGGAATCTCCTTATGCGGGGCTGATTGTTGACATCAGGCTGTTCCGGAGGAAATCGGCGCAAAATCGGTCATTGTGACATCACTGCAGTGCCGGGCGCAAGCGCTGACTCATTGTGACATCACTGCAGTGCCGGGCCTTGCCTCGACCCGTCAGATATCTCTGTATATGGGCATAAGACTGAGAACTTGGCATATGGGCAGATACAGAGATCTCCATACAGTATATGGGCATATATAGACAGATATCTCCGTATAAGACTGAGAACTCCATATATGGGCATATGGGCAGATACAGAGATCTCCATACAGTATATGGGCATATATAGACAGATATCTCCGTATATAGGCATAAAAGGGACACAGACTGATACAGAGATCTCCATATATGGGCATATGGGCAGATACAGGGGCCTAGACCCGACAGATATCTCCGTATACTGAGAACTCCATATATAGGCATCTTGCCTCGACCCGACAGATATCTCCGTATATGGGCATAAGACTGAGAACTCCATATATGGGCATATGGGCAGAAAAAGGGACACAGACTGATACAGAGATCTCCATATATGGGCATATGGGCAGATACAGGGGCCTAGACCCGACAGATATCTCCGTATACTGAGAACTCCATATATGGGCATCTTGCCTCGACCCGACAGATATCTCCGTATATGTCGACACAGTAATGGAAAGTGTCGAAAAGGGACTTGGCAAGATGATCGCAGTTGATGCAAGTGGTGGAACTGGGAAAACATTCACATTGTCTTTCATCCTACATAAACTTAGAGCACAAGGCAAAGTAGCTCTGGCAACAGCAGCAAGTGGCATTGCAGCTACCTTGCTGCCTAAAGGAACCACTTTTCATAGCAGGACCAAGTGCCCTCTCATTCTCACCGATGACTCCATGTGCAACATCAGCGAAAACGATGACACTGCAAAACTGATCAGAATGACACATGTCATGGTGGTTGATGAAGTCTCAATGATGGATCGCCGTGCATTGGAAGCAGCAGATCGGACATTCCAGCATCTGCGCAACTCGAAGGATCCATTCGGGGGCATCACAATGGTATTCAGTGGTGACTGGAGACAGATACTTACCGTTGTGCCACATGGTTCACGTCTTGACATAGTGGGGAGGTGTTTGAAGTGGTCCTACCTGTGGGAGAAAGTCAAGATTCTTCGGCTGACTCAAAACATGAGGATCACACACGCTGCTGGAGATGACCATGACGAGAAAGAACGTTTTGCCAAATTCCTGCTGGACCTTGGGGAGGGAAAGCTTCCTGTTAAACCCGAGGAGGGTGAATTTGCTATTGAGCTTGATCAATCGCTCACACTTTCAGGGGAAACACTTGACGACATGGTCAGTTGGGTGTATAAGGACATTCAAAACAACATTGCCAACCCTGAGTGGCTATGTCAGCGTGTCATACTGTGCCCAACCAACGCTGAAGTTGACATGGTCAACGAATACATGACAAAGATGTTTCCAGGAGAGGAGCATGTTTGTTGCAGTGTGGATACAGCAGAGTCTGAGGGTAACTATGTGTTCCCACCTGAGTTGCTAAATACCCTTTGCCCATCTGGTATGCCACCTCATCGCATCACTCTAAAGGTGGGCATGTTGATCATGTTACTTAGAAACTTTGACCAGCACAATGGACACTGCAATGGATCAAGGTACATCATTGATCAGATCCTGCCTCATCTCCTGATTGTAAGATCTGTGGTTGGCGTCAATGCGGGACGCACACTTCTCATTCCACGTATCACCATGTGCCCATCTGAGAACACCTTCCCATTCACCATGCGCCGCCGCCAGTTTCCAATCAGACCCTGCTTCGCCATGACTGTGAATAAGTCTCAGGGCCAGACACTGCACAGAGTTGGGATCTACTGCACTGGAGACTTCTTCAGCCATGGCCAGTTCTATGTGGCAGCCAGCAGGGTTGGCAAAGCAAGCAGGCTGCGTATTCTTGCTCAAGATGAAGAAACAAAAAAAAAGCGCCACTTTCTCAACAATGTTGTCTTTCCTGAGGTCCTGACAATATAAATGTATATCACATTTCAGGTCTTTGGTCTGAAATAGAGATCTCCATAATGGGCATAAAGGGACACAGACAGACAGATACAGTGATCTCCATATATACGGGCATAAAAGGGACACAGACCGACAGAGAGATCTCCATATACGGGCATAAAAGGGACTTGGACAGACAACAGGTATAATGGGGTTTGCATTAAAGGGTGGGGCATTCATTCCCTATTTACATCGTTCCCGAGTTGGCCAGGTCGCAAACTCCATATATGGGCATAAATGGGCACAGGCAAACAGATGGTCAAACCAGGTCCTACAGAGATCTCCATATATGGGCAGAAAATGGACGTAGACAGACATATCTCTCCATATATGGGCATAAATGGACACACGCAAACAGATGGTCAAAACGGATCCTATGACAACAGGTATAATGGGGTTTGCATTAAAGGGCGGGGCATTCATTCCCTATTTACATTGTTCCCGAGTTGGCCAGGTCGCCGACTAGACGCTCGGCCGCCCGAAGGGCGGCCGAGCTGTTCTAGTATATAAAATAGAGAGCGGACGAGCCCCGCCCCCACTATCATTTCAATGCAAGTGCTCAGTGGCGTTTTGAAGCAACGGCTACGTGCTAGCATGCACAGACATATAAAGCTAGACGCCTCCTTCGGCTAGGGGGCGTATGCATCTAGCAACCAAGGGAATCTTCGTCACTTCCGTGTTCATTGCTTCTGCGTGCGTCACACATACGGAAGTCAGTAAGCCAATCAGAGGCAGGTGGGGGCTGGTCTTTACGTATGCAGCCTGTAAGAACAGCTGAGAAGCGCAACATCGGAACTGGCTCTGTTGAAATGAATTGTGGTCCTTGGATAAGTCACGGAAAAGACACACTGTGATTGGCCAGTAGTCACTTTGACTGACAGCGTTCCCTTGGTTTTTCCAGGAAGTCCGGGCTAGAACTTTTGCACATCGCTCCAATTAACTACAGAGGCGAACGAGGCATCTAGCTCTTTATATCTGTGCTAGCATGTAGCTAATCCAGGTGCATTCTGGGGGAAAGTGGTCTCTAATCCAGGTGCATTCTGGGGGAAAGTGGTCTCTACCTAGCTACATGCTAGCGTTCATGTTTTTTTTAGGCTGCAGTTCCAACTTTGGCCACCATCGGGGTTGCTTCAAGTCTAGCCCTGGGTTCTGGGGGCTTGGGTGTGCTGGGGATTATTGTTGGCGGCCATTTTTAAAATGGCTATAAATAGAAAATGAAGGGTGATCTAACTTGTCTCTTTGGATAAATTCTTTCCTATGGCCCTAAGGTACTTCCATACCAAAGGGGACCTTTGCATCATGACTTGAAGTTAACAGCTTATTTTTCGGGGCTAGAGCCTCCACTACTATATAAATACAGCGTACTGCGTGCACGTCGAGTTATGAGTACTACGCAATAGACGCTCTGGACATTGAGTATGACAGACAGACGCTCTGAGTCAGATAATGAACATTGAGTAGAGCAAGCTGAAACACTTTTACTTCGTCCGCTGATGGAACAGTATTCACCCTCTGTTTGACGGATATACCATCACCCTACTCCTTGCCATGATGGGAACCTTTCAGAGATTTCAAGATGAAGGGTATAAGAACTGGATGAAAACATCCCTGGGCTTGGCATATCTGAAAACTCATAGATGAAGGCTAGATGGCGCAAGGCGGAGTCGGCGGCGTCGTTCACTGGCGGCCATCTTTGGACAGGACCATCCCCCTGTCCTGCCGGTGTAGGTAGAGGATCTGCCCCAGCTGAGAATCTGACTGGGGTACGTCACTTCCGTTGCTACGGCAACTCTGTAGGGCCAAAATTCTCCCCCACCTCCAGTGAAGCTCTGTACTAGAGCAGTGTCTGCGTCTTTTATTGAATTCTTTATTCTACATTACATTATTATTTCTTGCTGTCGAATGAGAACATGATAGTGATGTTAACATTAAGAATTATATTGCTTTGAATTCTATTGCTAGGCCTTTTTTTTTTATCTATTGCTATTATATTTGAAATCTATTGCTTTGAATTTAGCATTTATCACTTTAGCCAGTCTGCTTAATTAAAATTGTTTTATCACTGGCAGTAATTAACAGGGTTCATGAACGAGTATGTTAAATTAAGTCTTTTTATGATCTTTTATTATTATTAGTCACATTTCCATGCACCACAATGCTATTTCTGCCAGACATCCATGCACCACAATGCTATTTCTGCCAGACATCCATGCACCACAATGCTATTTCTGACAGACATTCGTTCACCACAATGCTATTTCTGCCAGACATCCATGCACCACAATGCTATTTCTGCCAGAAATCCATGCACCACAATGCTAGTTCTGACATCATGCATTGTGGTGCATGGATTTCTGGCAGAAATAGCATTGTGGTGCATGGATGTCTGGCAGAAATAGCATTGTGGCGAATGGATGTCTTAGCATTGTGGCGAATGGATGTCTGGCAGAAATAGCATTGTGGCGAATGGATGTCTGGCAGAAATAGCATTGTGGTGCATGGATGTCTGGCAGAAATAGCATTGTGGTGCATGGATGTCTGGCAGAAATAGCATTGTGGCGAATGGATGTCTTAGCATTGTGGTGAATGGATGTCTGGCAGAAATAGCATTGTGGTGCATGGATGTCTGGCAGAAATAGCATTGTGGTGCATGGATGTCTGGCAGAAATAGCATTGTGGTGCATGGAAATGTGACTAATAATAATAAAAGATCATAAAAAGACTTAATTTAACATACTCGTTCATGAACCCTGTTAATTACTGCCAGTGATAAAACAATTTTAATTAAGCAGACTGGCTAAAGTGATAAATGCTAAATTCAAAGCAATAGATTTCAAATATAATAGCAATAGATTAAAAAAAGGCCTAGCAATAGATTTCAAAGCAATATAATTCTTAATGTTAACAGCGCAAGCAACGGAAGTGACGTACCCCAGGCAGATTCTCAGCCTGGGGCAGATCTTCTACCGACACCGGCACGCTGTATGGTATAGTACCTGTAAGGTGAGTGATCTGCACACTTAAATACTCTTTACTCTCTGAAATCTTGACGGATTTACTAACGGATTGGTTTATTACAAACATTATTAACGTGGCTATGATTCAGGCTGGTTGACATGTTGAAATTGAAGCTTTTCATTTCGGAAAAAGAGCATGTAGCTGCAGCATATAAGTGGCATGGCTACTTGCGTGCACAAGTTTATCAAGACAACAATCGAGATTTTCAAATATTATCAGGTTTTCCTGAGACCAATAACGATTTCATGACAACTAATCTTTTGTCTAAATTACATTTCTTTGTGTGGATAATGGATTGATTGATTGATTGAAGACTTTATTAGAAGACTTTATTAGAAGTTTGCATAGGAAAGATATTGTTGTAATTTTTAGCTGCAGGCTAAGAGACAAGAAAGAGGCTGAGAGTGTGAGCTAGACCTATTTAGCCTATTATTACAAAGTTGACAGCAATGTTACAATGGTGGGAGAGGCAGAATTACATGATTTCCAAGTGGTTTGGTTTGTTAAAAATATCTTACATTTAGATACATTGATACAGCTTTTTGTTTACAGAAATAGGCCTACTGTCTGTGAAGATGACTTTTTTTGCTCCAATGAAAGGAGTATCCAAATGGAACCTGTGGGATCACCTGCCATAAATATGACAATATTATATTATATTTAGGATAATCATTATGTACAATACAAGTTCTGCTGCACAGGAACAACAGGGCTGTGAGATACACAGCCCTGGCTTTTAGAAATATTTCTACCACCTGTTTACACAATCCTTGAATCTTTCTTTTGGACACGTTTTAACTCTTAGTGTGGTTGTCTTATTCTCAAAGTTTGCATAGGCTAATGCATACATGCATACATACATACTGTACATACATGGGTGGGTGACGTGACATAGCGTTTTCGCTGTCCTCAGTGTCAAACATGTATAAATAAAAAATATATTTGTCAAAAACCTTCTGAATATTGTGCAGGACATTAAGCTTTATGTGAACTTACTCAAGATTAAAACATTTCATTCCTCATTTCTTCAGAATTTTCAACCAAACATGGCAAAACTCATATGGTGTGACTGTCCCGACCTTGTTTCTCAAAGTGGGAACTTGAATAAAACTAAGAAAAATAATTGCTAAAATTCATTTTAAAATGCCATAACTATAATATAGATGTCTATTTGTGAGCCTATATATTTTCAAAGTCCAAGCATAATGTTTTCAATCATTTCTGATCAAAAAGATTTTGTCCCCGAAACCAATATCATTTGGTGTGACACTAGTTTGGAAAAATTAAACAGGCAATTATTTGGACACCTATTGGGCTAGAGAGGTCCTTCTTCTATAAGGCTATTCAGCACTCCCAGCACAACTGCAAGACAGGTGTCTGAGGTGAGTTAAGATTTTAACATTTTCATGAAATGCCATCTTGTTGAAACTTTGACAAGTGTGGCACTTCTGGATGTCTGTTGGTGTGACACCTTTTCATTAAAAAAGCTAAAGTTATTTGAAGTTTTGGTCATAATTACATGTAAATCTAGGTTGCTTTGTTATAACTAGCATGTTGTTAGCATGCTAGTGTGTACCTAGTAGCCTCAAGGTCACCTGTTTCGAATGATTTCGGTGCATTGAATGAGAAATTATCAAGTGTTTTCAAGTGTTTGAATGGTCTGGTATCTCGGATACTCAATTCTGGGTATCCCGGTATCTCACAGTGGACGGTTGATCAAAACAATGAAACAGTGGCTTGATTAGTAGTGAAATGTCGACATCTAGTGGTCAACCTCAGAGGTACACAATAACAAAAACTGAGCTGAATTCCAGCATCGAACTAGATGCCATGGATTCTCTGTTCCCCGGTGTAACGCTCCACGCCACAGACCCCGACGGAGCGGCGCGGTATTGGGCGCCGATGACCCCAATACCGGGGTATAATATTCGAGGCGACAGATATCGGCGCATGCGTACATGCGTACATCAAAGTGCACGGAAACAGGATACCCCGTGGATACCCCGTGGATACCCTGTGGATACCCCGTGGATTCAAAGTCTGATAAATGGTGAAAAAGTCTGATTGAATGCGAAGAGAGCAGTCGAAGCTGGTGTCAAGGTAAACCTAAATGCAGAAAACGTAATATGGTGTGACACTTCATCATAATGGTGTGACATGTCTGCTTGTCACGCCATATGACTTGATTGTCACACCATATGATATATACAGTATTTTCCTACAGATATAACAATAAATAACAAAGTCCCATGTTTCTTTTGTCCATTTAAACATTTGTTTTAAACATTTTTACATAAAACATAATTTAGCTTCATTCAGTGATACTTCAAATTCATCAGACAGAGCAGAAACCCCTTCACAGAAACCTTAACATATTGTTTCAATCTAAACAATATTTTCTCTTTGTCTTAAACTATACATTCCATTGTCATCGATTCATTCCTTTTCATTCCATTGTCATCGATTCATTCCTTTTCTTCCTTAACTAAGTGGTGGCCCATCTGCGGAACTGCCCCCTTCCCAGCTCAGCTGCAGGCCCAAAACAGCTTCCGGAGCTCAGTGAGTATATGCTTGGCAAACTTGAGCACCTGCTAGTAATTACATTTTACTACTAAGAACAATCTACCTGACAAATAAATGACATTTAAATGTCTCCTCCTGAAGGTCTTCTACTCAGGTGCTGGACACAAGTGCATCTATTGGAGAGGCCCAAGCTGAGGATTCAGACACCTCTTCAGATGAATACACACAAGGACAGTTGGTCATAATCAAATATGAGGGAAAGCCATGTGTGGGGCAGATTGTTACCATTAGTAAGGGGCTAGAGATAAACTGCATGAAAAATTAAAAATGTTTTTGTCTGGCCAAAGGGGCGAGACTGCATTTTCTACAAAGAGCAGGAAGTTGTCTGTGGCATAGCAGAACCGCAACAAGGCAGCCGGTTTGATACCCTCACCAAATACGACTGGCTGATGTACAATACAGTCTAAATGTCTTGTCTAATCTAATCTAATGCTTTTGTACTTTCACTCACTGGACTGGACAGTGTTAAGGTAGGACCCGAGACAAAAATAGCGAAAATAGCTGATCTACAAGCTCTCAACGTGTCGTGCTGCGAGAGCTTGTAGATCAGCTATTTTTGGAGTTGCGCAACCCAGCACTCTTTAGCTAGTTGAGATGTGGTGTAATGTCATGATTCCTAAATACATTTGTTCAATACAAAATGCTGTGTTCAAGTTCAGGAGACTTCGGAAAAAAGCAATTCACTTGAATGCTGAGTTCTGTTTCCACTAATTGGTGTTAATAAAATGTTGCCTTGGCTCCCAGTGTGGCTATGCACCTTATTGTCTCTTTAAGATCCTTCTGCCGTGGGCCGGCAGAAGACTTAGGTGTGCGTAGCATTCCTGTGCACATCCTCATCATCCCTCTACTACAATTCTTTGTTATCCCATGTTAAAGCCCTAGATTAATATCCTGTTCAGAAATATTAAGGCCATGTTATTTAATGTTAAAGCAATTTTACTGTTGCTGTTTTTCCTGGGTAATTGTTTAATCAATCAGTAAAGTTCAGTACTCACTAATAGGTAGGTTAAAACACAGTTTGCTTTGACACATGAAGATATGATCATACGGTGTGACACTAAATCATTTGGTGTGACATTCCAAATAGTGAAAAATCATACCTTTATTAATGATGAAACCAAAAGAATGTTTATGGATTACATAGAAAATTGTATCAGGAAGAGTCACAAATATTTGTGTAATTTTAGAGAAGGTTTTGTCAGAATAAATGTAAAATATGTTGAAAGATCGACAACATGGGTGTTGATTATGAAAAAAACAGATTTAATTAATTTTCACAAAACTATAGTGGATCACAGGTTAGTTATGATAAAGGACTTTGATAAAGTGAGTAACTTAAGAAAGGTGTACTCCTTTTTAATTTTATGAACAATTATTGTCATGTCACACCATATGATGATTTTAGGCACAAGTACAACAAACTGCTGAATAAAGTCTGATTCCAATAAAATATCTAAAAACAAAATGTGTTTCCATAAAGTTGAGAGTGAGTAGAACAAAAGTAAATAATTTTTATGCCTGCTATTTAAAGTTTTTTTAAAAACACATTTTTGGGGGCGTCACGTCACTGACCCACATACATACATCCTCACCCCTTAATGTTAAAGGAAAGAATGGTGGACATTTTTTATTGATATATCTGGGTACCTTTTCTCCCATTTCTTTTTTTAAAGGTTTCCCAAAAGCCTAGAGAGCAGGAGACAGTGGGAACTTGCCCTAAGAAGGGATGGTTTTGTTGCAAATGACAGGACACTGCTCTGCAGAGAGCACTTCAGAAGTGAAGACTTTGACAGGACTGGGCAGACTGTCCGGTTTAAAGCTGGTGTTGTGCCCACCACCTTCAACTTCCCTGCTCATCTTCAAAGGGTAGGCCTATGTGCATCATTGGCCAACAACAATTCAAGGTGTATTAGATTGACGCATGATACATGATATATGATAGTAAAAAAAGTAAGTCTCCATGCTATAAAGTATTATAATAATCTGTCTACTGCTAATTTCAGGATTTGTTGTGCGACGCACTTTGAAGAAGCTGTTTTGTGATGTCTGCCGGGCCAGCCTTGTGACCGATGCTGAATCTGCCTGTAAGGACAAGAGCTACCACCTGCTGAACTTGAAAAGCAATGGAGGTCTGGTGATATCATCTGAAGGCACGGTGAAGGCAGCAGAGTGGGTCGTTCGCCAGGCATCTGCAGATTCCAGATGAAAACAGCCCATAGGATAGGAGGATAGGTTCAGAGGATGTGTTTTTGCTCGGGCATTGACAGTCAGTCACCACCATACACTGATGAAGTTAGTTGTGTCCCTGTTTTTTAAGCTGAGGCTGCACCATGTTGCTAAAATGACTATGCTTAGCTTACAGAAAGACAACGTGAGACAGAAGCTACCCAAAATGGTACTTTTTAAAGGCCATTTGCTCAAACTCTGTGTGCATACAGAAGCCTAATTTTGGCTTTGAGCCAATGTTCCTCAGTGTGTGTGTGTGTGTGTGTGTGTGTGTGTGTGTGTGTGTGTGTGTGCGTGCGTGTGCGTGTGTGTGTGTATATTATACATATATATATATATATATATATATATATATATATATATATTCATTCATTCCATGCTGTATTGATCTGGTACCATAGGAGAGATAACAGGCAAACAATGATCAAATAAAACATTCTTCTACATTCTATATATGGAAACATTTCATCCACAATTCCATGCTGTGCTGTATTGATCTGGTACCATAGGAGAGATAACAGGCAAACAATGATCAAATAAAACATGCTTCTACATTCTATAATTGTGTAGTCTTCTTGTAAAGTAAGTAATGCAGATGTTAAATAATGGGTAAACCTTTCCCCAATGGATGTATTTGAGTCTGGTTTACCTCCTTTCAGGCTTTACATTTAAAGTTTACTCCAAGCAAGAACGTATGAGCCCATGAGTAGTGCACTGAATGCCATCTGAGAAAAGGAACCCACTGTGATTTTGCTATTCAGTTCTAATACTACAGGTATATTGAACCTTCAAGCAGGTGTACTGCATGTAGCCTACTTCAATATCAAGGGCCACCAAAAGCTACCTGTGCAGCATGGGGTTTAAAAAAATATGTATTATTATATATCATGATTATTGCTGTTATGACTATAGTTGGTATATATTATGTATGTAGTAACTTGTCTGATCTCAGAGGGAGGGGAGGATTGGTCATGTTACTGGGAACTGACTTGCAGTTGCAGTGCTGAAATAAAATGTATTCTTTTAGTTAAAAAGAGGTCTATTTAGTTTTGTTATGTCCTTAATAAAATAACCTTGAAGCCCCATCTCTAATCTCATATTTTACAGAATGGCAACATGAGACTATTTTATATAAAATAAATATAAGCCAAATACATTGTTGTTACATTTAATACATAATGTATTAAATAATATAAATATTACTAATAATGGAACTATTACATGTTACATATTTACAATATAAATACAGTGTTACAGTGATAATTGCTTTACTTTACCTATATACTTATGTTATTTCATATGGAAGTCCATGGTTATAATTATTCTAAGTATACAGTAACATAACTACGTTTCTTAGGTTTATAACAAACCAATCCGTTTCAAAATAGGTTGAAAATTGAGCAAGTTCTGGTCATTTAAATAGTACATGCACTATAGAAATTAATGTTATACTGGGCGATCGGTCCTGTCCCAAGATGGCCGACCTGTACCGACGTCAGTCCCCATTGGCCAACAGCGTGCGTGAGCTATCTAGCCTTCTTATATATATCTATGTGAAAACTCACATGGGATCTTTTCTGGAAAACGAAACCGAAACGTATCACCTAGAGATACAAAACAGAATCAACTGGCAATGGAAGGTAGAGTTGGAGTGTCGGCAGAAATGCATTTTAAAAGATTCTACAGCCAAGTCGAGCAAGGTGGTTGCAAATGATAATAATAATAAATATAGCTGCAAGCAGCGATAAAGTGGCCAAGCCATAAAAAGCAGGAAAGCAAAAAAGCATCAAGGGAAAGCAAAGAAGAAATCAAAGAAAAACTAGAAGCAGTGTTCTTCCGAACAGGTCTCCGGCAGGTCAGGTGTTTTTTTGAGAGACAGCCGCTGATACGAACGACCTACGGCCTGGTCGCGACCTAGGCCACGACCTGGAGGTCGTAGGTCCCGGTTCTGGAGGTCGTAGTTCGCGGTACATACTTGTTAGGTCGCGGCCGGTCTAGTTTCGCGACCCCCGGCCGTGGTTGCGCCACCTCGGTCGTCCCCGGGCCGTTGTTGCGCGATCGGGCCGTTGTTCAGCGACCTGGGAAGTCCGCGGTCGTATTTAAAAGGTCTTTTTGCAGAATATTCTAGAGCAGCAGCGCTATTCAACCTTTTGAAGCTTGTGATTGGCTGAACCGGAGGTAGGAAGCGCTCCATTGTAGTCACTTGGACCGCGCGAGGTGCACCAAAACCTATCCTTAACCCTAACCCCAACTCTAACTCTAACCCTAACCTTAACCCTAACCCCAACTCTAACCCTAACCCTAACCCTAACCCTAACCTGCCGACACTGAGTAGCTAACCTGCCGACGCTGTTGAAAACGAGCGCTCCTTCCCTTAGCAAGCGTAGAGTTTCTAAACTCGCGTCCCTTCCCTTAGCAAGCGTAGAGTTTCGATCGCGGCGCTCCTTCCCTTAGCAAGCGTAGAGTTTCTAAACTCGCGTCCCTTCCCTTAGCAAGCGTAGAGTTTCGATCGCGGACTTCCCAGGTCGCTGAATTACGACCGAGATCGCGCAAAACCTCCAGAACCGGGACCTACGACCTCCAAGTCGTGGCCTAAGTCGCGACCAGGCCGTAGGTCGTTTGTATCAGCGGCTCTTGCTGTTTTTTTTTGGCCTACTGGTGACCCTATAATAGGCCAAAGTGAAAAGGGTGCCATGTGTTCTTGGGCCTTTCACGGCAATCGGACGCTGCATGCGGGATTTGAGGCATTTTGTTCCAAAAATGTGTTTGCTAAAGTTGACCCGCTGGTGGTGCTATAACAGGCCAATGTGAGAGGGGTGGCATCTGTTCCTTGGCCTAGTGGGAATGTGTGTGCAAAATCTCACACAGGCTGCGTTCATGATTTGAGACATTTTGTTCAAAAAGGAGCAATCTTGCAAACCTTGGAATTCAATGTTAGCTAATTAGATATAATATGATATCGGACAAATCTGTCAGGATTACATCACTGTAGAGATACTGTGTACTGATTTGTGTGATTTTCGGATACAATCTGAAGTAGTAATATCGAAGAATGTGTTTTACATACTGTAAGTCGGCCTTCTGGTGGCGCTAAAAGTGACAGATGTGAAAAAGGCAGGGCACAGGTTTTTCCTTGGCCTTGGGAAGTGTGCATACAAAGTTTTACACTCGGTGGAGTTATAGGTAAAAGCACAAATTGGCCTCTACACAACATGTATGCAAAAGACTGTATCTGCAACAGACTACTGTGATAGTATTCACCTGGACAGTTTATGATGCTGTACATAGTAAGTAAGTAAGCCTGGCCGAGCCATGAGGCCCATATGACTCGGCCGAGCCATGAGTATCATAGGGCAGGAGCCTATCTCCTGTTTCTGTAGCGTGAGGCAGCTTGATGTACAAGTACACCCCTTGGACATGACACTAGTATGTCACAGGGACTTACCCCCAATCCAACCCTTGATGCTGAATGCCAAGCAGGGAGGCACTGGGTCCCATTTTTTAGAGTCTTTGGTATGACCCGACCCGACTGGGATTTGAACAACGATCTCCCAGTCTCAGGGCAGACACTCAATCCACTAGGCCACTGAGCTGGTACATGATCTCATTGCAATCCTTGGCCATCACAACATAGGTGTAGACATCACAGTTTGTATTATAATGCTTGGTTCAGGAGTTATGATGCAAAATACATTATTTAGTAATGGCGGATATTAAAATACCATCAAGGAGGGGCATTTTTGGGAAGGCTCCATTTCAGACATTGTTCAAGGACCCAAACTGTACAAGTCTACCAAATGTCATGGTTTAATGCTTATATCAAGCCCAGGCGGGATTCAATCCAACGACCTTCTGCATGAAAGGCATATGCCCTGACCACTACACTAGACAGCCACAGTTTCTGTCATGTTTGTTAAAAAAAAAGAAAAAAAAGTTCTATGTAGGCTGAGTGCCTTGATTTTATTGAATTTATTTTTTCATATTTTGGAGGCTTGGGGTTAAATCAATCTGAGTAAATGTAATCTGAGTATTTCTGAAATTCTCGAGTGATCATATTTTCTTTCACTCAGAACAGAAAAATATCGGCTGGTAGAGAAGGGCTCATTTTAAACATGAACGTGATCTGGAGTTAGATCAGACGTGTCAACATTAAAGACATACGTACATGCCATGGGCATCCAGGATGTTAACATCAACTCACAACCTCCCGTATATCAGGCACTAACCACTACACTACGGCAGGCACACATAATTGACATTTTAAAAAAAAAGTTTCATGTAATGTACTTGACACACTGTGTGTCTTCTTTCAAAATGATATGGCGCCCCCTTTGGCCAATTGGGGTAAGATTGGTTTCAGTGATATTTGGACTAACCCTCTACAGTAGTTTATCATGAAAATCTGACTTTGCATGTATGTTTTAGAGGCAGAAGAATAATTTGCATAAAACTGCAATATTCATTGAATTATAAAAAAAGAATGTTTCAATTAAAAAAAATCTGATCTTTAGATATTGTTCCAAAGTTCATGTAAAAAAGGTTCCCTGCACGTGGCGCGAACATTCCGGAATAAAAGTGTTTTTAAGCGTTTTACAAACTGCTCAAAATGGCAGAAAATCTAAGGGCAGAGCTTACTTAACCAAGACACAGATAGCTTCCGCTTGAGTCAAGGCACGCATGTAGCAAGTTGCATGTCTTTAAACGAAACGAGGCATGACTTATGCCCCCTTAAAGTTTGAATTTTCAAACGCTTCGTATAGCGCCCCCCTTTGGCCAACTGGAATAAGATTGGTTTCAGTGATATTTGGACTAACCCTCTACATCTTTGCCAAATGCCATGAACGTGTCACTTTGCATGTATGATTTAGAGGCAGAAGAATAATTTGCATAAAACTGCAATATTCAGTGAATTATTCAAAAATAATGTTTCACTTAAAAAATAAATCCGACCAGACAGTTTGACCGTCTTGGTACAAAGTTTATGTAAAAAAAGGTTTTGCGCACATGACGTGAAAATCGCAGGAGGATATATATTTTTACTGTTTTTCATATAATTCAAAATGGTGGGAGAACTAAAGAGGTCAGAGGTCAAAAGTCAGAGTGTAAAAGTTGTTCGGCATGAGGAGACGCATAAGTGTATACAGGTTTCATGGCTAGGGTTTGGATCCGTTTGGTTTTAACCGAGTCCGATTATTTTTCGTTTCCCCCATATCGGTTCCGGGTAGAACTGGTTCCTATAACGGTTCCGGAAGTTGTTGCGACCATAAGGTCGCAGTTTAGTATCAAAACCTCCACCGGCCGTCCGTCGGTCGGTCGGTCGGTCGGTCGGTCGGTCGGTCGGTCGGTCACACCTTTGCCCTGCTCATATCTCCGCATCAGTATGACATCACACCACATGTGTACACAAACCTTTGTGTACGTTGCTGTGGCAACAGTCTGTTGTTGCTGGTCTGTTAGTGTACATTAGCAACCACCTTAGCAACCATGGTTTTACCCTAGCAACCAACTGTTTACCCTAGCAACCAACTGTTTACCATAGCAACCATGTTTTTTTACCCTAGCAACCAACTGTTTACCATAGCAACCAGATACGCAGAGCAGGGATCTCCATATATGGGCATAAACAGGTGACATCACACTGATGTCAGATACTCAGAGCAGGGATTTCTCCATAATATATGGGCATAAAAGGGATTCTGTTAGGGATCTCCATATATGGGCATAAAGGGGATTCTGTTAGGGATCTCCATATATGGGCATACAAGGGATTATGTTAGGGATCTCCATATATGGGCATAAAAGGGATTCTGTTAGGGATCTCCATATATGGGCATAAAAGGGATTCTGTTAGGGATCTCCATATATGGGCATAAAAGGGATTCTGTTAGGGATCTCCATATATGGGCATAAAAGGGATTCTGTTAGGGATCTCCATATATGGGCATAAAAGGGATTCTGTTAGCTGTTAGTGATCTCCATATATGGGCATAAAAGGGATGTTGTTAGGGATCTCCATATATGGGCATAAAAGGGATTCTGTTAGGGATCTCCATATATGGGCATGAAAGGGATTATGTTAGGGATCTCCATATATGGGCATAAAAGGGATTGTATCCCAGATGATGCCCTGTTAGGAGATCCACACTAACAGAATCCATATATGGTCCTACCGACAGCTGCTATAAGCCAACCCTGGCGATAAGGTCTGAGTCGAAGAAATGCTTCTTTCCTGGCAAGAATTGACCCTTTATACTGTAGGGCTCGTTTGTGTATTGTATGACATCACGCCACATCATCGGCTGAGGACTGTGTGATGTCATCATATCTCCATATATGGAGACATAAGTTGCTCATGCCCAAATATGGGCTGGTGAGGTCAGACTTAGTGTGATGCGTAGGTTATCTCCATATATGGAGATTCAACTTCAATGAGTAACCATGGCAAACTGTCAACTGCCCGTATGTCTTGATAATTGGTAAAACAAACTTTTGGCCTATTTGTGGAGATAAGCGACCAACGGTCGCTTATCTCCCGATTAGGGAGTCTTACTGGTATATATAGGCCTATATATATATATATATATATATATATATATATATATATATATATATATATAGATAGATAGATAGATAGATAGATAGATAGATAGATCGATATTTTTCTTTATAATAAAGTGATTCCCTGATTACTACAGCAACTTGTATAACTACTATTTCAACTTAACCACAATAACAATGGAATGCAGGGTTAAGGGTGGACGTTCAAGCAGTGAAGAATACATGGTTAATTAACGGCACGATGAATAGCCGATCTACAAGCTCACAACGCGTCGCACGCGACGTGCTGTGAGCTTATGGATCAGCTAGTCTTTCGTTGTCGTCATCCCAGCTGCTACCAGCGTGAAAGCTGAAAGGTGTGAGTTGCTGACTGTTGCTAGTTCTAGTTATTCATAAAACCTCAGACAATCGTCGCGTCCGTCATATGGAACACCATGAATGAACTGCAGTACAAGCAGAGTGAAATGGACATTGCGCCGTGGTTACTCCGTTAGCAGCTAGCTAGGCTACTGAAGAAAGTGAAGCAGCAGCTGCAGTCACTGGTAGATTTTAGTGCACGAAAGGATTGCACTGAATTTCGTGCACTTTGCATGCTTTTTTCCCTCTCTTGTAAAGTGCAACCACACTCGTGAGTAGTTTCGCTGCTGCGCTAACATTAGCATTAGCTCCGTCTCTCTCGAAGGACGCTCGCCTAGCATTCTGATCGTCGTTCAGCAGGCGTAGAGTGTGGGCATAGAGAGTGGGCGTATCCACCTCACTCACACATGTAGCGAGTTGTCACCACAGTCGCTTGCAATGCACACAGCTGGGCCAAATGAACGCTCATGAGAAATTCCAGGAACCGTTATAGGAACCGGTCACAAAAATATGATGGAACCGGCTCCGGTTCTTCAATTTCGGAACCGGGTACCTGAAATAACCGGTTCCTGATCCCAACCCTATTCATGGCTGTACCTCAAACAGAGCATGAGCTAGGGGGCACGGTGGCGCAGTGGTTAGCGCTTCGCCTCACAGCTAGAAGGTCCTCGGTTCGATTCCCGCCGGGGGACGCTGTGGGCGCTGGCGGCGTGTTCCTCCTCCGCGTCATCAGCGCTCACACCCTAGGTGGGGTTGGCGATAGGGCCTTTCTGTGTGGAGTTTGCATGTTCTCCCCGTGTCTCCTAGGGTTGATACCCTCACAAAAATATGCACGTAATCCTGGTCTCAATAATGCCTCCCCCTGGCCAGCCGGGGCGCCTGATGGAGGGGAAAGGAACTGGTTGGAATAACGTGTTCCTTCCACGCGCTACGTCCAAACCAGGGAAATCTCCACTGTCCGGTGAAAAGAAGCAACTTGGACTCCTCATGCATAGAAGGAAGCATGAGGTCAGTCCGTTGTCTCCCCAGGCGCGGCAGAGGGAGAGCAGAGCCCAGGATTACATAGGCAATTAGCACTGGGTGAAAAAATGGGTTACAAAATTGTGGGATAAAAATTATAGGAAAAAAAAACAGAGCATGAGCTATACCTGTTCAAATTTTGCATTTTCAAAGGCTTCCTACAGCACCACGCTTTGGCCGATTGTTGCAAGCTTCTTGTTTTAGCCGTTTGGCATAGTCCTCTGCCATACTGCCGAGTTTCGTAAAAAGCGACTGCACGGTCAAGCCACTAGAGAAAAATTGTCGGAAGAATGATGATAATAGTGAAGAAGTACAATATCAATGAGTGGCCTTTGCCACTGCGTGGCTTGGCCACTAATAATAATATGCATGGTTTTACTTAGCCCTGCTGATATTGCACCACCGCCCTGCAGTGGTGGAAAAAGTACTCATATAGTTTAAGTAGAAGTATCAATACTGAAAAGTCTGGAATTTAAAATGTACTTAAAGTAAAAGTAAAAGCACCAAATGTTTGAAAATAGCAGATCTACAAGCTCACAACTTTAGATCTGCTATTTTCAAAGGTATGAAATAGGACTAAAGTAATTAATGTAGTATATGTTTTATAATATTATAATTTATATATGCAAAGTAACTAGTATGTAGCCTAGTTGTAGCCTGATTTCAGACTCAGCTCAAACAGTCCACTCTGAGAGTGGGCGGGGTCTATGGTCTGGAACCAGGCAAGCCTAGTTGAGTAAAAGTACAATATTTGAGATGTAGTGGAGTAGAAGTAAAAGTACAAAAAACTGGAAATAGTCCAGTAAAGTAAAAGTGCCTAAAACTGTACTTAAGTACAGTACTTGAGTAAATGTACTTCATTACTTTACACCACTGCTTTTAAATCTACAGCATGTCTGTAAATCGTGACTACTAATTGAAGCCGAGGCCGAATTGCACAAAAGAGCCCTGACAGCACATGGTTGGTTCTACAGACTCCAAATTTCGCACGCAGATAGCTCAGACCTTTGCCTACGTTCTTAGCTAGGCCTCGACCCGACCCGATATGCGATTTCCGGAACCAACGCGAAAGGTTCAGAATTTCCATATGCGGAGTCCTGACTACTAATTGAAGTCAATGGACGCGAATCCGAATTGGCCCGAATCGCATGAAAGAGCCCTGACAGCACATGGTTGGTGATAGATAGATAGATAGATAGATACCTTTATTATCCCAAGGGGGAAATTCAGTTGTCCAGAAGTAGCACCGCAGTATACAGTTATTTACAAAGTTACAGAGACGTAAGAAAAGATAGATAAGAGGGAAAAAAACAAAAACAAAGACAAGAGCAGTACAGTACCAATAAAGAGAAGGTGCATCAATAGAGGGGGCGAATAATATATAAGTATATATACATAAAGTGTCTTGCAAAAGAGACCATAGCAGTCAATGCTAGTTAGTGCAAACAAGTATCTCACTGTCATTGTTAAACAAAGCAAAAATACTCAGAAACTACCAACACTAACAACCTAATAGTGCAGTGTCAAAAATCAGTGCGAAAAAAGAAGAAACTAGGAAGCGTGTCACCGCAAGGCGCACATGAGCACTCTTCCTGGAAGGTCCTTAGAGGTCAAAGTCAATACAGCAATAGTTCCTTAGAGGTCAAAGTCAATACAGCAATGGTTCCGTAAGTCTAAGTTAGGAAGGGAGACCTTTTCAAGCGTCCGTTATGTGTCTCGTTGTACAGCTTAAGGGCAGCCGGTACAAAAGATTTTCCTAATCTCTCACATCTCCGTACTGGGTAAGTAAAGCGGTTGTTTCCTCTCTTACTCCAGTAACTGGTGATCTCTAGATGGAGGGGGTGGGAGGAGTTCTTTAAGATGGAATCTAGCTTCTTCGCAGTGCGCACCCTGGTTACTTCCTCCACCCCCTGCAGAGAGGACCCAACGACAGAGCCTGCTTTCTTCACCAGTCTGTTTAGGTTAAACGTGTCACCTGCTCTGTTGTTGCCACCCCAGCAAGGCCAGCATGTTATACCAAAAAAGAGGACACTTGCCATGACAGACTGATAGAACATCTGTAGCATCCTATTGCACACCCCAAACGATCTCAGTCTTCTCAGGAGGAACAGCCTGCTTTTCCCCTTGCTGTGAATCGCCTGCGCGTTGTCCGACCAGTCCAGTGAACTATTCAGGTGTACTCTGAGGAATTTGTTGTTATCCACGAGCTCAACCACCTCACCGTTAATGGTGCTTGGCACCGGGGGGACTCTCTTGGAGGTGCGGAAGTCCACCACCATCTCCTTAGTCTTGCTTGCGTTGAGCTTGAGATGGTTGTCCTCGCTCCACTGCACAAAGTCCCTAACCACACCATCGTGCTCAGCCGTGTTGTCACCCGAGATCTTGCTGATCACCACGGTATCATCTGAGAACTTCTGCAGATGACAGGTCTTGGAGTTGAAGTGGAAGTCCGATGTATAGAGAGTGAACAGGAAGGGTGAGAGCACAGTGCTCTCACCCTGTAGCACAGTGGTGCTACAGACTCCAAATTTCGCACGCAGATAGCTCAGACCTTTGCCTACGTTCTTAGCTAGGCCTCGACCCGACCCGATACACAGTTTTTCGGATCCGGCACGAAAGGTTTGGAATCTCCGTATGCGGAGATGACTGACATCGGGCCGTTCTGGAGCAAGCGCTGACTCATTGTGACATCACTTCATAAAAGGCTCTGACATCACATACGCCACATGAGTCAACAAAAAATCTCTGTGAGTGTGTATGTATGTATGTATATATATGTATGTATGTATGTATCCGCGTATCTTGAGAACCGTTCGTCCCACCAGCTTCAAATTCAGCGCGCGTGTTCCCTGCCGCAGCAGGTAGTGCAGTGCCCGGCCTCGACCCGACCCGATACGCAATCTTTTGGAACCCAGCGCAAAAAGTTTGGATTCTCCATATGCAGAACTGTTGTCTGACATCAGGGTCTTCCGGAATCGGCACTGTGTCTGCAGAGATCTCCATATATAGGCATAAAATGGACACAGACAGACAGATACAGATATCTCCATATATGGGCATAAATGGACTCAGGCAAACAGATGGTCAAAATGGATCCTATGACAACAGGTATAATGGGGTTTGCATTACACAGAATTCGGCACACGCGTTCCCCGCCGCAGCAGGGAGTGCAGTGCCCGGCCTCGACCTGACCTGATATGCGGTTATCCGGAACCAGCGCGAAAGGTCCGGAATCTCCGTATGCGGAGCTAATGTCTGACATTAGTGTTTTCCAGAACCGGCACTGTGTCTGCAGAGATCCCCATATGGGCATAAATGGACGCAGGCAGACAGATACAGATATCTACATATATGGGCATACATGGACACAGGCAAACAGATGGTCAAAACAGGTGGAGTTTGCATTAAAAAAGCAATGGAGTTTGCATTAAATGGTGGGGCATTCATTCCCTATTTACATCGTTCCCGAGTAGGCCGGTCCTCGACTAGACGCTCGGCCGACTGTCAGGTAGATACAGAGATCTCCATATATGGGCATAACTTGGACGCAGTCAGACAGATATCTCCATATATGGGCATACATGGACACAGTCAAACAGATGGTCAACACGGGTCCTATAACAACAGGTATAATGGGGATTGCATTAAAGGGCGGGCATTCATTCTCTATTTACATCGTTCCCGAGTTGGCAAGGTCGCCGACTGCGGCCGAGCTTCTAGTCTAATATAATTCACCCTTTGTTAGCCTCCTGGTTGGTCCCTGGCTGACCAACCAGCAGGCTCTATCTGCCTTATCCCGCCCTGGTTCCGCCTTTTTACGTTGAATTAGCTAAAACATAATTTGTGGAGAAATAAAAACATTTAAAAACATGCTGATTCACTATGCTGCCACTGAGCAGCTCCAATTGACTGAAACAAAGTTTGAAATTAGAATTGAGCACACAGAATAACAATATGAAGCAACTGAATTAACATGGCAGTGGATGGAATGTCCCACTGAATGTCCCACCAAGACACAGCAACCAATGGGTGTGGAGAGGGGCAGGACAATGGGCGGGACTTGACAAAGGGTGAATTACAGGTTCTTCCATATGTGATGTGTGTGTTCCCTGGAGAGATGAGATTTGGAAAATCACAATAAGGGGGGTCAGATATATTGGAATAACTTCTCCCCCTACCTCTGGCCCAAGAACAAATGGGAGGTGGTTAAGGTAGGCTACAGTCTACTCTGTGTGTGTGTGTGTGTGTGTGTGTGTGTGTGTGTGTGTGTGTGTGTGTGTGTGTGTGTGTGTGTGTGTGTGTGTGTGTGTGTGTGTGTGTGTGTGTGTGTGTGTGTGGGTGGTTTGTTTTCAGATGTACATGCCCCGTGGTAATTCAAATCACAATTCGGCTGATACCTTTGACATATCTCGATACAAAGGAAGGTTCGCTCTACTCAAGGCAGTTTCTTCTTTTAAATAGCTTTAGAGTTCTTAGGGTGCAGGATCAGGTACAACATGAAGGAAAGGTATAGCTGCACTCACTTTTAAGAGTCAGGGTTAAGGTTAGGGTTAGGGTTACCTTTGACATATCTGCCTTTCTTAACCTCATGAGTAACTGTCAGCACTT
The DNA here is from genome assembly GCF_963921795.1 of Nannobrachium achirus. Taxonomy (NCBI): domain Eukaryota; kingdom Metazoa; phylum Chordata; class Actinopteri; order Myctophiformes; family Myctophidae; genus Nannobrachium; species Nannobrachium achirus. The sequence goes on from NC_137818.1 coordinate 46,660,917, forward strand.
TAAGCGTTTTGTGCAAAATGCCTTACTTACACAGGTATGCACACGTTCATGAGCACATGCAGATCACATTCATGCATACATGCGTTGACAGACATATTCATTAATTTATAGATACTATATTCGTTATTTATGGTAGGCCAGGAGTGCGAGTGGATCGTTTCCTGGGTTTTTAGGGGGGGTGAGGTGGTAGGGTTCGATCAGGCTTTGAAGGTATGTGGATGGGCGTGCCAAGTGCCATACCTTTGGCTGCTTTGAAGGCCAACATAAGTGTTTTCATATTATTGAAGATTCATAGGCGCCGTTCAAACTGCGTTTTGGTAACGTGAATAACACAAAAGGAAAAGTCAGATAGGCCTTCCGTTCAGACGACAACGGCATTTTCGGGGGTTAAAAACGGAACGATCTGGATCCGCAGATTTGGGTGGAAAAGCTGACTCCTCTCTCCCCTCGCGTCACCGAGTGAACGGCATAAACGCAAGAAGCAACAATGCATGTTAGGCTTTTTCTCTCCTACAAATAGATACAGAATACCCTGCTCAGCGTTGTTTCGGTGGCTGTGTGGCTGTTTTTGATCCACGGGTCCCAGGTTCGCGTCCCGCTTGTCTCTTCTTTTCACCACCACGAACAACTTTTCTTTTTTTTTTGCGGCCATAAAGTTATTATTATCCATGACGGAGGCGATGAGCCGACTCAGCACCGTTACCGAGTTATGTGAATAAGCCGTTTATGGTGGGCAAGCGGGGACGCGAACACGGGGCTCATGGACAATTACGTAACCGCTCAGCCACCAAACCACAACATTGAGGAAGGTATTCAATATCTATTTGTAGGAGAGAAAAGGCTTAACATGCGTTGTTGCTTCTTGCGTTTCTGCCGTTCACTCGGTGACATGGACACTACATCATTTCAGCTTCATATGAACGCTTGATAAAAAGGCAAAACGCAACAGCAATATCCCGGGACCTCGCCGTTTTTCTACAGAGCGTTGCCGTATGTACGGGGCCATAGACTTAAAATGAATGTCATGCAATAAGGCCAGTGACCTCTGTCTTGTGCTGTGTTTCCAAAGGTTACAAATGTGAGGAACCAGATAATGCATTCTGCAAACTTTGAGGTGAATGCAGCAGTTAAAACAGCATTTGGATCGAATAAGAAAGCTTGGTAAAGCACTGTAGCCTTAGCTTACAATAAATGCGAGAAATCTCTGTGAGTATGTATGTAACCCGCGTAGCTCGAGAACTGTTTGTCCCACCGGCTTCAAATTCGGCACGCGCGTTCCCCGACGCGGCGTGCCGAAAGGTTCAGAATCTCCGTATTTGAGCGGCGAGCTTCTAGTACATAAAAAATAAACTGTGTCCTTGAAAAAAAGAACATTTTGAGAATTGCTCTATAGTGTTGTCTAGACTCTAGAGTAATTCTCAAATTACACCTCCAAACATGTATTTAGATGTGATACACATCTGATTACATGTTTGGAGGAGTGAAATTCACTGCATTTATCATATATTGTTTTGTTTCATCTCTGACCTCTTTAGGGTTAAATTGAAATGCAGGTGCAACAATGTTTCAGCTTTGCACCAGCGATTGCACCTTCCTGTTAACGCTGCGAAGCTATAGACCAATTTCTCAAACCTGCAACCATAATTGCGGTGTCTCACCTATATGTGTGCGACTGTGCACAGACACCGCAGCTACATAGCAGCGCTCTGGAAAAAGGTCTATAGAGAAAATTCATGTGTGAAAAGATGCTTGTCAAATGAAGAAGACTACTGGATAACAGCACCACAACCATGCAGCAGTATTGGTAGCTGTCCTAAACACAAATATGGAGAAAATATGGATACTATTCTACTTGCTGTTGAGCTCAGGTAGGACTTTGTTTTAAACACTTGAACCCCAGCATCCCTATCCGGGGGGCAACATTCGCCAAAAATAGACAATCTAAGCTCACAAGTCACAACACATTGCAACATGACATGTTTGGAGCTTGCAGATCCAAATAATCTGAATAGGTAATAGGGGAGCTAATTGCAGCTGCTTGCAATTTCATTAGCCTATTTTTTGAATGGGTAAATAACAGGCTTACACAAAGCCCTAAATATCCCTGCCCCATCATTCATAGGTGATAACCCAAACTTTGAATTTGTTCGCATTTAATCATTTATTTTGCTTGCTTGGACTCTAGTTATTTGGGTTTTTTGCTCTAATCACATTTATTATTCTGTTTTGTTTTTGATCAAACATGGGGTTGTGTACAGCACTGGTTCTCAACCTGGGGCCCCCAGGAGGTTCCCCACATGATTTTTTGGGTCGCCAGATGATAGTGAAGTGACAATTTATGGACTTGTAAAACCTTTTTAATATCTAAGAAATATTAGAAAAATACAAATATTGCATCAAAAGTAATCAACAAACTGTAGGCTACTATGAAATCTGGTCAAACATTGGCCAAATTGTCAAATAATATAAGAACGAGGAAACAATTTTGAAGCCAATCTACAAGCTCACACGTATATCGGCTATTGCAGGTTGCGAACCGAGTCAAACAAAATTCCTCAACTCCAACAATTCCAAGTGCTTGTCAGGGTGGGGGGATCCCCAGTTCAAATATGATAATGTTGGGAGCTCAAGGCCTGAAAAGTTTGAGAACCACTGGCGTACAGTACAATCAGTGAGACAGCTGCTGACGGTCAGGTTGGGCTATATTAGACCTATAACACAAGTGGGCTGGTCAGTACACGAGCCCACTTGTGTAATCTATCTAATAGTTAGATAGGTCAGTCAGTCACTCAGTCACACTCACACAATTCCACTTTATCTATTCACTCGCTTCAGCAACTGATCCCAAATTTAACATGGCATTGGCCATTAGCATTATACACACGGTGACGGAGCCCGAATTTCATCTTTCCCAAATTCAAGCTATTTATTAGCGTTTCTTCATCACTTCTGTTCAACTCTACAGCCTGTTGTCAGGGTTACGGTCCGTTCCTCCAGGCCATGGGATCTGTAGCCCCACACACACCTCTCTCACAGTTAGGAATGTTGCAGTGACGAGACACACGTTCTCTCTCTCTCTCTCTCTCTCTCTCTCTCTCTCTCTCTCTCTCTCTCTCTCTCTCTCTCTCTCTCTGCATGCATGGGTCATGCATGCACCGGGGGTGATGTGTGTCTCATCTTCCAACGGGTATGGAAAAACTATGTGGAGCAAGTGCATACATCCCCATACTTCTATTCACCTAATTTTGCTGTTAAATTATTTGTATTCATCATAAATATACACTCCTCCATGGGCTGCTCCTTACATTATGATGCTCCCACATATTCTCACGCACGCTCCAGTTATAGTTACCTTCCCCATAACCCACACTCTGCACATATTTTGGAGCACATATCTTCGAACGGGTAAGGTCTAGTAAGTCTAACACAAGGGCAGTGTAGGCTGTAGGCTGCTGTGACTAAAATAAAGGTTTGAAGAAGTGTTTTATGCCTACATGTAGCCTAATGATGACGAACAGTCGTTGTAAATTAAGGAATACGTACATGATTAATCATTACTGGTAACCTCACATTTAATATCAGAACTCCTGTTACTTTCACCAGCAAAAAAAAGATGTGTGTGTGTGCGCGTGCGTGCGTGCGTGCATGTGCATGTGCGACTGCGTGTGTGTGTGCGTGTGTGTGTGTGTGTGTGTGTGTGTGTGTGTGTGTTTGTATGTACTAGAAGCTCGGCCGCCCTTCGGGCGGCCGAGCGTCTAGTCGGCGACCTGGCCAACTCGGGAACAATGTAAATAGGGAATGAATGCCCCGCCCTTTAATGCAAACCCCATTATACCTGTTGTCATAGGATCCGTTTTGACCATCTGTTTGCGTGTGTCCATTTATGCCCATATATGGAGAGATATGTCTGTCTACGTCCATTTTCTGCCCATATATGGAGATCTCTGTAGGACCTGGTTTGACCATCTGTTTGCCTGTGCCCATTTATGCCCATATATGGAGTTTGCGACCTGGCCAACTCGGGAACGATGTAAATAGGGAATGAATGCCCCACCCTTTAATGCAAACCCCATTATACCTGTTGTCTGTCCAAGTCCCTTTTATGCCCGTATATGGAGATCTCTCTGTCGGTCTGTGTCCCTTTTATGCCCGTATATATGGAGATCACTGTATCTGTCTGTCTGTGTCCCTTTATGCCCATTATGGAGATCTCTATTTCAGACCAAAGACCTGAAATGTGATATACATTTATATTGTCAGGACCTCAGGAAAGACAACATTGTTGAGAAAGTGGCGCTTTTTTTTTGTTTCTTCATCTTGAGCAAGAATACGCAGCCTGCTTGCTTTGCCAACCCTGCTGGCTGCCACATAGAACTGGCCATGGCTGAAGAAGTCTCCAGTGCAGTAGATCCCAACTCTGTGCAGTGTCTGGCCCTGAGACTTATTCACAGTCATGGCGAAGCAGGGTCTGATTGGAAACTGGCGGCGGCGCATGGTGAATGGGAAGGTGTTCTCGGATGGGCACATGGTGATACGTGGAATGAGAAGTGTGCGTCCCGCATTGACGCCAACCACAGATCTTACAATCAGGAGATGAGGCAGGATCTGATCAATGATGTACCTTGATCCATTGCAGTGTCCATTGTGCTGGTCAAAGTTTCTAAGTAACATGATCAACATGCCCACCTTTAGAGTGATGCGATGAGGTGGCATACCAGATGGGCAAAGGGTATTTAGCAACTCAGGTGGGAACACATAGTTACCCTCAGACTCTGCTGTATCCACACTGCAACAAACATGCTCCTCTCCTGGAAACATCTTTGTCATGTATTCGTTGACCATGTCAACTTCAGCGTTGGTTGGGCACAGTATGACACGCTGACATAGCCACTCAGGGTTGGCAATGTTGTTTTGAATGTCCTTATACACCCAACTGACCATGTCGTCAAGTGTTTCCCCTGAAAGTGTGAGCGATTGATCAAGCTCAATAGCAAATTCACCCTCCTCGGGTTTAACAGGAAGCTTTCCCTCCCCAAGGTCCAGCAGGAATTTGGCAAAACGTTCTTTCTCGTCATGGTCATCTCCAGCAGCGTGTGTGATCCTCATGTTTTGAGTCAGCCGAAGAATCTTGACTTTCTCCCACAGGTAGGACCACTTCAAACACCTCCCCACTATGTCAAGACGTGAACCATGTGGCACAACGGTAAGTATCTGTCTCCAGTCACCACTGAATACCATTGTGATGCCCCCGAATGGATCCTTCGAGTTGCGCAGATGCTGGAATGTCCGATCTGCTGCTTCCAATGCACGGCGATCCATCATTGAGACTTCATCAACCACCATGACATGTGTCATTCTGATCAGTTTTGCAGTGTCATCGTTTTCGCTGATGTTGCACATGGAGTCATCGGTGAGAATGAGAGGGCACTTGGTCTTGCTATGAAAAGTGGTTCCTTTAGGCAGCAAGGTAGCTGCAATGCCACTTGCTGCTGTTGCCAGAGCTACTTTGCCTTGTGCTCTAAGTTTATGTAGGATGAAAGACAATGTGAATGTTTTCCCAGTTCCACCACTTGCATCAACTGCGATCATCTTGCCAAGTCCCTTTTCGACACTTTCCATTACTGTGTCGACATATACGGAGATATCTGTCGGGTCGAGGCAAGATGCCCATATATGGAGTTCTCAGTATACGGAGATATCTGTCGGGTCTAGGCCCCTGTATCTGCCCATATGCCCATATATGGAGATCTCTGTATCAGTCTGTGTCCCTTTTTCTGCCCATATGCCCATATATGGAGTTCTCAGTCTTATGCCCATATACGGAGATATCTGTCGGGTCGAGGCAAGATGCCTATATATGGAGTTCTCAGTATACGGAGATATCTGTCGGGTCTAGGCCCCTGTATCTGCCCATATGCCCATATATGGAGATCTCTGTATCAGTCTGTGTCCCTTTTATGCCTATATACGGAGATATCTGTCTATATATGCCCATATACTGTATGGAGATCTCTGTATCTGCCCATATGCCCATATATGGAGTTCTCAGTCTTATACGGAGATATCTGTCTATATATGCCCATATACTGTATGGAGATCTCTGTATCTGCCCATATGCCAAGTTCTCAGTCTTATGCCCATATACAGAGATATCTGACGGGTCGAGGCAAGGCCCGGCACTGCAGTGATGTCACAATGAGTCAGCGCTTGCGCCCGGCACTGCAGTGATGTCACAATGACCGATTTTGCGCCGATTTCCTCCGGAACAGCCTGATGTCAACAATCAGCCCCGCATAAGGAGATTCCGAACGTTTCGCGCCGGTTAGGGAAAACCACGCGTCGGGTCGGGTCGAGGCCCGGCACTGCACTCCGTGCCGCGGTGGGGAGCGCGCGTGCCGAATCTGAAGCCGGTGGGACGAACGGTTCTCGAGTTACGCGGATTACAAACACACACGCAGAGACTTCTCGCATTTATAGATAGATTAAAAACATTGCGATATACTGTAGGATGACGTCACTATCGCCTTGTTTTAATATTGCAATAAATCGCTGGAATTGAAGATATTTTGTGACACCCCTAGTTACTTATTAGTCCCCTTAGTTGCCTTCAATCAGTCTGATTGTAATAGCTTGTTGGATGATATATGGGTATACAAAAGCACAATGAAATGGTTTTGATTAACCTTGAATCACCAGACTTTCCACCTCGTAGGAAAGCCTGGTATTCGTTTTAAACTGGCCGTGTGATCCTAGGCATGGCCTATATAAACTGGAAACAGGCAGAAGAAGCAGTGTTGATTTGTTTTGGTCCCCCCTGTTCGTTTCCCCAATCAATGTAAATGCTCGAGAAGTGTATTCTTGCTAGGGGGGTTAGGGTTTTATTGGATAGGCCCTAAAATTATAGCCTAGCTCAGCTAGACACTATCTGCCATTGCTAATAAAAAGCAGTGTGATTTTGTATGCCCTTGACTACAACCTGACGTAGGTTGTTTCCGCTCCTGACCAGATTAGAAACCCTGAAATGCCAGGCTAGGTTTTCATCGGCTGACAGCCAACACATTTAAAGCTCTCATAGAATTCAGAGAAAGCCAAAGGGTTTTGCTGTGATCCACAGTAGCCTAATCTAACGATAATTGATTGGTACAGTAGGTAGAGGCAGGTTACTATACATTGATCTGTTACATAGGCCTATGAAACTAAAATATATAAATGCCTTATTCTTTATGAAAAATAAATTACAACAGTGCCAAATCTCAAATAAAATATTCATGTGCCTAACATATCTATTAAATATAAAAAAAAGACACAGTGGGTCAGTTCAGCAAAAGCTAAGGTATTGCGATTGTGCATGTGCATGTGTAGCGTGTTTCTTGGGCTGGAATGGTTGATCAAGTGCAGCTAAAATTGGCATGGTATAGTGGCCCTCGCTGCAAACAGACTCAGCTTTACCATATTTACCATATTCCATCCTGATTGGCTAAGATTGGCTTCCAAAGTTTGCAGGATTGCTCAGTTTTGAACAAAATGCCTCAAATCATGAACACAGTGTGCACTTTTTTTTTTGTGCATGTACATTCCCACTAGGCTGAGGAAGAAATGTCACTTAAACATTTTCAAATCAGCCTCATGGTGGCGCTATAACAGGCCAATTTGTGTTTTACCTATAACTCCACCTATCAGTGTAAAACTATATATGTGCACTCCCTAGAGGCCAAGGAAAAACCTTTGCCCTGAATTTCTCACATCTGCCTTTTATAGTGCAGAAGGCCAATTTATGTAAAACACATTATTTTATATCCTTTAGATTAGATCCAAAATCCTCACCAATCAGTATACAGTATCTATAACCAGTAAGACTCCCTAATCGGGAGATAAGCGACCGTTGGTCGCTTATCTCCACAAATATCACAACCTCCACCTCTCACGTCATACGGGTAGCCATAGTTACACCTGGAATGTTGAATCTCCATATATGGAGATAACCTACGCATCACACAAAGTCTGACCTCACCAGCCCATACTTGGGCATGGACGACTTATATCTCCATATACGGAGATGGCCATATATGGAGATACGATGACATCACAGAGTCCACAGCTGATGATGTGGCGTGATGTCATACAATACACAAACAAGCCCTATATAAAGGGGCAATTCTCACCAGGGAAGAGAGCATTGCCTGGAATGTTGAATCTCCATATATGGAGATAACCTAGGCATCACACAAAGTCTGACCTCACCAGCCCATACTTGGGCATGGACGACTTATATCTCCATATACGGAGATGGCCATATATGGAGATACGATGACATCACAGAGTCCACAGCTGATGATGTGGCGTGATGTCATACAATAAACAAACAAGCCCTATATACTGATGCGATACGATGACATCACAGAGTCCACAGCTGATGATGTGGCGTGATGTCATACAATAAACAAACAAGCCCTATATACTGATGCGGAGATATGAGCAGGGCAAAGGTGTGACGTGTGACGTGTGACCAACCGACGGACGGACGGCCGGTGGAGGGTTTTCATAGTAAACTGCTCCCTGACGGTCGCAATAATGTGATCAAGACAGATTTGTCAGATATTTCATATTCTATCCTGATTGGCTAACATTGGATTCCAAAGTTTGCAGGATTGGTCCGTTTTGAACAAAATGCTTCAAATCATGAACGCAGCCTGCGTTTTGCGTGAAATCTTGCACGCACATTCCTACTAGGTCAAGGAACAAATGCAACCCTTTTCACATAGCACCACCAGTAGGTACATTTTTGCAAAACACATTTTTGGACCTGTGCTCGGAAGAGCACTGCTTATAATTTAGTTTCAACTTTGGCAGACAGTTGTTACTTGTGCCTGCGGTAAGATAATACTATGCACTGATGGATTAATAGTCATGCCTGTTGTCATTACAGTAATGAGTAAGTAAGAGCACTTTTAAGGCATTAGTGGGCTACTGGGCTTACTGCTGGCTTATTGTCTCTGTGTGTCCGTCCGTGTGTCTGTCAGTCCATCCGTCCGTCTGTTATACCAGCTAATCTCTGGCACCGTTGGCCCACATTTTTCACATAGGCCTTTCTAGCGCCATCATGAGGCAGATATTTGCAAAACATTTTTTACAGTAACGTCTAGTAGGAAAAGGGGGTCCAGGCGCATAGGGTGGATTTTTTCGCCACCACTTTTTTCTTAATCTTTGAAGGATATGTTTAAAGATCCTGCCAGGTGCCAAGCTGAAATATCGTCCCATGGGGTTCATTTTTAACCCTTTCTTAAACAAATCTGGACTCTAACCCCCAGTGGTGTGATATGGATTTTAGAAGTGTGGGTCCTCTAAATTCATGACGTCATGCGCGCACGCTGTTTTTATTGTTAAGTGTGTGTTTAGTGTGTGCATATGAGGCGCGCGTGCGTGCAGCAAAATAAGTGTGGGCTCGCTGAGCCCACGCGAGCCCATGGAATCTCACCCCTGCTAACCCCCAAGCTAGAAACAATATAGGTCAGTCATTCTAAGAGAAAATATTACCTAACCCCCAAAAAACGTATACAAAAGGGTTTTCAATGGATTCTGGTAGAATTGGGTGTGCTAAATAACATACTCAAAATCTACCTCCCCGAAAGCCGCCATTTTACAAATATTTTGTCAACTGATTCTGGTACCTCTGGACATGCTTTAGATCATACTAAAAATAGAGGAAAATATTCCTTTCGGAAAGGCTTCATTTTCAAGATGGCGTGACTGGCGTCCACGTTGGCTGCCGGGAGCTTCAAATGCCTATAAACTGGGATTTAATCTATAAAAAAATCATAACAATTATGCACTTGGTGACTAGTTTTAGATTTTTGGCATGGTGTTAGGTATGGGCATAAGGTCTTCAGAAACATAGCAAACAAGTTGGGCTCACCCCCTAGTGGTCTGTTTGAAATTATTCCAATATTAAATATGTCTGTATATGGTTGAAACCCCAAATAATTGATGGAGGAGAATTTTCAATGGATTCTCTTACTATTGTGTATGCTAAATAACATACTAAAATATTAGGGGAAAAAAACTACTGGAAATGCATACCCTTCAAGATGGCACATATTCCCTCCCAATGTGCATTTTAAGCTCCCATGGACGCCATCGTGAAAATTATGCCTTTTCAGTGGTTTGTTTCTCCTAAGCTTTTAGGATGTTATTTAGCATACTTTCCAAAAGGAATATTTTCCTCTATTTTAGTATGCTCTAAAGCAGGGGTAGGCAACCTTAGGCACGGGTGCCAACATTGGCACAGGGGAGGGTGATCACTGGCACACTGGCATTAGTGTGAGAGAGAGGATTTTTGTCATAAAACGTACATGTAAAATTACATCCTGCACATAATTCTACATTCATTCAGCTCACGAACTCTGACTGGTATAGGGAGTCTGGGAGATAGTTGGGTTATTCCTCTAATGATGATTGTCCCGATGTAAAAGAAAACAATTCAAAAGGAGAACCTTCCAATCTATTTGGAAATATAACATAATGTGAAACCTATTTCACTGAAGCTCATTTGCAGCTGATGGACATAAGGGACAATGTGAACTATATTTGAAAAGAATAATTACCAAAATGATTGATCTATGTGGGAAAAGATTAGATTTAGAAACCCAAGAGTCAAAGTTATGGTGGAGGTATGGTGAGTGAAAAAGGTTGCCGACCCCTGCTCTAAAGTCTAAAGCATGTCCAGAGCTACCAGAATCAGTTGACAAAATATTTGCAAAATCTTTTCCATTCGAGATATAGCCATTTTAAGCCCCCCGCAACCATCTGGGACGCCATCTTGAAAATGGCGGCTTTCAGGGAGGTAGATTTTGAGTATGTTATTTAGCACACCCAATACTACCAGAATCCATTGAAAAACCTTTTATATCAATTTTTTGGGGGTTGGGCCATATTTTCTCTTAGAATGACTGACCTAATAGAAACAAGCATAACATTTGAAGGAAACAACCTACTGAGACAAATGAGCCTATTTTTCCATATTTGGACCCAAGGAATTCATCAAAGTAGTTATTATTAACATTCAATCATATCTTGACTGTATTACAGGACAAAAACTGCAACAAAAAAATGCTGAAAACGTTCAGATCACATCTATACTTCTCTTTTCACTAAATTATTGGTGTGAATCTTTTCTCTCCACCAGTTTTTTTCTTAATCCTTGAAGGTGCTAGGTGCCAAGCTGAAATATCACCCATGGGGTTCATTTTGAACCCTTTCTTGCACACATCCTGTCTCAAAAACAACCTACTGAGACAAATTAACCAATTTTTCTATACAATTTGGACACAGGGAATTAATTAAAATGACATATCTTGACTCTATTACAGGACAAAAACGGCAAAACAATAGCTAGGTCAAATATATACTTCTCTTTTTACTACATTTTTGGAGTAGATTCTTTCTTGAGAAGTGTTTTCCTTAATCCTTAAATGTGTATCTCATGCAGTTTTGCATACAAACATGTAATTTCCGCTTATTGAGTCAATGAGCAATTATACAGAGCCGACCGAGAGAGAGAGCAAGGCACAGTCACAAAAAAAGAAAAGGAAAGTGCAAGGCACATGTTGTCCATTTGTCAAGTCCATTTGAGTGTCCAATATGCAGGGACAGGGCTTGGATAAATGCTTATCGAGACAGCCCTACCCCTGGCTCAGTTTGAAAAAAAAGAAGAAAAAAAAGATTATCAGTTTATGAATAAATAGATTATCTCTGCTTTTGTGAGCGCTTTGTGAACTATTTTGTCTGTGTGTGTGAGTGAGTGAGTGAGTGAGTGTGTGTGTGTGTGTGTGTGTGTGTGTGTGTGTGTGTGTGTGTGTGCGTGCGTGCGTGCGTGCGTGCGTGCGTGCGTGCGTGCGTGTACAGTAGAATTACTGATACCTACTGCATCCTGCTTTTATCATCATTTGTTTATTTAGTTCTACCGTACACTATGTCAAAGCATGTCTTTATTTCAAGGACCCCCAGTTTGTTATGCATTAAGCCATGGACCCTACATAACTCAAAGTGTAAACTTGGAACCAAATGGACCATTTGAGAACACTTACATACATTGCAGATACCAGCATGAATTATACCGACACTGCTGATACATCACACTGATTCAACACTTTTGTGTCCTTCAATGTAAACAGAGTTTCCACCGACATAAAGTCACATTGCATGGCTGTTTCCAAATCAACTTGGAAAAGAAAAAGAAAACACGTTGTCAGTTGTACAATGTCCTGTCCCTCTGTCTTTACAATCCTTTTTTTGAGTATGAAAACCCAAACTCAGACCCGGAGGATCTCCAGACAGTTGTTGTAACAGATGGCAACAACGAATAGTAGGCTACTAATAAACAAGATTCTCTTGCTTAGGGTATGAATAACTGATCAATGGCAGTTTCCAGCTCCAAATCTAAGGACTGTAGGTGATTGGACAGGGTTTTTGTGAGGCTGAAGATGCTTTCCAGCATAAAAAGTATGATTTTATAGTATGGTTCACATAGAAGTCAGTCAATTGCCTTCCTTACATATTATTATTATTTATGTATTTATCCATTTGTGGGCTGGGGGACTGGGGGGCTAAGCCTTCACCAAGGGTGGCTGGAGCCGCCTCTGCATGTTTCTGATAGGTACGGATCTACTTCATCCAAAAAAGGGCTTATAGACTTTTAAATTGGTATTTTAAAAATCAAACACTGAAAATTGAACGTTTTCGTAGAATGACCCTGGTCTTCACTTGTTTTCACACATGGTTTTTCTCAGTAGCTTCATAGCGTTCTTTACTAGTCTGGCACTGAGGAGCAAGGTGTGAAACAAACAAGAGGCTCATTGTTCTGAATAGCTGACCACAAGAGTGAGGGGACAGGAAACATTGTTGTAGGTGCATTTAGATTTAACCCTAAAGAAGTCAGAGATGTCTATAAGACTATGATGAAACAATATATTCAACCCACCTCTGGCAAATCTGTTTTATTGGCTAAATTCACAAATTGACAAGTGAATGAATTAAATAAATCATACAAGAACAATGTAAAAAGCTCAACAAAAGTATTATTTTCTCAAATTCAATGCTAAATGCCACTTTCAACAGACACTTTCACTGTCAATTATTCAACTCTTAATTACTCCTGAAAACATCTGTAATCAACTGCAATCGACTAATCAAGGGCTTAATAGTTGCATCAGATGTGCAATCTTGCCTGTAGAAGTGTGTTGACTTGTTGACTGTGATTATAACAGTTAGAAACATGGCTAAATCTAAGGAATGGTCAGAAAAGTTCAGAGAAGAGATTATTGCTTTGTACAAAAAAGGAAAAGGATATAAAACAATTGCAAATAGGGCTGTCACAATTATTACATAATCATCTAATCGCAATTATTGGAGGTAATCGCAATTATTTTGCATAATCGTCATAATCGTTTCCATGTTGAGAAATGTTAATATCTATACTATAATTTTGCGAATGTCTGAGTGAGTGAGTGAGTGTCTGTCTGTCACAGCGTTTCTCCTCAATGGCTGGAGCAATTGATCTGAAATCGCATCACCATTAGCATATGAACACACCTAACATAACTGTGAAGCCTGTTTGTCACTTTCACAAATCATATACTGTATATTAGCATTTTTATGGTGTATCTACTATCTATTCTGCATCTAGCATGAGGCACATCTATTCTGCATCTAGCATGAGGCAACATGTTTAACCAGCTCTCTCTCTCTGTGTGTGTGTGTGTGTGTGTGTGTGTGTGTGTGTGTGTGTGTGTGTGTGTGTGTGTGTGTGTGTGTGTGTGTGTGTGTGTGTGTGTGCAGGCAGGCGGGTGTGTGCGGGTGTGTGCGCAGGCGGGTGGGCGGGGGGGGGGGGGGGGGGGGGTCAAAATATGTCAAATATATCAGTAATTCATTTGTATATTTAAGTTATGTGTCATGATTACCATGTTGTGCAACGTCAAAGCCTAAAAGCCAAACAGAAATGTAATTGTCAATGACAAATAGCCTACACAATTAAATCGCTAATCGCAATTATTTGACTGACAATTAATCTTCATGTAAAATTACATAATCGTGACAGCCCTAATTGCAAAGACACTGAATGTTCCAAAAAGTACAGTTTTGAGCATAGTTCACAAGTTCCAAAGTCAAAGGAACAGTTTCCACATTAATGAACAAATTTGTCAGAGGGGGTTGAATAATTTCAATAAATAAAATTGTATATATATATATATATATATATATATATATATATATATATATATATATATATATATATATATATATAGTGTCAATTTGGGGGTCCTGAAAAGTTTTGAGAACCACTGTTGCCGTGTTCTCTCCTCTGCGTCATCAGCGCCCATACCTTAGGTGGGGTTGGCGAAAGGGACTTTCTGTGTGGAGTTTGCATGTTCTCCCCGTGTGAATAAAAGTGTGGAAAAAATAGAAGAAAATAGCCTGGGATGGCAAGGCTCATGTACGGATCTAAAAGGGGCTTAAAAACCTTTAAATTGGTATTTTAAAAATCAAACACCAAAAATGGAAAATTGAACGTTTTTGTAGAATGACCCTGGTATGTTTGTACTCTTCGCGTGTTTTCACATGTGTTTTTTCTCAGTAGCTTCACAGTGGTCTTACTGGCACTGAGGAGCAAGGTGTGAAACAAACACCAGCGCCTGCACCTTCCTGTCAACGCTGCGAAGATACAGTAGACCAATTTCTCAGAGCGGCAACCATATGTGTGAGACAGACACCGCGCAGACACCGCAGCTACACCGCAGCGCTCTGGAAAAAGGTCTATAGAGAACATTCATGTGTGAAAACTTGCTTGTCAAGTGAAGAAGCTTAGGCTACTGGATAACAGCACCACAACCATGTAGCAGTATTCTCCAGCGGCTGTCTCTCGTATTAGCTGTCCTACACACAAATATGTGTTGTTATCCTCTTGAGCCCCAATAGGTGTTAACCTCTGAATAGCTGTCAATAAATGTCAATAAATCAATAGAGACCAAATCAACTAATACAATGTAATTGTTGATTATTGCTACAGTGGGCCTACAGCAGTGGTTCTCAAACCTTTTACGCCAAGTACCACCTCAGAAAATATGTGTCTCTCCAAGTACCACCATAATAACTGATGTTACAATACATGTGTGTAGACCCACCCCATCCTATTCAGCTATGAACTGTTAACACAGGAGGCCAATTTAATCCTTGAATTCATGGAGATGTTTTAGGTTTTGTTGCATTTCTAAGCCAATCATTAAGATGATCGGGTCATTGGACAGATTTAGCTACTACATTTGTGAACTTCCCGTGCAAACTGATGATATTTCTAATGTGAATAATCTGTTTCCAAATCCTCTATTAACGGCTAGATATGCCCTCATGCTCATTACAGCACGGCTGGAGAGCCTATTTCAATCAATTGCTTTGTTAGAAGAACTACCTGTAGTTTAAAAATAATATAAATATTTCACTCCACTTATGTATGTTTTCTTATTTTTGGTAGACTCCTCTGAGTACCACCAGAGGGGTGCCCATGTACCACCAGTGGTACACGTACCACAGTTTGAGAACCACTGGCCTACAGCATATAATCAGCTGCCATTGTATTTTTCATCCATACATTACTCATATTACAGTATTATTACACCTTATTGTTACTCGTTTTTATCATTTCTCACCCTGTACTTTAACATTAATAATATTACAGCACTAATCTCACTAAAACATCTGTAGAGTTTACATAGTTTGAAATATATTCATAATTCTCAGCCTATCAATTGATGACACCTTGGTGGACATTTTCTCAATTCACTATATATGTTTTCAATGAGGTCTTGAGGCTCATTCACTACTCAGAATGCACATTTTAGGCAGAGGTCTTTTTCAGTCATCTTTTCCTGAGTAAGTGATCACAACAGGACAATTTGGTGAGAGAAATGTGATGTTTTACACTGCATTCATGAATTTTCAGTGGTTAGCTGACATTTGGTAAGCCAAGTGTAGCCATAATCATTGTAGTTTAGTTTTGTGTCCACAACTGTTACAATTTGGGCACACATTTTTGACAGATTCTTCCCCTGGACCCCCCTGGGGCTTAATAGGTTATAGGTCTAATAGCCCAACCGTTGGCTCAGTCAGGGCAGCATCAGAACTCCTGTAACTTTCACGAAATGTGAGGTTACCAGTAATGATTAATCATGTATTTCCAACGACTGTTCGTCATCATTAGGCTACATGTAGGCATACAACACTTCATCAACATTCATCTATTAGTTTAATAATTGGATTCATAAGGAAACCTTTATTTACAGCATATATCCCAGACCTATAACACTTGTGGGCTGTTGAACTGCACTGTGCAGGTTATTAAGTGGTGAACGACTGTTGTCCGACTTGGCCAGGATTGTCCTGGTTTCAAGTTGCGTGTCCAGACAAATATCTCTAAAACACTAATATATCCCGGTTTTCAACATTCACTACAAAATTGTCCCGGGTTTTTGCCAGAATTACAATAATAGTAAATGTTTTCAGTAGACATTTATCATGTTCTTTTCATGTAAACAATCGGAAAACATGCATTGCATGTCTGAATTCAACACTGAGGCTATGTGTCAATCAGTCACTGCCTGTATCTGTATGCAACCCCTAAACAATAAAACACACATTGAGCCCAAATCAATAAGCTGCTTATGCCCATATTTTGAACGAATTCATGCAACTTCCCACTTTAGTATGATTCACTAATCTTTATTTGTTCTTTCTCAAGTCTGCTCTTAGGCTGATTTACAGTACATGGAACCAACCAAAGTTTGTGCGTGTCATTAGAATGCCTTATTCTTTATGAAAAATAAATTACAACAGTGCCAAATCTCAAATACAAGATTTATGTGCCTAACATATCTAATACTGGTACATGTAAAAAATAAAAATAAAAACACTATCTATTGCTTGGATGCATGTTATAGACATGATGGCAAATTCAACCGATGTTCATTTATTTTCAGTTGACAAATAATGTATTAATTATAATTATTTCATGTTTTTGCAAATCACATCACATACAGCTTATAGGCCTGCCTTGATGTGGATACAGTATGATGAAAGCCGCTGTCTATCACTCCATTTACAAATGCAAAATGATCTCCCTCATGAACGCGCCTCTGACCTTCAGGCAAAAATGAGGAACAACTGTGATCCCAACCGTGATCCGCATATTTGAGGGATTTACACACCCCTTTGTGAATTGTACGTAGGTTTTTGCTTAGAGAAAATACATCCTCCTTTAGTCACGTTATTTACGACCAGTTTAGCGTTTCAGGTCCAATGAAATAATTTCATTTATTTATTTAATTATGGTAGAAATTCTGTACAATAAACAAGTGACTGTTTCGACTGCACCAGTTTTTGGGAAACACTGCCTGCAAGACAGTGCAGAATGAACACTCTTTGTGTCAATCAGCACACTGCTACAGCATTTTAACGAATTGCATTGAAAAAAGCTCAATTTCTTTTACCTTAAAATCGATTATTTTCATTACAAAGAATTATTATTAATAATGAATACATTAAATACATTCATTTGATTACACAGACACGCACGCACACGCACACGCACGCACACGCACACGCGCGCGCACACACACACACACACACACACACACACACACACACACACACACACACACACACACACACACTGTATAAGAGTTATTATAGTTAAAGGGGAAGACCACCCATTTTCAATATTGAACTGTGTCTTTAATATACCTTAGAGGAGTTGTGTGGAAAAAAAAAAGTTCCCCCCCTTCTGTGTTGCCTAGAACTGGAGGATTGATTTTGGGGTTTGTATTGTAAAGTACAACTTGATGACATCACACATTGTACTTTACAATACAAACCCCAAAATCAATCCTCCAGTTCTAGGCAACACAGCAGGGGGGAACTTTTTTTCTATTTACACATAACTCCTCTAAGGCAGTGTTTCTCAATCTTTTTTGTCTTGAGTACCACCTTTCCCTGATTTCTGAATCCAAGTACCCCTTTACCCGACAACATTTGGCTTATAACACTGCTATTGAAATATACATAAATGGAGGTATATGATGCTGTGATAAACCCCCATTTCAAGAATATAAAATCACAAATAAGAGGTTTTCATGTCAATAACTTCAATACATTAAAACACATCCCAGTTTCCTGGTACCATGTAATTTGAGCAACTCAAGTTTCCCCATGTGTCTCCATTAAACATAACAGTACAGTTTTCCCCCTCCTAATTCAATTTGAGTTAATTCCTTAACTATGCACAATATTAGCATGATTTATCCTTCTATTTTTATTTTTGGGGGGCATTTTCGAGTACCCCCTGCAGTACCACCACATACCCCTAGGGGTACATGTACCCCCATTTGAGAAACACTGCTCTAAGGGATATTAATGACATATTTCAATATTGAAAATGGGTGGTCTTCCCCTTTAACTAATACTAATGCAATAACAAACTAAAATGGGGGGAAAAAATCAGTTAACTGAAATACAAATAAAAACTAGGCTTTACAAAAAAACTATTACCAAATCATAGAGTAAAATATATAGGCCTAGATGTATTTCTAGTATTTCAATGTTACAATGCGATAAATCATATTACAACCAGTATTTCACACACAACTCAGACTATAATGAACATAGGATTAACTAGTACAGAATGGTGGAGCACAAGTTAGTTTTCTCCCAGGACCAATAATTACGTTTATTTTTCCTCCTTGCGGGCAGAGGGACAAAGCCTTATATGGCCACGTAAAAGCCAGGAGTTCTTACCAGCGATCTCTGCTACTTGATCCTATATGAATTCAAACAATACTTCATTCTCTATCTGTTAGATATGAATTATTGCGACCGTCAGGGAGCAGTTTACTATGAAAACCTCCACCGGCCGTCCGTCCGTCCGTCCGTCCGTCCGTCCGTCCGTCCGTCCGTCCGTCACACGTCACACGTGACCATCAACAAACGTCACACCTTTGTTGATGTTTAAATCGAAGAGTCTTGGTCAAATACTTCTGTTGGTGTCTGCACTGATCATTTATACAATTCAGCTGTGTTTGCTCGTGTCATCATGATGAGGTCATAAATCAGCCATGCCCAAATATAGATTTTACGGGTTTACATGCTTACTCAGTTATTCGTTATGTGAAAGTCCTATGACGTCTATGATATCTGACATCATCATACATACATTCCCTTTTATGCCCATAAATGGAGATCCCCTCTGTAGAACCAGCCACTGACATCACTGTAATGTCAGGGGAACCAAATCCCTTTTATGCCCATATATGGAGATCCCTGTGATGCCAGGGGAACCAAATCCCTTTTATGCCCATATATGGAGATATGGAGATCCCCGTGTTGCCAGGGTAACCAAATCCATTTTATGCCCATATATGGAGATCCCTGTGATGCCAGGGGAACCAAATCCCTTTTACGCCCATATATGAAGATCCCTTATGTCATCAATATTAAGCCCATATCTGTGAATATCTTTGGGTACCAGATGTCTCCATATATGGTTAAATGGTCCGATATACATCACTGGCCAGAAGACCAAGAAATGGTGCAACCTCGCCCTTTGCTTTTCTCCCTTAGGCATCTTACTGGTAGGTAGTTTAATGAGGAATGCAGTATGGTGGTAGGTAGGTAGTTATGGCCTTTGATGTAAGATTTTCACTTTCTAGGATAACTATATTTGCTATTCCCAGATGATGCCCTTTTAGGGTACCCCTCATGCCCATATATGGAGATCCCCAGGCTTTACTAATCATAAGTTTTATGCCCATATATGGAGATCATTGTCCCAATGTCATCAGATATATGGGCATAAATGGACACAGGCAAACTAGATGGGCTGTATGGATATCCAGATGTGTGATGTAAGTGTTTTATTCCAAATGTGGCACCCCACAGACATATTTCCAGAAACAAAATCCCTTTCATGCCCATATATGGAGATTTCTGATGTCATCAATCCCAGGCCCTGTAAAAAACATGGTTGCTATGGTAAACAGTTGGTTGCTAGGGTAAACAGTTGGTTGCTAGGGTAAGAAAACATGGTTGCTATGGTAAACAATTGGTTGCTAGGGTAAACAGTTGGTTGCTAGGGTAAAAAAAACATGGTTGCTGTGGTAAAAAGTTGGTTGCTAGGGTAAACAGTTGGTTGCTAAGGTAAAAAACATGGTTGCTATGGTAAACAGTTGGTTAGTAGGGTAAACCTTCAATGATTTTGACATCTTGTTACTAATCTGTCGGTAGATAATGCCGGTCTTATATAAGGGTCATTTGTGTACGGTGTGATGTCATACTGATGTCAGCAGTGTGACAGGAGATAAGCGACCAACGGTCGCTTATCTCCCGATTAGGGAGTCTTACTGGTTATACCATAATTCTATGTTTGTGTATGAAGCTCATATGACCATATAAGGTTATATATTATGAACTGAACTTACAGTATTAGAAGACCACATTTTGGTCGCATACTGTAGGTTCAGGCAAACTGATTACAGGTCATAATAACTTTGGTTGCCCCGACTGTAATCATGTTTTGTTGCCCCGACTGTAATCATGATATACTGTATAAGTCACTAGTGGAAAATTACAAGCACTACGTGGCACTACTTCCTTGTTATGATATGGGAACGAATCAATAAGTCCCACGATTCTTACTGTCATAAACTGTACTCTTTATATACTGTTCTCCTCCATCTTGGAGGAGAGAGAGAATTATCAAGCTGCCACCCGGATGGCAGCTCACTGTCTGTCTTCCTTGTCTGCCTCTCTTAAAATACAGCAATCTAAGATATAGTCCTTTGGTCTCTTTGTCTTACCGTAAATCCCCAATTAATCGCCCGGTGGCAAACTGCCGCCGGGTCCCATATATCCGCCCGGGGTCTGACCCCATTTTGCGCAATAAACGCCTGTTTCAAATAAGCGCATGGTTTGTATAAGCGCCTGGGCCGTTATTTGCAATTAATATTATCCTTATTAGGTTTTATGTAAGAGCCCGGGCTATTATTTGTTTGGTTGTTTGGTATTATTTGCTATTTATTTAACTTAACTGGTCATTTATGTTGCATGGCAGTGGTGCGCTGAAAACAGCAAATCTACAAGCTCACAGCAGTGCTGTGACTGACAGCACGTTGCAACGCACCGCACTCGCTGTGCGTTGCTACGGGTCATATGTTGCATGACGGTAGTGCACCGAAAACAGCAAATCTACAAGTTCACAGCCCTGTGGACAGACACTTCTAAGCCAAATGTATATGGTCCCCAACACAGTGCGGTGCGCTACCATGACGCACAGGAGGACGCACTGTCTGTGCGTCGGGGAACAGATTGCCAAAGGACACCAAAAAAAGAGAGAGGAAAAAAAGAAAAGGAGCTGCTCTCTGAGCAGTGCGCACTGACCATCATTCATTACTGTCTAAAACGTTGCTACAATGCAAAGTTTGCGTGAGTAGGCCTACTTTAATGGCAAAACATTGTGATGGAGAAAGACTGGCCAGTGGCAATAAAGACCAGCTGGATCAGAATAAATCATTACCTACTGTTGCTGCAGCCTCTTCAGTCCGCATTTTGAAGAAGTAATCCATTATTTTGAGGTTCAAGGGGAATGCAGAAGGCTTAATAATAATGCAATACCATAATATTTTAATGTCAGAGCTGTTCAGTGGTAACGTCAGCGAGTCCAGTCTGAGCACCGCAGCTGCAGGACTTCTGCGCTAATTGGGTCCTTAACTAGATGCGTCTTTGCTGGCATGCGGTAATTGATTATTTTGGAGAAAGATTCCCTTAGTATAAATATAGTATATAGACCTATATATTTTTAAAAGGCTTTCATACACTCTTGATATTTTTTAAATGAGGTTTGGTCTAATAGATCGCAATGTGCTATTTTCTGGGTGTTCATAACAATTACCGTATTACAATAATAATAATAATAATAATAATTATATAACATTTATTATAACATTTTGATTATTACCCCTATTATATAGTTTGAGAAAGAAAAAATAACCAAATAATGGCCCAGTGCTGGCCAGTGCCAATATAAATAACAGCCTGTTACCAATAGCCGCCTGGTCCCTTTTAAGCGCCCCGGGGTCCGACCCCATTTTGCGAAATAAACGCCCGGGCTACTAATTGGTGATTTACGGTATTTTAATTATGGATTTATAGATCCATACTTGTTTAACATTAATATTAATTTACATTTCACTATCCTATATTAGAACGTATGTCCCACACTGTCACATCTCCCATTAGAAGGCAAAAATCATAGCGTAAATGTAGATGTAGGCCTAGATGTATTTCTGTGTGTTTGGGTGCTTGTGTGCGTGTCATGTTCATGACTGTTCTCTTTCTTTTGTTTCTTCTTTGCTGGTGGTTTACCTACGACAGGAAACAAGACACCAAACACACAAGCACGCACGCACACGCACACGCACACACACACACACACACACACACACACACACACACACACACACACACACACACACACACACATACTTTTTACAACAATTGGCCTAGTCTAATGCCTCATTCACACTGCAGATATATAGTTGAACGTTTTGCTTGCTTGGTCAATGTTATCTCAATGGAAACCAGCTTTAAAGCTTTCAAAGCTTTGTTCTGTGTATGTCCTGTATCTTTAAAGCTGGTTTCCATTGAGATAACATTGACCAAGCAAGCAAAACGTTCAACTATATATCTGCAGTGTGAATGAGGCATTAGGAATGCGACAAAACACAAAGAAATATATATTGAACTCAAGTCTCCATGGCATGAGTAATCAATAGAAAAAAAGTAATTTTGGGGGTGAACTACTCAGGGGTCAGCCTCTCTCTCCTTACTCCTCCTTGATCGATCACGTACAGTATATCATGTTTTACCAACATGTGAGCAGTTCTCCTTCCACATCTGGATTTCATTAAATGTGGCCATCTGACAACATATTACATCATTCAGTAGCTATCTTCACACAGTTCTTTCTGAAAGGCCAGAACCGTGCCAATCAGTATGAAGCATAAACTGTGCCAAAGTGTGCAGAGAGAAACAGTAACAGAGCCACTGCAGTTCTCTTTTCAGGCCTTTCAGAAAGAACTGTGTGAAGATAGCTACTGAATGATGTAATATGTTGTCAGATGGCCACATTTAATGAAATCCAGATGTGGAAGGAGAACGGTTACACCCCTCCACTTAGAACCATTGCTATTCCGAACGTTGACTGCGATGTTTCGGAATGGAGGCCCGCCCCCGATTGGCACAACTATGGCTCTCTTCTTCAGTTTCAGAGAGTCCTGAAGTTTGTCCCATTTGTGTGGAGCATAATACAATACATGAAGGCAGTCTTTCCTTGCTCACTGTTCATACGTGGACAGGTATATCTAATGTGTGACTGTGAACGTGTTGATTGTCCACCAATTTAAGTCTAGGTTTTGGATATCCTGACCAATCAAATACCAAGTATTATGAACTCTCTTACAGTGAAGATGATTCATTTTATTTATTATTTTCCTCCTCAGCTCTCCAGACGAACCCAACACACCACACAACAGGTAAAAGAAAACCTGTTATAGGCCTACAATTATATTTATTCTAATGAAAGTAATATTATTACTGCTTACTCGTCTGCTCAGGTAAAACACATCATGTTATGTTTGGATGATGATGATGGTTATTATTATAACTAGAAGCTCGGCCGGCCTTCCGGGCGTCTAGTCGGCGCCCTGGCCAACTCGGGAACAATGTAAATAGGGGATGAATGCCCCGCCCTTTAATGCAAACCCCATTATACCTGTTGTCATAGGATCTGTTTTGACCATCTGTTTGCATGTGTCCATTTATGCCCATATATGGGGATATCTATCTGTCTACGTCCATTTTATGTCCATATATGGAGATCTCTGTAGGACCCGTTTTGACCATCTGTTTGCCTGTGTCCATGTATGCCCATATATGGAGTTATCTGTCTGTTTGCGTCCATTTTATGCCCATATATGGAGATCTCTGTAGGACCTGTATTGACCATCTGTTTGCCTGTGTCCATTTATGCTCATATATGGAGATATCTGTATCTGTCTGTCTGCATCCATTTCATGCCCATATATGGAGATCTCTGTATCTGTTTGTTTGTGTCCCTTTATGCCCATTATGGAGATCTCTGTATCTGTCTGTGCCTCCGACTGTGTTGCAGACACAGTGCTGGTTCCCCCTTTAATGCAAACCCCATTATACCTGTTGTCATAGGACCCGTTTTGACCATCTGTTTGCCTGTGTCCATTTATGCCCATATATGGAGATATCTGTATCTGTCTTTTTGCGTCCATTTTATGCCCATATATGGAGATCTTTGACCATCTGTTTGCCTGTGTCCATTTATGCTCATATATGGAGATATCCGTATCTGTCTGTCTGCATCCATTTTATGCCCATAAATGGAGATCTATGCAGACACAGTGCCGGTTCCGGAAAACCCTGATGTCAGACATCAGAATCCGAACCTTTCGTGCTGGTTCCAGAAAATCGTGTATCGGATCGGGTCGAGGCCGGGCACTGCACTACCTGCTGCGGCGGGGAACGCACGTGCCGAATTTGAAATAGGGAATGAATTCCCCACCCTTTAATGCAAACCCCATTATACCTGTTGTCATAAGAGCCTTTTTGACCATATGATTGCCTGTGTCCTTTTATGCCCATATAGGAACATCAGAATACATGGAGATCTCTATATCTGTTTGTCTGTGTCCCTTTATGCCCCTTATGGAGATCTCTGTATCTGTCTGTGCCTCCGACTGTGTTGCAGACACAGTGCTGGTTCCCCCTTTAATGCAAATCCCATTATACCTGTTGTCATAGGACCCATTTTGACCATCTGTTTGCCTGTGTCCATTTATGCCCATATATGGAGATATCTGTATCTGTCTTTTTGCGTCCATTTTATGCCCATATATGGAGATCTTTGACCATCTGTTTGCCTGTGTCCATTTATGCTCATATATGGAGATATCCGTATCGGTTTGTCTGCATACATTTTATGCCCATAAATGGAGATCTATGCAGACACAGTGCCGGTTCCGGAAAACCCTGATGTCAGACATCAGAATCCGAACCTTTCGTGCTGGTTCCAGAAAATCGCGTATCGGATCGGGTCGAGGCCGGGCACTGCACTACCTGCTGCGGCGGGGAACGCGAGTGCCGAATTTGAAATAGGGAATGAATGCCCCACCCTTTAATGCAAACCCCATTATACCTGTTTTGACCATAATGTTTGCCTGTGTCCTTTCATGCCCATATAGGAACATCAGAATACGTAACCATGGCATTTTTTGTTGACTCATGTGGCGTACGTGATGTCAGAGCCTTTTATGATGTGATGTCACAATGAGTCAGCGCTTGCGCCGATTTCCTCCGGAACAGCCTGATGTCAACAATCAGCCCCGCATAAGGAGATTCCGAACGTTTCGCGCCAGTTCGGGAAAACCGCGCGTCGGGTCGGGTCGAGGCCCGGCACTGCACTCCGCGCCGCGGCGGGGAACGCGCGTGCCGAATCTGAAGCCGGTGGGACGAACGGTTCTCGAGATACGCGGATTACAGACACGCAGAGACTTCTCGCATTTATAGATAGATTAATTGTGGCCAAGCCACAGAGTGACGGAGGCCACTTATTGAGATTGTACTTTCTATTATTATTATTCCGCCACTTTTTCTGTCCTGGCAGTTGCTTTTTACGAAACTCGGCAATATGGTAGAGGACTATGCCAAATGGCGAAAACACGAAGCTTGCAACAATTGGTCAAAGGGTGGCGCTGTAGGAAGCCTTTGAAAGTGCAAACTTTGAACAAGTATAGCTCATGCTCTGTTTGACATACAGCCATGAAACCTGGACACGTCACACACATATGCGTCTCCTCATGCCGAACAACTTTGCCACTCTGACTTTTTACCTCTGACCTTTAGATCTCCCACCATTTTGTGTTGGTTTGACTAAAAGTTTCATTCACTAAGATGCTTGAACTTGAATTGTCAAAGTGCTAATGTTAATGCTATTGCTACAGCTACACATGCTAATGTTAAAAATGCTAATGCTAATGCACACACTTAGCGAGCCGCAGGCACTTAACATTTCTTAGAATTTCTTTTCTAGTTATTAAAGAAATAAGAACATAACAAATTGATTGCTAAGCACTGTCAGGTTTACATAAAACAGGTGGTACTCTCACACTTAAAGTATTTTTCCTCCTGTAGCCTAAATGTAATTTAAAAGATATTTTAGGGGGGTTATTTTACAGGTTCCAGTCAGTGTTTTACACGTTTTTAACGCCAGAGACACCTCATGCAGACTATTTAATGTGCATTGCACAAAACGTGACAGCTTTTTTTTTTTTTTTTTTCTTTTTTTAGAAATTATTTTCAATGTATGACATACTTTGTTGTGAAAACAGCCGGTCTACAATCTCTCAACTTTCCAGATAGCAATGCATTGTGAGCTTGTAGATCGGCTATTTCCTCTAGTTTGGGATCACATTTCCATTTGTCTGTCAGGCTAAAAGGTTTTGGAAAAAATGATCTAAAGTTGTATTGCTTGGTTCATGTGTCCAGGTAGCTCAGTTGGTAGAGCTTTTGCCTTTGGACCACAAGGTCATGGGTACAATCCCAGGCACGGAGTGTGAAGTTCGTGCGGCAAGTAGTTACTGGGAGCTGATGGTAGGTGTGGTGCTCCACCTCAGCAATGTATCTCCCGGGGGTCTGCCACATTGTAACGGGGACAGGCTCCCGGATGTTATAGGCTGATACCGACAATAAGCCACTCCTGACCTACTTTTATGGTCTTGCATTTCTAGAACATTTACCATATTCCATCCTGAATGGCTAATATTGGCTTCCAAAGTTTGCAGGATTGGTGCGCACTTCCCAGAGGCCAAGGAAAAACCTTTTGCCCTGCATCGTTCACATTTGCCTTTTATAGCGCCAGGTTAAGGAACAAATGCCACCCTTTTCACATTGGCCTGTTATAGCGCCACCAGCAGGTCAACTTTTGAAAATGCCCATTTTTGGAACAAAATGCATCAAATCACGCATGCAGCATCCGATTGCCGTGAAAGGCCCAAGAATATGTGGCGCCCTTTTCACATTGGCGCCACCAGGAGGCCAAAAAAACCTACCTGACCTGCCGGAGACCTGTTCTCGGAAAAGAACACTGCTTCTAGTGTTTCTTTGATGTCTTTCCCCACTTCCCTTGCTGCTTTTTTGCTTTCCTACTTTTTCCTGGCTTGGCCACTTTATCGCTGCTTGCAGCTATATTTATTATTATTATTATTATGAAAGTAAGATTAGTTGTTTTACTGTTTATTGTCTGTGTGCAGAGTCTGATGTTGTCAGGTTGGTGGGAGGACCAAGCCACTGTACTGGTAGGCTGGAGATGAACCACCAGGGAGAGTGGAGACCAGCGGATGGTTGGTCAGTCTGGAACCTGAAGTCATCACCTGTAGCGTGTAGACAATTGGGCTGTGGCTCTGCTGTTTCAATAGAAAGGATTCCTGGTTCTACACATCAACCTGTATGGTGGATTACATCTTCTTGCGTTGGATTTGAGTCTTCACTAAGAGAGTGTGGAACAGAGGAGTCTGGGACTTCCTCCTACAAACTGGAGGTGATCTGTTCAGGTAACAAACAATGACTGTAATCGAGAGCTCAGACGCTGGTTACTTATCAGGTTCAATGATGGATGGAATTCTGCCCTGCTCAAGCCGAATGGCCGGGTTACATATAGGGTTTAGACGTGTGGCATGACACGTGTTGCCGTTGTACGGGTTATGACCTTGGCCCCAGGGCTCGAAATTGCGACCATTTTGGTCACAAATGCAAATGCGCCTGAAATTGTATCTGTGTGACCTATAAATATATTTGGTAGCACCAGTGCGATTGTCAATAATTTGACAAAAACAGCACACAGAGTCAACCAAAATCAGCGCTGATTATCATCCACTCATTCTGTTGGTGGCTATCAGCATTAGTTTCTAGTCTAGAGATTGTTGACACAAACGGGAACGGAGCGCTGGTGAGTGCTGCTGCGTGGGTGAACGCTTTCTGACACAACGTGCGCGCTGACTGTGTGGGCACCTTGATGTAAAATTGTCTATTTTCCCCAAAATGTTAAAATAATTAAGGCCTATTTCTATAATTGCATAAGGGATAAATGTAGGTTTGATAATTACATACTGTTCACATGTTCCCAAATAATTTATTGTTTTAACATTTTGGACAAAATAAACAGTTTTACATTGAGGTGCTCAGACTGCCCACTCTTCCTTAGCTTAGTGCCCACTCTTCTTGTGTCCGCACTATTATATACTGTATATATTTTTTAATTAATTTTAAAAAATAGATTACATATTGGTGCTGACATTTTGTTGGGTGCTCCTAATACTTTTTCTGGTGCTCCTACTTTATTTTTTTTTAAAGTGGTAGCACCGGTGCTACCAAGTAAAAAAGTTAATTTTGAGCCCTGTCTATGACGATAGTCTCATGTGACACGAGGGGTTATTATAGGGTTTTCGGCATCTCCATATAGGACACCAGTAAGACTCCCTAATCGGGAGATAAGCGACCACAAATAGGGCAAAAATGTGTTTTTCCAAAATCTTCCTGATCCATGTTGATGACATGAGTGTAGACATACTGTGTGGTGATTTTCGTGATTTTAGGGCAAAATCTGTAGGAGCAGTGTCCAAAAATGTGTTTTTAAAAATCGGCCTGAAGGTGGCGCTATATGGGACAGATTCATGTTGATGGGATGAGTGTAGACATACTGTGTAGCGATGTGCGTGATTTTAGGGCAAAAACTGTAGGAGCAGTGTCCAAAAATGTGTTTTAAAAATCGGCCTGAAGGTGGCGCTAGAAGAGGGCCATGTGAGAAATGAGGGGTGGGGTCTCCGCGTTGCCTTGGTGGACGAATAGGTACCGGCCCCGGCTCTCCCGGACGCTCCTAGCCCGAGTTACGGCATTTTATGTGAGCTGCAGTGGAGGGGGTTCTCCACTGGGGGCGCCACCACTTTTGCATCCGTTCTGGAGCACCAGGAGTGGGTGGTCCCCAGGAATTCCCCGTGAGCAGCCCCGTTGGGGTGGTCATTTTTGCACATTTGGTCATTTTTTACACCTGGGGGTCCCCCTGGGACCTGGGGGTCCCTGGAGCTCCGGGGGTCCTTGGAGGTTGTAGTTTGGCAGGTAAGGAGTGTGGGTGCAAAATTTGGCATGGATGGGGGCAACGGTTGTGGAGATATGAGCAGGGCAAAAGTGTGACGTGTGACGTGTGACGTGTGACAGACAGACGGACGGACGGACGGACGGACGGACGGACGGACGGACGGACGGACGGACGGACGGACGGACGGACAGCCGGTGGAGGTTTTGATAGTAAATGCGACCTACGGTCGCAACAATGCCTAGCCTTAAGCTCGACATAATGGGATTGCCCCGAAAAGTTCTTAACAATGACGATAATCTATAACCAGTAAGACTCCCTAATCGGGAGATAAGTGACCGTAGGTCACTTATCTCCACAAATAGGGCAAAAATGTGTTTTGCCAAAATCTTCCTGATCCATGTTGATGACATGAGTGTAGACATACTGTGTAGTGATTTTCGTGATTTTAGGGCAAAATCTGTAGGAGCAGTGTCCAAAAATGTGTTTTTAAAAATCGGCCTGGAGGTGGCGCTATATGGGAGAGATTCATGTTGATGGGATGAGTGTAGACATACTGTGTACCGATTTGCGTGATTTTAGGGCAAAAATTGTAGGAGCAGTGTCCAAAAATGTGTTTTGCAAGAATCGGCCTCATGGTGGCGCTAGAAGAGGGCCATGTGAGAAATGAGGGGTGGGGTCTCCGCGCCGGCAAGGCGGACGAATAGGTACCGGCCCCGGCTGTCCCGGTCGCTCCTAGCCGGAGTTACGGCATTTTATGTGAGCTGCAGTGTAGGGGGTCCTCCACTGGGGGCGCCACCACTTTTGCATCCGTTCTGGAGCACCAGGAGTGGGTGGTCCCCGGGAATTCCCCGTGAGCAGCCCCGTTGGGGTGGTCATTTGGTCAGTTTAGCACATTTGGTCATTTTTTACATCTGGGGGTCCCCCAGGGACCTGGGGGTCCCTGGAGCCCCGGGGGTCCTTGGAGGTTGTAGTTCGGCAGGCAAGGAACGTGTGTGCAAAATGTGGCATGGATCGGGGCAACGGTTGCGGAGATATGAGCAGGGCAAGAGTGTGACGTGTGAGGTGTGACAGACAGACTGACGGACTGACGGACTGACGGACTTACACTTTGTGCAGGGTTTGATAGTAAATGCGACCTACGGTCGCAATGATCCACAATAGGTGGCCCACAGGTGAGGTGAGGTGCAGCACACTTGTCAATTGTCTGGCCCATGTTAAAGTGCACAAATTAAAAGCATGGGATGATAATAATCTTATAATTCGAGAGAGGTCACCCTTTTCGTTGTGCCAGGTTGGCAAGTGCAGGAACACTCAAATTCAACTGGGTTTTCACCCACAATATTCTCCAGAGGCATGGCCATGGTATAGGCTGTCTTTCCCACATTCAATAAACTTACAATTTACTTACAATAACATAACCTTTTGCATAATTTTCATGCTTCACGTGACATCACAATATCTTCATGCTTCATGTGACATCACAATATTTCCTTGCCAAGGGACCCATGGAGTGCCACTTGCCTTCGAGGCAGGAATTCCAGCAGACAGATCTAAAAGCTCGCAGAGCGGCACTCGGTGCCGCGCTGTGAGCTTGTATATCTGCTATTTTTCAATAGCTAAATAAAATAATTAAGGCCCCTCCACCTTGGGCCCTAGTAACTCAGTCACACTTTTCCCCACCTTGTGACGCCCCTGAATGCACTCGCTCTTCTGCAGAATATTGCGTGGTAACCCACGGTCTATATTCTTCATTGAATAGACCGGTGCTTTTCGAGTTCAGCCAGTGGTCCCCACACCAGTGGTCCCCAGGGGCGTTCCAGGTGGTCCCCAGCTAAATGATGGAGAGTTGGTAACCAAATGGACCCTTACAGAAGTAAGTGTAAAATTAAACCAAGTGGATTTCATTTTACCCTTACAGTTTAGATCTTTATAAGGGTCCATATGGTTACCATTTGGTTCTTTAGCTGGGGACCACTTGGAACTCCCTCAAGGACCACGGGTGGTCTACGGACCATGGTTGAGAACCACTGTCCATGTCTGGATGCAAGTGCAGCAAGGATTTCATTGTACTGTAGCCTATGTCAGTCCAATATGAAAATAAAACAAAATAGCATCAAACATTAGAAATTTTCTTTCCTGAAATTAGGATTTTTTATTATATCAAGAAAACGTTAATAAAGTCAACGAATGATTTAATGACATCAAGAAAATGTTTTAATAAAGTGATTGAATGATTGAATAACCGTATATGAAGAAAACGTTTTAATAAAGTGATTGAACGATTAAAACGTTTTTAGATTTGTAGGACTTCGTTTCTTCAGGTCAATAAAGCATTGCTATGCTATATATAGTGTTCTACGCATTGAAAATAGGCCTATATTTTGCAACGTGGCACTTCTAGGGCTCCTTAGAAAGCTGTGTGTTGACAGAAACTTTTTCTGTATTTTTAGTTAACCATGTCACCATTATGACCATGGATATTTTCACTGTCGGGTAAACTTAATATGTCCAAAACCGTTACCTTTCAAACAGCAGAACTAAATACATTGAAGCCTCTCCAGTCTGCTAATGCAAATGCTTCAAGAAATCTTGATTGCGACCGTAGGTCGCAGTTACTTGCACTCCTATACTATCCAAACCTCCACCGGCTGTCAGTCCGTCCGTCCGTCCTTCCGTCCGTCAGTCTGTCACACGTGTCACACGTCACACTTTTGCCCTGCTCATATGTGCGCAACCGTTGCCCCGATCCATGCCAAATTTTGCACACACACTCCTTACCTGCCAAACTACAACAAGGACCCCCGGAGCCCCAGGGACCACCAGGTGTAAAAAATGACCAAATGTGCAAAAATGACCAAATGACCACCCCAACGGGGCTGCTCACAGGGAATTCCCGGGGACCACCGACTCCTGGTGCTCCAGAACGGATGAAAAAGTGGTGACGCCCCCAGTGGAGGACCCCCTCCACTGCAGCTCACATAAAATGCCGTAACTCGGGCTAGGAGCGTCCGGGAGAACCGGGGCCGGATTCGTCCGCCAAGGCGGCGCGGAGACCCCACCCCTCATTTCTCACATGGCCCTCTTCTAGCGCCACCATGAGGCCGATTCTTGCAAAACACATTTTTGGACACTGCTCCTACAATTTTTGCCCTAAAATCAAGCAAATCGGTACACAGTATGTCTACACTCATGTCATCAACTTGGATCTGTCCTATATTGCGCCACCTTCAGGCCGATTTTTAAAACACATTTTTGGCCACTGCTCCAAAAAGTTTTGCCCTAAAATCACGCAAATCGCTACACAGTATGTCTACACTCATCTCATCAACATGAATCCGTCCCATATAGCGCCACCTTCAGGCCGATTTTTAAAAACACATTTTTGGACACTGCTCCTACAGATTTTGCCCTAAAATCACGAAAATCACTACACAGTATGTCTACACTCATGTCATCAGCATGGATCTGTCCCATTTAGCGCCACCTGCAGGCCGATTTTTTAAAACACATTTTTGGACACTGCTCCCACAGATTTTGCCCTAAAATCACGCAAATCGCACAGTATCTCTACAGTCATGTAATCAAAACGCATCTGTCCCATCTAACGCCACCATCAGGAAGATTTTGGAAAAACAAATTTTTGCCCTATTTGTGGAGATAAGCGACCAACGGTCGCTTATCTCCCGATTAGGGAGTCTTACTGGTTTATTCTTAATTTTCACAACAGCTTGATCAGCTATTTTCGGTGTGCAACCCCATCGTATAAAAGTATAAATTTGGGTTTAGATGTCAGTTATTAACTTATTGAATACTTCACGACAGCTAACAAAGGATATAAGCGGAGGGTGGGACCTCTGCCTGTCAGCTAGTGATCAGTTTCCAGCCAATTGACATTGTCCGGAGTGTATAAGGTAATGCATGCATGCGTGACTTCACGCCAGCGGGCACTCTCCCATAGTTACTATCAAAACCTCGACCAGCTGTCCGTCAGTCTGTCAGTCAGTCCGTCAGTCAGTCTGTCACACGTCACGCGTCACACTTTTGCCCTGCTCATATCTCCGCAACCGTTGCCCCGATCCATGCGAGATTTTGCACACACACTCCTTGCCTGCCAAACCACAACCTCCACAATTCTCACATGGCCCTCTTCTAGCGCCACCATGAGGCCGATTCTTGCAAAACACATTTCTGTACACTGCTCCTACAATTTTTGCCATAAAATCACGCAAATCAGTACACAGTATGTCTACACTCATCTCATCAACATGGATCTGTCCCATTTAGCGCCACCTTCAGGCCGATTTTTTTAAACACATTTGAGGACACTACTACAGATTTTGCCCTAAAATCACGCAAATCGCTACACAGTATGTCTACACTCATGTCATCAACATGGATCTGTCCCATATAGCGCCACCATCAGGCCGATTTTTTAAAACACATTTTTTGACACTGCTCCTACAAAATTTGCCCTAAAATCACGCAAATCGGTACTCTACACTCATGTCATCAACATGGATCTGTCCCATTTAGCGCCACATTCATGCCAATTTTTTCAAACACATTTTTGGACACTGCTCCTACACATTTTGGCTTAAAATCACGCTGCCACCTGACGGTCGCTTATCTCCCGATTAGGGAGTCTTACTGGTAAGTTACACTACTCGTTACTGGGTAAAGTAATAATATTTCAGTATAGCCTATGGGATGACAAAACATAAAAAGATAGAAGGTTTCTGACCGACAGCATCAATATGCTGAACCACTTAACAAAACATTACATTCTCTGTCTCTGTCTCTCTCTCACAATCTCTCTCTCTCTCTCTCTCTCTCTCTCTCTCTCTCTCTCTCTCTCTCTCCAGATTCTGTGAGGTTGGTGAATGGGAATAGTTTGTGTTCAGGCAGAGTGGAGGTGAAGTCTAGTCAGTCCTGGGTCTCAGTGTGTGAAGGTGACTTTGACCAGCAGGATGCAGAGGTGGCCTGTAGGGAACTTGGATGTGGGTCTCCTTCAGTCCTCCAGGGGGCACTCTATGGAGAAGTGAAAGCTCCAATCGGGACCAAAGAATTCCAGTGTGAAGGCAAAGAGTCTGCTCTTCTGGACTGTAGAACCTCAGACTCAACTAGAAACACCTGCTCACCAGACAAGACTGTTGGACTCACCTGCTCAGGTATAACACAAACTACACTTTTGAATGTATTAAATTATTATTTTACAATAAAGATAATATATACATCTTGTACTGTTTATTCTATTGTCTCTGTGTACAGAGCCTGATGATGTGAGATTGGTGAGAGGAGCCGGTCACTGCGCTGGTACACTGGAGGTGAAACACCAGGGAGAGTGGAGACCAGTGGACGGTGATTCCAACTGGAACCTGAAATCATCATCTGTAGTGTGTAAACAATTGGGATGTGGCCATGCTGTTTACACAGAAAAGAGTTCTGGTTCTGCCGATCAACCTTTATGGTGGATTATACCTTCCTGTGTTGGATCTGAATCTTCGCTGAGGGAGTGTGGAATGAAGGAGTCAGGTAGTTCACCCACCAGACAGACGGTGATCTGTTCAGGTAAAAAACAATGACTTCAACAATGACAGTAATCTATACAATGATCACCAATAGATCAGGGCCAGGTCACAGTGCGATCTGCCAGAGCCTGGTTGTCTGGCCCACACTGACCCGTTTCAACATGTTAAGAAGCACACAGCGAAGGAAAAATGTTGATTTCAACATCTATATAGACCTGTAATTCACAACTAAATAATAACATTATCATCCACATACTGCCTTGTATCAGGTAACGATCAATCCCCTCTGTCTTGTTATAGATCTTCTGTTTAAGCCCAACATCACCTTCTTCCCCTTCATAAATGGGGTTTCTGAAGACCAGCAGAAGGGGCTACAAGTGTTGGAGGGTTCCACCTTCTCCATCAGTTGCTCTATCCAGCCACAGTACACAGGAGGCTCCTTCCACCTCACCTTCACTGGATCCAATACAACACACACCTATATGCAGCAAGCTGTCGATCACTCTGCCAACTTCCTGTTTCCTGCAGCAGACCACACCCATCAAGGAAACTACACCTGTATTTATCACATCACTGTGTTCAGACATAACTTCATCTCTGAGAGCGAGTTCCTCTCTCTCACTGTCAGAGGTATCTACGTATATATATGTATATCTATCTATCTATCTATCTATCTATCTATCTGGTTTTGATAGATTGATTGATTGAATATTTTTATTAGACAGAATGTAAAACAGCACAAGTAAAGTCAAACACTTCGTCTAAAAGGATAACACCAAAAAGGTCCTTTCGGTCTTGTTTCCATTAGAGTCCTTGGTATTCAATTCATTGACATAAATAAACACAAAGATTCATCATCATAAATATAAAAACACGCCTGTTTGAGATAATTACCTCCACAGATAAATGAACTGTGAAAGAACATGAAACTCACTTACTAATCGTAAGTGGCATTGGTTCTTGTGTACCGCTTTGCGTGATTTTAGGTGGACCACTTTGTGTGATTTTAGGGCAAAATCTGTAGGAGCAGTGTCCAAAAATGTGTTTGAAAAAAATGGGCCTGATGGTGGTGCTAAATGGAACAGATCCATGTTGATGACATGAGTCTAGACATACTGTGTACCGCTTTGTGTGATATTAGGGCAAAACCTGTAGGAGAAGTGTTCAAAAATGTGTTTTGCAAGAATCAGCCTCATGGTGGCGCTAGAAGAGGGCCATGTGAGAAATGAGGTTGTGGTTTGGCAGCCAAGGAGTGTGTGTGCAAAGTTTGGCATGGATAGGGGCAACGGTGACGATGATATGAGTAGGGCAAAAGTGTGACGTGACGGACAGACTGACGGACTGACAGCCATTAGAGGTTTTGATGTGAGAGTGACATGAACTCAGAAACCTTCAAGGAATTCAGTCGAATAAACTTTCAGTAGATGAAGGATGTTTCCTACATGATGTTGTTTGGTGATGTTTTTAATCCATCATATTTCTCTCACACTCACAGCCTCTCATCTGAAAGCTTTCATCATCAGAGTGACAGTGGTCATGTTGGTTCTGTGGGGACAGTTCTTCATCCAATACCATTTCTGGAAGAGGAGGGTAAATATAGTAATTTTTATTCAACACACATTATTTGTTTATATTTGATTATATGTTTATTGTATTGTTTCCAGCCCAGGACAAACATCAGGGTCACGATGCGATTTGATTCCGATTCTTGGTGTCACAATTCGATAAACTTTTTTATTGCATGCAGCATGCACAAAAGACTCTCTTGAGAATAAGGGACCGTTGTTGAATAACAGTGCCAATTCTGAGTCAGAGGTTAAAATATGCCAATGCTTTTTACTTTTTCTCCTTTTTAGTGGTGCCTTCTGCTCCAATATTTGACTCTCTCTCTGTGTGTGTGTGTGTGTGTGTGTGTGTGTGTGTGTGTGTGTGTGTGTGTGTGTGTGTGTGTGTGTGTGTGTGTGTGTGTGTGTGTGTGTGTGTGTGTCAAAACAGGGCTTATTTGAAGCCAATCTGTCTGAACAATCAGACAAATATCCTCTTTAAGCAAATCTCACTTTTCAACAAAATCATCATTGGAGCAACATACTCTTTTAAGCCTATAGAACTGGCCTAATTGAACCTAATTAGAGGTGGGCTCTCTTTATTTGTTTTATCAGAATTCAGATTATGAAAAGAAATCTAAAATGTAGGCGTGGTTATCTGCTGTTTTGGGGGAAGGGCGGAGTTGAGCGTGTATATCATTATGTTCTGAAACTAGTCTCAGAGAGAAGCTGTCCGCACTTGTTGCTGTTTGCATTTCGGAAACAAAATAAAACCAGCCATTGGAGGTGTAAAAAGTATAAAGATTCGGCAACTCCATGTTGTATTTACCGGTAAAAATGTGCAAGTATTTTACAAACAAGCTGTCTGAGCTTTTATCCATGGTTAAATTTCTCCAGCCGTGCTCTGGACTGTTTACCGCAGGGACGACCGGAGAAATGCTGTCGGCTATTTTCTGACTGTGTGTGTGTGTGTGTGTGTGTGTGTGTGCACAGTCACACATGACGTTCATGGAAATTAGTTGTAGCTTGTAGATCATCTATTTTTTTACTTTTACAAGTACATTTTGAAATCCGGGCGTTTTCTTGTAACAGTGTTTCTACATCGCAGTATAGATACTTCCAAGTCCAACATGTAAACAGTGTTTCCACCATTGAGTCGAACTGAACAGCCAGCCCCACGGTCAGGGAGAGACAGCAGCAGCAGCTTCCAGCCGCATAACAGCGTTCTCTCACAGGCCACGGCATGTAAACACGGTGGTGTCGGCTCGGAACGAAACAACAAGCCATGGCTAAAATACTCAAATTGAATATATCCGACTAAAACCATTGACAATACTATACACACAGTCTGACTAGTGAGAGAGAACCAGGAAACAGACAGTCACTACACAGTGTGACTGCGGGTGCTTGAAGCACTGAGCTTCTCCAAGTACAGTGAAACCACGCCCCCTGATACAAATCTATATAAAACAAACGTTTAAACTATTAATTGGATAAGCCACCTCATGCCTAATTGCCGAACTATTGGTACACAGTGATCAAATATGTAATGAATGGCGCCAAATATTTCTTTTCTACAGAGAAACTGGAAGTACACAGAAATAGCTACAGAGACAGCAGAAAGCTCTGAATCCACAAGGGCCATATGGGCAAATTGAACCGTATCATTGCTCCTTATCACAAGTGACTCATTTATATAATATACATTTATAGAAAAGTGATTTTGGGTTTCATGACTCTTTAAATCATGAACGCAGAGAAATTCTGCACGCACATTCCCACTAAGTCCCAGGAACAAATTACACTCTTTTCATATTGGCCTGTTATAGCACCACCAGCAAGTCGACTTTTGCAAAACTTTTTTTTTGGATCAAAATGCCGCAAATCATGCATGCAGTGTCACCATTGAAGGCCAAAGAAGACATGGCACCCTTTTCACATTTAGCGCCACAGGAGACCACAATAACTACAGTAACATTGAGACAGGAACCAGAGGCAGAGATGGGCACAAAATACAAAAATGAAATACAAAGATACAAATACCAGGATATTGTCACCAGGATAGTATCTTGGTGACACTATCCTGGTCAATATTAGACCAAGTACTGACCAAGTATTTAGATTTTTTTCAAAATACTTTTTTTTTATTTTGTGCCCATCTCTGACCGGAGGCATGATGCCTAAATCTACTGTAAATCATGTACCCAAATAATGCATATGATGCATATTTTCGTGCTGTTTTATGTTTGACTATATAAAAAAGTAGGCCAACACTGAGTAATTTTACAAAAGGAGAAATAGCTCATTGCATGTCACTGCATGTCATTCATATGGTGTGTTCCAATTCAATGGTGTGTTTTTTGCACTCCAGTGTGCTGTAAATGCTTGGTAGTGTGCAGCAAATGCTTAGTTGTGTGTACTGAATGAATGGTATGTGTCATTTGAAAATATGGCGTGTGTACCAAATGAAAACACAAGTCCATTTTGTGAACACAGTTAAATGATTTGATGGCAAAGTGATCATCTTGGGAAGGGAGTGTGAGGTTTAGCATTTTGTGTGTGAGGTTTTCAGTTTTGTGTGTGCAGTTTTGAAAAACGTGTTTTAACAATCGTGAAAAATGTAAGCTTTTACTCTAGGAGTTTTTCATCATTGGTGCAGCAATGATATTAGGAGAATAACCCTAGGTTCATGTGGAACAGTTGTTTTTATTTTCCTGGAAATTCAATGCAATCCTGAATGTAAATGAGATCATTAGACTGTCCATACACATCTGATCCAGTAAGTTAAAGTTGGGTACTGTTGTATGTGTTTCTCCAGGCCATCAGAAGGCAGAATGCACGAGAGGAGAACATTGAGATGGCTTACGTTAATGTTGCTGATTCCAGTGCTGAAGCCAGGCTCAGTGAAGAGGAAGGAGACAATGATGAACCAGAAGAGGATCCGTAATGATTTCACCTCATATCCATCCAGTGGTGGAAGAAGTACTCAGATCACTTACATAAAGGACCACTTCACCACTTCGTCATCATTATGATTGGTCATCACTAATGCTCATTATGGCACCATTGTCGTCTACTATGTAGCTGTGAACATTTCAGAAATCGACCTACCATTGACATTGTCAGAAGGCAGGTTTTGTCGTTTTGCTTTTAATTAATGCACGGACAACGGCTTCTATTACAACCTGCTAACTTTCCAGGAATATAAAGTCTGCAGTTTCTATTAGCTTGGATGCCCCATTGATTCCTGGTAGGTGGTTTTCTGAACTTTCCACAGCCCTCCTCTGAGACACCGAAGTAGACAAAATGGTACCATATTATAATGAAAATGAGTGAGGACCAATGATATAGCCTGGCCAGCCAGCCTCATACTGTGCATTCACTCACTCGTTCCTTCCCACAATATAAGTCTGGACTTTGGGCTTTAGGCAGCTTGAAAAGTGGGCGGGAGTACTTGCCTTGACAGACAGACTTCTCTAACCAATCAGTGTAGCAAAACATCTCTCAGCCAGTCGAAAGAATGGCAAACAAACACGTATTTTCGACCGATGAACTCTGCTAGCGCATACTCCTGTTCCATTTTAATTGTTGTAATTGATTCCAACTCTGAAATAACTTCACTTATGCTTGTTTTATTGTTTCAGCGTTAACTGTTACACTTGTTGCATCGAGGTCAGCCATGTTGTTTTGAAAATGCTGCAGCAAGCATATACGTCACCATCTACTGTACACATGGACCAATCAGGGGAAACTTTTCAGTTGAAACGCAGTCACTGATTGGCCCCGATCAGAAAATGATTGGGGCCAACTTCTCATACTCGGTGCCTATCTGTTGAAGTCCAGACCTCATACTGTGGGAATGAGGAATGAGTGAGGGGTGGCCCACCAGGCTACCATTGATATAGATTAGATACCAAATTAGATAGATTGTAAATGGATGTAATGGCCCTTAATGTACAAGTAGCAATAACACAAGGCAGAAATAGTACTCTGTTACAAGTACAAGTCATTCAAAATGTGACTTGGGTAAAAGTACAAAAGTGTTGTTGGCATCAATATACTTAAAGTACAAAAATAAAAGTACAGTAGGCCTACTAATTGTTTTGAAAATAGAAGCTCTAATATCTGAGATCTGCTATTTTATAAAATAGGATTTATTTTGTATGTTTTGTAATAATAATCTAAATCCACAAACTAACCCACCAGGGTTCAGTTATTGGTTCTCGTAAAGGAGCGTTTGTTTTCGGTGATGACGAGTCGTGCCGTCTCAGGTCGCATGAGCCGACTCAGCGCCGTTACTACACATTATGTGCCATTATGGACAGAATAGTAAACCAGTAAGACTCCCTAATCGGGAGATAAGCGACCGTAGGTCACTTATCTCCACAAATAGGGCAAAAATGTGTTTTTCCAAAATCTTCCTGATCCATGTTGATGACATGAGTGTAGACATACTGTGTAGTGATTTTCGTGATTTTAGGGCAAAATCTGTAGGAGCAGTGTCCAAAAATGTGTTTTTAAAAATCTGCCTGAAGGTGGCGCTATATGGGACAGATTCATGTAGATGGGATGAGTGTAGACATACTGTGTAGCAATTTGCGTGATTTTAGGGCCAAAACTGTTGGAGCAGTGGCCAAAAATGTGTTTTAAAAATTGGCCTGAAGGTGGCGCTAGAAGAGGGCCATGTGAGAAATGAGGGGTGGGGTCTCCGCGTTGCCTTGGCGGACGAATAGGTACCGGCCCCGGCTCTCCCGGAGGCTCCTAGCCCGAGTTACGGCATTTTATGTGAGCTGCAGTGGAGGGGGTCCTCCACTGGGGGCGTCACCACTTTTGCATCCGTTCTGGAGCAGCAGGAGTGGGTGGTCCCCAGGAATTCCCCGTGAGCAGCCCTGTTGGGGTGGTCATTTGGTGATTTTTGCACATTTGGTCATTTTTTACACCTGGGGGTCCCCCAGGGACCTGAGGGTCCCTGGAGCTCCGGGGATCCTTGGAGGTTGTAGTTTGGCAGGTAAGGAGTGTGTGTGCAAAATTTGGCATGGATGGGGGCAACGGTTGTGGAGATATGAGCAGGGCAAAAGTGTGACGTGTGACATGTGACTCACTCACTCAGGGACAGACAGCCGGTGGAGGTTTTGGTAGTAAATGCGACCTACGGTCGCAATCAATGTTAGAACTCGATGGTGCAGTGGTAAAGTAGTTTCCCACCACTGCAGTCTGAGGGTTCAAATCCACATGGTGCATCCGGCTTTGTCCAGGGGCGCTGGAACTCCCAAATCCCAAGGGGAGCTGAGCCTGGAGGAGTTCATGCGTGCGGCCGAAAAATTCATGTTTTTCATCCGGTTTTGGGTTATTTTTATTACGGTTTCGGGTGCTTATTCCCCGCACAGCGGTGTAACAAGGAGCTGTATAGTTACTAGTTATTTTAGCACACAGTGCAACACACAGCACGCATGCACACACACAGTCACTCACGCACACACTACAAAATCGGGTATTATTTTTGTAACAGTTTTCTACTGTTTTTTATTCCCCATATACAACGGTGTTAGTTTGCAACAATGAGCCTATAGACGGTTTCTAGTTCTCAAATAAATAGACTTTGGTGTGCCATCAAAGCGGGATTTAAATTTGACTTCCCTTCTGACCGGAAGTGGCAAGGTGACCATGTGATTAGGTCACCATGTGATAATCAAATACCTTTTTTCAACATATTTTATTCCCCAAAGTCAAATACATTATTGTTTTAATATAGCTCTGTGTGTGTATATATATAGGCTTATTTAAAAAAAAAAAAAAAAAAAAAAAAAAATCATATTTTTTTTAATTTTTTTCCCACCACCAGGGGAGCTGCAGCTCCCTCAGCACCCCACTTCCAGCGCCCCTGGCTTTGTCAAACGTCTACACAAGGGAAGGGAAGCCGGGCCGGGAGGTAGATATGTTTCACTGCACGTAGGACAAAGTCTACGTCCTCCCGGTGGGAATGTGTGTAGGGATGAATTAATTGGCATAATGGCTTAAATGTGGAGAAAAAGGGGTAAATAAATAGAAGAAATGAAACATCAAGTGGGGCCACACTTGTTAAAGATGGGGTGCCATGATTTTCCCCTCTATAAAACATGATTATCTACTATTATGATTATACTAGGAGGAAGAATCTTTCCAAAAAAAGTGTACAGAAAGAGTTAAAATTATGTTTTTATGTGACCACACCCACCAGTTCATTGGTATGCGTGGTGGTGACCCCGCTGAAGTTAGCCACACCCACATGTGTTGGGTGAATGGTAATTAGGGGAGGGGTTGATTCTATGATGTAATAAGTAGCCTATGGGTGTTTTTGGAACGGCACGTCTGACCCAGCAGGTCGCATCCTCCAGCTAAAATCCCAAATAAAAAAGAGGATGCATAATTGCTCATAACAATCACACCAGGGGGTCTAATGAAGTACTGTCAACCTCCTAGACACATGAAAACCAGAAAAAGTACAAAACTATGGCACCACCTCTTTAATGATGACTTGTATTTTTTTTCATTATATTTCATATTATTGCTATATTATACACATCTACGCTTCTGTCACTTAAATGATTAGCTGACAAGTGCTGCCTTTGATGATCTGTCAATGTCATTCATTGTATGTCTGGTGGGGAGTAGGCCTATGTTTTATCCCTTCTTCTGGTCAGACTGAATTAAATACATGCATTTTCTTTTGGGAAATTAGATTGTCTGATATAGGCTATATATATATTTTTATTTTATTTGATAATATCACAATTTAACAATTTTATTTAAAATCAACATTGTCACTCTATGTTTATTCCAAATACAAGTAACATTAAAATGAGCGTTTGTTAGTCTCACAAATCAAATGCTTCCGGTCTGGAGCAGATCACAAACCCCCCAGAAGCAGAGCATGATATACATACCCAACCTCCCCCCCCCCCTTCCATTGTAAATACCATTTATTTTATTTTTAAGACTGTTTTTCTGATGATCTTCTGCATAATACTGTTATATCTGTCTCTGTTCAATGCTATATGAGTTAAAAGATATCAATGTAAATAAGCCACAGATTTCCTGAGTTTATCCTTTCAGTTAACCTTGTACCAGTGAATGTACAAGGTTAACAGCTGTGTGAGAGCCTCCTCCCAACCTCTGATATTAGCCATCTGATTTATTGCAACAGTAATGAT
The DNA here is from genome assembly GCF_963921795.1 of Nannobrachium achirus. NCBI lineage: Eukaryota > Metazoa > Chordata > Actinopteri > Myctophiformes > Myctophidae > Nannobrachium > Nannobrachium achirus. The sequence goes on from NC_137818.1 coordinate 46,704,454, forward strand.
CTCTTCACATTTTGTGAAGCCAAATTCTGTAACTTCATAATTTCATCATTAATAATTCCATCCTTTTGTTCAATGATGTTAGGCCTTATCGGTTTTCTGTGTGTTTCCTTAATTGTCATGTAGTGTGTCACAAAATCATTGTAAAAATGTCCAAAATAGGACTGTAAAGAGCTGGCTTCATTAAATAAAGGAAGAAAAATCACATGTCTAGACTCAGTCTCATGAATTGAATAGCTCAGTTGATAAGGTCTGTGCCCTTCACTCCAATGCTCTCTGCTTTGAGCCTTACTTTTTAAATTGCATTGCACAAAACCTGACAGTGTTTATTAATGCATGTAAAATATTTAAAGATAACATGAAATGCTTTTTTTAAGAGTTATTTTCAATGTACCGGTATATGTCATTGTCATAGTTATAGAAATAGACGATCTACAATCTCACTACTTGTATAAGTATATTTTGCAGATAAAATCACAGCTGGTGCTGGGAACACTATCGGGCCCTGTTCTCAGTGGTCAATAACTCATTCCGCCCCCCTACCCCTGACAAAAAACATCAGACAAAATAGATACTGCATGTACAGTTCTAGGCTTGTTTCTAGTAGTCCACCCAAAGCGAGTCCAAGTGAAGACCAAACCCGAGGGGGGCAGAGTGCAGGAAGGTGTCGAGTCCTAGTCGAGACTGAGACCAACGTGGGCGAAAAACAAGTCAAGACCAGTTTAAAAAATAAAAATTCATACAAAATAACTAGAAAATCCTCATTGGATAGGTACTGAGTTGTGGCCAGTGCCTTTATCCAAGGCGCTTTACAGATATTGTGCATTACATTCACCCACCCACCCATTCATACACAGATGGCCGTGGAAACCAGTGGTGGACATTACTCAAATACATTTACTAGAGTACTGTTACTTAAAGGGGGAGAGGGGAAGACCACCCATTTTCAATATTGAAATATGTCATTAATATACTTTAGAGGAGTTGTGTGGAAATAGAAAAAAAGTTCCCCCCCTTCTGTGTTGCCTAGAACTGGAGGATTGATTTTGGGGTTTGTATTGTAATTTACAATGTGTGATGTCATCAAGTTGTAATTTACAATACAAACCCCCAAATCAATCTTCCAGTTCTAGGCAACACAGAAGGGGGGGAACATTTTTTTCTATTTCCACACAACCCCTCTAAGGTATATTAATGACACAGTTCATTATTGAAAATGGGTGGTCTTCCCCTTTAAGTACAGATTCTGAGGATTTGTACTTTACTTGAGTATTAGATTTCTTTGATACTACATTTCCAAGACAAAGATTTGTACTCTTACTCAAGTACATTTCTAGGAAGACTCAAAAGTACTGAGTAGTCTACTTTTAGGTTGTCTGTTTTTCTTTTTTGTTTGTTTTTTTCTTCTCTCCCTCTAAAATACTATTGGCCACAAGTTGTGTTTGTCAAATAAGGAAGCATATCACAGTATACGTCCTCCAGTGGGATCTACGTAAAAGCGGAATGGTATACGGTAGGTAGTAACAGTAGGCCTACCGACTAAAATGTATGCATAACTTTTAAAGATATTAATTTCCACCATTTATGTTTTGTCTCACTCTACTGTATGTAGAAAAAGACAAAAATGAACAATGAATAGCCTATTATCTTATTCTTTAGGCTGATTATGACTGTGAGGATATAATACACTCCATTGCCCTATACTGTATGGTTTATTCATATTCATATCTGCTGCTTTTTGATTTGTTCAAGAGACGGCAGAGGAACTGTCTTTATGACACTTCATTTGATAGTTTTGATATTTTTACTATTATTGCGACTGTTAGGTCGCAGTTACTATCAAAACCTCCACCAGCTGTCCGTCAGTCCGTATATCCTATGTATAGCCTATGTAAACTTACTACAGTCAGTCAGTCAGTCAGTCATTCACGTCACGTCACACTTTTGCCCTACTCATATCTCCGCGCTCCGCCACCGTTGTCCCGATCCATGCCAAACTTTCACACACTCCTTGGCTGCCAAACCATAACCTCCACCCCTCATTTCTCACATGGCCCTCTTCTAGCGCCACCATGAGCCCAATTCTTGCAAAACACATTTTTGGACACTGTGTCTACAGATTTTGCCCTAAAATCATGCAAAGCAGTACACAGTAGCCTATCTCTAAAGTCATGTCATCAACATGGATCTGTCCCATTTCCCATTTCCCTCCTGATTGGCTACCATTGCCTTCTAAAGTTTGTGTATGCGACCTTATGGTCGCTTATCTCCCGATTATTACTGGTGTTTACATAGGCTGTTGAAATTAAGTGATGTTGAAATGTTCAACTGGGTGCTTGTCACTCTTCATGGAGATTTTCCTATTAACACAGAAAAAAATGATGTGACAAAACAGCCCATATGGAACATGTGGTGACCATGAAGTGTTAGTATTGTATCTTACTTCAAAGGAAAATATTTTACTTTATATTGATGAAATAAACCTTTTTTCTGATGGCAGTGGATCAATATACAGATCCAGAAAAATCTATGTTGAATGGGATTCACAGCTTGATCATTTATAATCAGTGGATTGGCTGTTGGACATGTTCTCTTTTTTATGTTAATATGATTTACGATATAGTATATCGTAAATCGGATATACGATATAGAGATAATTTATTATCACTATTGGAACGATGTTTATTAGCAGACAGATACTCAAGATATCCTACAAATTCCTGCTTAATGTCCATGGAATTGTGAGGCAAATAAAGAAAAGGTACAATAATGAACGACACAGTAAAGAATAAAGAATAGAGGGATTGAGGTGCCACCTACTGGCTGAAGCAGGAAAGGGTGAAGGTGTTAGGCAAGTTTACAAAGTCCAAGGACAAGAAATGCAAAACACGTGCACACGTACAGGTACAGGTACACACACACACACACACACACACACACACACACACACACACACACACACACACACACACACACACACACACACACACACACACACACACACACACACACACACACACACACACACTTGATATGGAAAGGTTTCCGAATAAATTGGGACTAATTGTCAGATTAGATTACTTGGATAGAGAGCAAAGAAAACGTAATGGACAGCAGATTATTACTCAGAAAGTTACTTGGTAAATTGCATTACGAGATACTCTTAAATGATTTGGATTCGATGAACTGTTCCCGATGAGCAGATTGGTGCCTCACTTGGTTTCCTCTGCTGTTGAAGTGTGAATGGGTGAATGTAATGATGCACATTGTAAAGTCATTTGGATAAAGGCACTACATGAATGCATTCAGAAAACCAATACTACAAAACACAACCCATATTCAAGGTCAATTGGTCTGAGCTCCAGTGACTTGGAACTATGAAAAGATCAAGCTACCTAGGGTTCAGCCTGCATTGAATCACAGCCGGCATTGAATCACAAATTCTCTGTTCATCAGTGAATACACTTTGAAACCTACTCTCTTTCACAATAACCAGCAGTTTTTTTTGTTTTGGAGGAGTGTCCCTGGGTTATCATAATGTGCACATTACACCACCTCCTCCAGATCCCCTCTCCACTGATCTGTTGGCTTCCCATCCGCATCAGAAGCTAGAGGCCGTGTTAATGGAACCCCAGTCTCTGCAGTGATGAGCGAGGAATTTACCTCTCTACATTGTACTCAGATGAGCTCTCCTGCAGCATTTCCAGTCATCTTGATCCTCCACACCAGCTAGCTCACCTGTACTTTCCGCCCCTGCATCTTTCATGTACGTACGGTATAGCTGTAGTATATTGCTCACGAGAACATACTACAACATTAGCCAACACGTTGTGTCAAAAGGCTTGATGAAAACCTAAGATCTGATAAATTAGATCAATGTATTGTATCTTTATTGCTGTCTACTAAAAGGCAATATGTGAACAGTTCAGACCTTCAGAGATCAGTAGTAGTAGACCAGGGTATGGTTATGGTAGCCATAGTTTAATACTTTGTCGCTCATGTTGCAAGCTTGTAGATCTGCTATTTTCGACACCGATGTACGACAAAGTATGAATCAGGTTTGACTCCATTTGTTATGTCATTGTTCTTGTGGTAGGGTGTTCGTTTACTGTGTTGGTGCGTACCAGAGAGGCTGCAACACGCAACATGGAGAGGATTCAAGTCATCAAGGTGAGATGTGTTGGGGTTCATACTGTGCTCCGTTCATACTGTGCTCTGCTCTTACATAATAGCAGATTTCTTCAGTGTGATCAATACATTTAACATAAAGGTTTTGTGCCTACAGGACTTCCCATGGATAGTGGCTGATGAGCAAGAAGTCCACATGCAGGAGCCTAGGCTCATTCCACTGAAGACTCTGACGTCTGATATCGTAAAAGTAAGTATAATATCACCGCCTGGGTAGTAGTGACATCACAAGCCGATCATCGATCATCGCCTGACGATATTGTACCAGGTTGATGTTTTAATAATGTTCTTTTTTCCTGGATTATCTCTTCATCAGATGCAGCTCTATGTGGAGGAGAGAGCCCAGAAAACATAGAGTGCATATCTCATCAAAAAGAGAACCTTTTCAGCAGCAGCTCTCTGGTGAACCTCTCGCCAGATAAATCAATGAGAAAGAGCAATGAAGCTGGAATGTTTTCTAGACTGGTTCACTACCCTAGTCTGTTCAAAGTATAACAAGTGAACAGATCTTTGTGGAATGTACGGTATTTGTTATTAACTTTAAGTATGCTCTTGCGTTACTTTAATGTGTTGTAAAAGTTGTTTATACTGTGTCTTTGTGTTTTTGTTAAAACTATCTACCTGAAATGATATGTCAAAGCAATTACATGTTGGATACCTGTCTACTTACTGTGTGTGTGTGTGTGTGTGTGTGTGTGTGTGTGTGTGTGTGTGTGTGTGTGTGTGTGTGTGTGTGTGTGTGTGTGTGTGTGTGTGTGTGTGTGTGTGTGTGTGTGTGTGTGTAATAACTGGATCTTATTGTGTTTCCCTACCCAAATGCATTGTGATCAGCAGTACTGACGTGGCAGATGTCTCACAGATACCAACACTGTACAGTATGTTACTTGAACAGAATGTAAATAAATGCTCATTTTTTAAGGGATAATCAATGCAAGTTATTGATTTCACAGCACATTAATTATCATTTTCGTGTGTGCACTGCACACCAGTGAATTAACCATTTGTGACAGCAGATGTTCTGAATCTGATATTTCAACTCTGTATCACAATATTTGTAGAAGCCTGTAATTCTATTGAACCCTGAGTTCTAATGAAGGATGAGTCGGAACAATCGTTTCAAAATTCACCTATTAACAAAACAGTCTGTAATTAATAATTAACATTATCTAGCCTTAACATTATCTAGCCATCTTGTGTAGCTTCAGTGAATGAGTGTTCATGTTCAGCCTTGCATTGCTTTACATCCCAATAGCTATCTGAAGAGAGAATGTTGATCTTAAATTATGCAACATAATCAGATAGTTGATTACTGCTGAACTTTAAACCTATTTCCCTGCTGTCGCTTTGTTAGCAACGAGCATTAAACAAGGAGATATTGTCTGATTGAATAGTCGCTGTTGAACCCATGACTGAACCCATTCAAACCAGTTCAAGAGAAAGGAGAAATGAAAGGTGTATTTGTTTTTAGTTTTACTATCTGTGGAGATCAAAAGTCCCCCTCCCTGTCAGACTTAAAAGAGTTCATTTGTCACTTTCACACTTCACTTTGCTAATATCACAGCTGCCATGGGCCACTGTACAACCCTTGACCCACAGGCCACAGCACTGCAAGTGAATCAGCTTGGCAAACACCCTGGGGCAATTATGGGAGACGGTACCAACGCATATCAATCAGTATAAAGCACAATAATGGAACACAGTATCAAAATGCACATCAATTGATAAGGACCCTCCAAACTGTTGGCAGGTGAGAAGCATTTCTACTGTCGAAAAGGGGCAATAATATTCCAAGTATTTAATTTCCTCTTTTTGTCTCTTTGCGGCCTATGGTTTGAGGTGGCAATGTTGTTGCGTAATCAGGCATACCTTTGAAAACGAAAGTCTAGCTACTAGAAAGTTGCTTAGTTTCAACTATTCTAACACGCTATGAAAGCAACCATGAATACGGTTTCTGTTTTATTATGATTTATACACTTTGTTCTCCAGAATAGCTGTGTCTTTAGAATTCCCTCGGGTCAACACTGAATAGTGACATTAGCAATTCTGAGAAGAAGAGGTAAGCTTACATTTCCAAAAACTTCACCTTGTATTGTAATAGACTGTCATGCTTGCTGTATTATTGTGATGTCATATACTGACAGGTCTCATTGTTATTCTACAGAAAGGAGGATTGTGCAGGTTTGTTTTCCAAAACTCTTCTATTTAACTTTTAATTTTTGTAAGAGGTTACATCTAAATGAAAACATTACATTGATGTGTATGTTAATTTATATTTAAATTATAGTTTCCTGCCAATATACTTTATGTGGGGACTGCCCATAAGTCCGAAGGTTCATTAGTCCGAATTTAGTTAGGGTTACTGAGGTTAGGGTTAGGATTAGGGTTAGAGTTAGGCATAGTATTCTTAACAAATGCGGACTAATGAACCTTTGGACTAATGAACCTTCGGACCAATGCCATGGCACCCTTTATGGAGCATTTGCAACCAAATCTGATTGTTTCTTATCTTATCTGAGCCAGAGAAGGTCTAGTTCTATTGTTGGACTCCAAGACAATGGATGTACTGTATTTGATCAGGACTTGATTTAATGTGGCGAGAGAAGCTGAATCATGGGAATGTTTATTGTATACCTGTACTTCAGCAATTTTAATACCAGTAAGACTCCCTAATCGGGAGATAAACGACCGTAGGTCACATGTATACACAAAGAGTAGGGAGCAGTGTCCCCAAAAAATGTGGACGGATCCATGTTGATGACATGAGTGTAGACATACTGTGTACCGAGTTGAGTGATTTTAGGGCAAAAATATAATGTGTAAATGTGTCCTTTTCCTTTCTGTGTACTTTCACTCATGTGACATACAAACGTTGTATGTCACATGAGTGACATACAGAACCAACACAAAGACTTTAAAGAGGAACTAATACCGACCCAGTTCCACTTTGATTATGGTATAAAAAAAATTACCTCCTCAAAACTTGATAGAATTGTCATTGTTCGCAAAAATGTACATCTCAGCCTCTGTGGCATATAGAAACATGACATTTAAAAGAACACTGGAGAGCTTAAAGTGTTGTCTTTTACTGAAAATGACTTTAATTTGTTCTACTCTTCTTCTTATTAACAAACAAATAAATAAATAAATAGAACAAAACATAAATTGAATGGTTCCAGTTCCATTTATTTATGTACCACATGCTCCTTGTGCATGTCCAGTGTCATGTGACTTTGACTGTTTGACTCAGCACAGTCCCGAGTCTAGACTTTAACCTCAACTTATCTTCCCCTTTGAATTGCTAGGTGAGCTGTAAATAAAGGATTCATGGATTCGTTATTTTTCCTGTAACTTCTCTCAGTATCAGCAGAAAAATACATGGGCTGGACTAGGCATCAATGTGATAGTGAAAGAATTCGGAATGAAATGAAAGTATATTCTTATAGAGAAGCACTGTGGTGAGTAGGCTACACTTGACTTTACTTGTCACATTTTTATTAGTTAATGCAGTTCTTGTAGGATATGTTCAAATTATTATTAGGCTACTTGACTGTCAATAAGAGGAGAGAGCAAGCAGTGAAAGGTGTTCCAAAATCGAGTGCAGCTAACCATGTAGGCTATACATTTAAGAAGTTATATGCCTTGTCTTTGTCTTTTTCTCCAGATAATCTCACTTTTGTTTTGGATCCCTGCTTGATGATGCCATTTGTTAGTTGTCCTTTAACAATTTATGTGAAATGTCGAGAAAACGTCATCCAAATCGGAATGGAACATTACTGGTAGGTTAGTTACTATGGAAACAGTCTCTCACACACACTGTTGCTCAAGTCCTGGCCTTGTTGGGCTGCAATGTCTATATCTGTCTAGGGGTGGGGGGCTTCAAACACATTTTAAAATGTATTTTCAGCCTATATAATACTATACTATACTATACTGTGGTGTAAAGTAACATTACAGTAAGTACATGTATAGGCTACTGTACTTAAAGGGATATAACACTTTCAAAACTTTTACGTGATTTACCCCCATTGGGGGTAAATGAAAAAAGTTATTGAAAAAACACGGTCTGCTCACGTATTAGGAGGGTATTATGAGTCACCAGAAAAAATAATGGGTGTTTTTAATGAATCTATCATGGTTAAAATGGAGTTTGAAGTTACAATGGGTGTGTATGTGGAGAGGGCCTGGGCGTGTTGGAGGTGGTAACATTTACATCAAATATCTAAATACTGAATGAAGCAAATTAAAAACTGTTCAGGGTGTTCATACAAGCCTGATTAGACGAAAAAAAAGTTTTGAAAGTGTTATATCCCTTTAAAGGAGTAGTTCACCCACAAAATGACTTTTTTTTCCTATTGATTAATCATGCCTTGGAGACTTGAGTTCAATAATATTTCTTTGTATGTTTCGCATTCCTAAGACAAAAATGTGATTATAGTAAATGTACCCAATGGGGGTAAATTTATTGTAATGAAGTCTTAGGAATGCGACTAAAACTAAAAAAATATTATTGAATTGAGGGGTAAGTTTTTAGGTAGGCCTATTCATTTGAAAACTTTAGATATAAATGATAAAATGTATTCTATAATTTGTATCGGCAAAGTAACTATATAAAGTTTTCAAATAAATAGTGGATTAAAAGTACAGTATTTGGATCCGAGATGTAGTGGAGTAGAAGTAAAAGTATTGGAAATAGGAAATACTCACTAAAAGTTCAAATACCTCAAAATTGTACTTAAGTAGGCCTACAAAACACGCATTAACCACTTTAGCTCTACCTAGGCTATTTGAAAATAGATTTTCTACAAGCTCACAACTTTTTTACTTTCGCTTTTGGTGCTCTTTTAAAGTAGGTCTACCAGTATACAGTATTTTTATTTCAACACTTTTGTACTTTGCGAGTACATTTAGAATCCCAGACTAATTTCTATCAGTAGTACACCAATTGATACTTTTACGTAAAACATTTGAGTATTTTGACATCTATTATTTCTCGGGCAGGGCACTATTACACTTCAGTGTACACTTAGGAATACATGAAAGGTCACTGGAGCCTACACTGTACAGTGTACACTGTAAACAGCCTGACCGGAATCCAAAAGAAGAAGCGTCATATCATAATATCATATGACATGACAAAGACATGACCAATCTTGTTGTAGGAGGGCGAGGCAGCTGCTAACCCTGAGCTTACCTCGCTTTCTGCAGCGCCTGTGGGAAACAACCAGTGTTATCCGGTCTAGAGCCCTACTGTATCTGGTTATTTGCAAGCACACATAAAGATAGAAACGTTTCCGTATCCGGTATAGACCCAGACCGGATCAACAACTTGCAAAGCAAAGCAAAATAAAAAATTTGATGGCTTTTCAGTGCAGCCACCCGCTCAAAAAAGTGACATTTTCAGACATTTTCAAACTCTAGTTGGCGCTGGAGAGCAGACGGCTCGCTGCGTCGGCACTTTGAAGACACGCACGCGTTCAGGGAGACCTCCTCTACCACACCACACTCTCCGCTAAGCGGAAGAGGTGTAAAATAAAAATTTGATGGCCCAGCGCCAACTAGAGTTTGAAAATGTCTGAAAATGTCACTCTTTTGAGCGGGTGGCTGCACTGAAAAGCCATCAAATTTTTATTTTACACCTCTCCCGCTTAGCGGAGAGTGTGGTGTGGTAGAGGAGGTCTCCCCGAACGCGTGCGTGTCTTCAAAGTGCCGACGCAGCGAGCCGTCTGCTCTCCAGCGCCAACTAGAGTTTGAAAATGTCTGAAAATTGTACTTTTCTATGTCTAGCCACACTGGAAGGCCATCAAATCTTTATTTTACACCTCTCCCGCTTAGCGGAGAGTGTGGTGTGGTAGAGGAGGTCTCCCCGAACGCGTGCGTGTCTTCAAAGTGCCGACGCAGCGAGCCGTCTGCTCTCCAGCGCCAACTAGAGTTTGAAAATGTCTGAAAATTGTACTTTTCTATGTCTAGCCACACTGGAAGGCCATCAAATTTTTATTTTACACCTCTCCCGCTTAGCGGAGAGTGTGGTGTGGTAGAGGAGGTCTCCCCGAACGCGTGCGTGTCTTCAAAGTGCCGACGCAGCGAGCCGTCTGCTCTCCAGCGCCAACTAGAGTTTGAAAATGTCTGAAAATGTCACTCTTTTGAGCGGGTGGCTGCACTGAAAAGCCATCAAATTTTTATTTTACACCTCTCCCGCTTAGCGGAGAGTGTGGTGTGGTAGAGGAGGTCTCCCCGAACGCGTGCGTGTCTTCAAAGTGCAGACGCAGCGAGCCGTCTGCTCTCCAGCGCCAACTAGAGTTTGAAAATGTCTGAAAATGTCACTCTTTTGAGCGGGTGGCTGCACTGGAAAGCCATCAAATTTTTATTTTACACCTCTCCCGCTTAGCGGAGAGTGTGGTGTGGTAGAGGAGGTCTCCCCGAACGCGTGCGTGTCTTCAAAGTGCCGACGCAGCGAGCCGTCTGCTCTCCAGCGCCAACTAGAGTTTGAAAATGTCTGAAAATGTCACTCTTTTGAGCGGGTGGCTGCACTGGAAAGCCATCAAATTTTTATTTTACACCTCTCCCGCTTAGCGGAGAGTGTGGTGTGGTAGAGGAGGTCTCCCCGAACGCGTGCGTGTCTTCAAAGTGCCGACGCAGCGAGCCGTCTGCTCTCCAGCGCCAACTAGAGTTTGAAAATGTCTGAAAATGTCACTCTTTTGAGCGGGTGGCTGCACTGAAAAGCCATCAAATTTTTATTTTACACCTCTCCCGCTTAGCGGAGAGTGTGGTGTGGTAGAGGAGGTCTCCCCGAACGCGTGCGTGTCTTCAAAGTGCCGACGCAGCGAGCCGTCTGCTCTCCAGCGCCAACTAGAGTTTGAAAATGTCTGAAAATGTCACTCTTTTGAGCGGGTGGCTGCACTGAAAAGCCATAACATTTTTATTTTACACCTCTCCCGCTTAGCAGAGAGTGTGGTGCGGTAGAGGAGGTCTCCCCGAACGCGTGCGTGTGTTCAAAGTGCCGACGCAGCGAGCCGACTACTGTCCAGTGTCCAATTTGTAAAGGCTATGCACTTCAGTGAACGGCATTTATCTATTAGATGTAAAAAAAAAAAGTCATTAAAACTTCATTTTTACACAGAATCATTATTTTTGTTGTATAGCTTTAATTAAATGGTAAATCTATATTTTTAATGTGTATATCATATACAAATTATTCGTTTTTCAATTACGTTAGTGGTACTCTTATTCTGAGGTCTCCCCGAACGCGTGCGTGTCTTCAAAGTGCCGACGCAGCGAGCCGTCTGCTCTCCAGCGCCAACTAGAGTTTGAAAATGTCTGAAAATGTCACTCTTTTGAGCGGGTGGCTGCACTGAAAAGCCATCAAATTTTTATTTTACACCTCTCCCGCTTAGCGGAGAGTGTGGTGTGGTAGAGGAGGTCTCCCCGAACGCGTGCGTGTCTTCAAAGTGCCGACGCAGCGAGCCGTCTGCTCTCCAGCGCCAACTAGAGTTTGAAAATGTCTGAAAATGTCACTCTTTTGAGCGGGTGGCTGCACTGAAAAGCCATAACATTTTTATTTTACACCTCTCCCGCTTAGCAGAGAGTGTGGTGCGGTAGAGGAGGTCTCCCCGAACGCGTGCGTGTGTTCAAAGTGCCGACGCAGCGAGCCGACTACTGTCCAGTGTCCAATTTGTAAAGGCTATGCACTTCAGTGAACGGCATTTATCTATTAGATGTAAAAAAAAAAAGTCATTAAAACTTCATTTTTACACAGAATCATTATTTTTGTTGTATAGCTTTAATTAAATGGTAAATCTATATTTTTAATGTGTATATCATATACAAATTATTCGTTTTTCAATTACGTTAGTGGTACTCTTATTCTGAAGAGATCGCCACCGGAAGTCTTATATTTGCTGACACTAAATTAATCACAAACATAGCCCATGCTGAGGCAGCTATTGAACCAAGCGAGCAAGTCCTGTTTTGGTAACAGCTTGGCATCCATTGCAAGAGTTTTCCATGGTAAACCTTTATTTTCTCGATATGTTTCACTTTCATATAGCCTAAGCCGGTGTGGCTGATTAAATAAACAAACCCCCTATTTTTAAGTAGAGTTTAACGTCCTATTTTCGGTTTCAGCTAAGAAAGACGCGGGTTCTGTCTGACGCAGATATAAACTAGAACTTAGGTATAGGCTGATACACATCGGATTTTGTTTCTGCTTATGTGGTCGTGGGCGTCTTTGTGCAATGCAAATTATTTCTATTAATGGGAACGGAGCGAGCGCGTATTATTGGTGCTGCCCGGCACACTGCCACTGCTGGCATTGATTAGGCTACAATGTGCTCACGACTTTCTTTCTTTTTTAGTTCAAACAATATATTTTTACGTTTAGGATAATGAGTAATGACACTTTTTTTAATGAAGATTATTCATATAAAACGATGTTAATATAATGCAACGTTTGTTTTTTTTCTTTTCTTTTCTTGTTTTTCTTTTCTTTTTCTTTTTTGCCGCGGGGGTGGTTGCTGCTGGCACCGTGCACCGCACGCGCATTTCAGTTAGTTTCACAACTATGATGATGAGGTTCACTTATATGTTTCACATAAGGTTCTTTCTTGTTGTCGGTGTATATCTCTGAAACTGAACTGTTAATACAATTGCGAGTTTCTTTTTTCAATATTTTATAATATAAATCATTATACATTTGTATGTTTCCTTTTCTCCAGATATCCTACCTGTGTTTTGCATTCCTGCTTGATGTACCTACTTGCTTGTCATCATTTAACTACTCATATGAAATGCAGGGAAAACCTTGGCTGGTTGGATCATTATTGTTGGTAATAATTTGCTGTGGAAACACACACACACACACACACACACACACACACACACACACACACACACACACACACACACACACACACACAACCTCCTCACCCCTTGCCCCCACTCGTTATTATTACTTAGATTTTCATTCGGTGGAGCTGATGTATTTTCCTGCATATGAGAGGCTATAGTTAGGCTATGGATAGATTATACCAAGACACTTGCAAACAACTGCCTTACATTCGATTCCACGGGATGTTTAGAATTCCACAATTATGCATTGTATGTTTGCGGAGTAGGTGAAAACTAAGCTATTTTATTTTGGGGTATTTTCTCTATTTGCTCCCAACAGAAAGCTTGTGTGTGCAAGGGGTTTTAGTGTGTGTTGTTCACATCATAATGTCTGTTAAGGTCTTTTGTTTGTTGTTGTCTGTCCCTGATCTATTAATGCTTGTCTATGTCTTCTGACTTTGAATGTCTGTCTGACATGAACATCTTATCTATGCTGACTGAGGTTTATTTAAGACAAAACTGAAGTAAATCATATTTTCATTGTTCATAGGTTTTTATTTTGCATATATACATTGGATGTGCTGAAAAGTGTCGCCTAGCAGAGTATGCAGTAGGGGTAGAATGCTGCCCAATGTGTTCCGCAGGTAAGAACTGCATTTTGAACTTGTGTGGCTCTGCTGTCAATGCAGTAATTCATTTTTATATATATGTTATTACCTATTCCTCCCATATTTATATGTAGATGTCAACTTAAAGGGATAGTTCACCCCCAAGATGACTTTTGTTTCTTTTTCCTATCAATTACTCACCCCATGGAAGCTTGAATTCATGGATATCTTTTAGTTTTTGTTGCATTCCTAAGCCAATAATTTGAGGAGACTCTTTGTGTCTCCATAGGGAACAAAGTGGGCTTTTTGTGTCTCCATAGGGAACCACTGATGGTCATCAAATGATTGGCTTAAAATAAACATAAACCAAAATGTATGCATGAATTCTCCATCCATCCAACTATCCCTTTAATTGTTCTATTCCATACTGTAATTTTGAGTGAGTAGGATACTAATCCGGTCCTCAGGTTTGCCTTTTGGTAATATGTTCTGCATATTGTACTAAAATGTATTATCATTCAAAGTCATGTTTTTGGTTTCTTAGGGTTGCTTTTTTTATTTGGTGCCTTTTTTGGGTGCCCACCACCTTAGAGCCTAGGTGTTTGAATACACTGCGTAGTGACCAGCAATGTCGAACGTCTATACGAACACAACTGGCCCATTTTCCGGGGGAGGGAAGTGCTGTGGGCAGTGTTATTGGTTATTAGTGTATGTACAGTGTTATTTTGTCACTGCACATACGGGCAGGGCAGCACTTCATTGGCATGATTACTAAATTGGGGCCTCTTGGCTGTATTTTGGTATGTTAGTTTTGTTTTGGTTGACAGGGTAATTTTCGGGCTAACAAAACTAACCTTGAAAAGGGCAATGTGTTTTTGAAAGTAAACACCACCACACTACTACAGTGGTTGATGAATGCTCGTATAGAGGGAAATCATTGGTAAAATGTTTATTTATTGTTTTGTTAATGTAAACACAGGCAACATTATATCTATGCCTTTAAAGTTTGAATGTAAAAAGGCAGTTATTAAAGTGTGTAACTTGCGTCCAACAGGTAACAGGGTTCATAAACATTGCACTGAGTTCTCCAGTACATCCTGCATACCCTGTATTGAAGGAACCTCCTTCCTGGATCAGCCTAGTGGACGTACACACTGCTTTTCATGTGCCAACTGTGATTCAGGTACATTTTGTGTATTATAAGAATTGTATTATGTGTAACTAATCAGGGCATTTCTACATACATATAGTGGTAGACTGCTAGCTCACTATTATGTGGTTGTGGTAGGGGTTGTATTAAAGGTAGTGTAAGTGATATGTATGGGTTGAAATGCTTTATATTCTATAAGAGTGTTTATTCGGTAACATGCGTCTCCCCATATCTCCCACTCTTTAATATAGAAAACACATTTTCTCACAATTTTGTATGAAAAAAATGTATGCTGACATGAACATTTATTTTTGGTTTACTAAAGAGACTAGGGAGACCCATGTTACTGAACACTATAGCAATGATTATTTTTATAAAATGGAGCTATTTAACTCTTTATCGTCACTCTCTGACCTTTTAAATTAGTTGTCTGTTTTTTTTCTTTATGTTTTTCCTGTCTTTGTATTAACTAATTCTAATCAATGCATTCCATAGAAGGTTTGAAAGTGAAGAGGTCTTGTACAACAACATCAGATGCAGTGTGTGAACCACTAGAGGGATTCTACTGTAAAGACAGAAAAGAGGATGGTTGTATTGAAGCACAAAGACACAATACATGCAAACCTGGTCAATACATCAGTCGAAGAGGTGGGTCTAATTAAAGATAAATACACAACTAGCTACAACTGTGGTTCAGTAAGTGTATGTATGCACATCTATACTATAATTTTGCGAATGTCTGTCTGAGTGAGTGTCTGTCTGTCTGAAACAGTGTTTCTCCTCAGTGGCTGGAGCAATTGATCTGAAATCGCATCACCATAAGCATATGAACACACCTGACATAACTGTGAAGCCCGTTTGTCACTTTCACAAATCGTATGCTGTATATTAGCATTTTTATGCTGTATCTACTATCTATTCTGCATCTAGCATGAGGCACATCTATTCTGCATCTAGCTTGAGGCAAAATGTTTAACCAGCTCTGTGTGTGTGTGTGTGTGTGTGTGTGTGTGTGTGTGTGTGTGTGTGTGTGTGTGTGTGTGTGTGTGTGCGTGTGTGCGTGTGTGTGTGCAGGCAGGCAGGCAGGCAGGCAGGCGGGTGTGTGTGCAGGCGGGTGGGCGGGCGGGCGGGCTGGGGGGGGAAACAGTATCTCTGTAGCCATTAAACGAAACAGGTTTCTTACATTGATGCTCCTACATCATGCAAGCACCAGTTAAAGTTACTTTTCATCCCTCATATACTTCGTGCACAGTGCACATCCCATAACCTACACACTGCACATCATTTCGGAGCTCATATCTTTGAACGGGTAAGGGCGGGTAAGGGCTAGTCTTTTTAAATTACAAAATTCATATTTAGCCTACACCCTGAAGAAGGTGTTTGCCGAAACGCGCTGGTGTATTTTAATATTCTAGCCTGTTGAATAAAGGCCTTTTATTTCTAAATCCACCTGAGTGCCTGGACCTGGATTTTTGTGCCTCACTCATTTTGTCCTCCTTTGCTCATTGTATTCCCTTTCATGAGCGCCGGTGGTTTGAGGGATACCAGTAGCACCCCTGCTATCTTCTTTCTCTCATATTTAGCATAGTTGATTGTTTTTCCCGTGGTAGACAGTGTAAAACACAAATATGCCCTGTTTTTGTTTTTATTTGGCCTGAAATGACTTTTGAATTGCATTCTCGGCCTGACTTAGACAATTATCTGTTAGACAATTATCTCTAATAATCTCTATAATTAATCATTAAACCAACCCGCTTTCAGATTTTTCATATTCTGAGCGATTTCCGTGAAAATGTGCACACACATTGCCACTCAGCCAAGGAAGAAATGCCACCCTACATTTTTCAAATCGTCCTTATGGTGGTGCTATATCGGTACACATTATCACATTATCTCTAGCCACGTGATCAGCACAGATCATAATCCACCCGATTGGAGAATTTCGAACATAGTTGATGTAGTCTACTGGAAGCTCTGTGTTTGTTGTTTTACCCTTTTTTAACATGGTGAAGACAGCATCTATTGACTGGCCTGGTTTCAATTAATGTCCATGTCATGTTTATAATTTTAGGAACATCATCTACAGATACAGTGTGTGCTGACTGTACTGGTGATACATATTCGAATGGTACATTCACAACTTGTCAACCACACACAGAGTGAGTCTTACTTAAAAATCCAACCTTCATCATACAAATTCATGGACATGAACTAATTAAAATGTTTCTTCTCTTATTATTCCAGCTGTAAATCTATTGGACGTCATCCAATAACAATAGGAACTCGTTCCAGTGATTCTACATGTGAAGAAAGTTCAAATTCTAAAACCAATGTTGGTGGTGTTGTGGGTGGTGTAATTGGGATGGTGATTCTGCTGATTCTACTGATTACATTATTCCTCCTATTTCGGCACCGTCTGTGGAAAAAAGGTAAGCTTATATTTAAAAAAAATACTGACTTTGTTATAGACTGTCATGCTTGCTGAAGTGTGAAGTCATAAACTGACAGAAAGTTCAAATTCAATAACTGTTGGGGTGGTGATTATAACATCACTATCTGCAAGGTGGTATTTGAGAAAAACTGACAGTAGTCCTTGTTTTTCTGCAGTAGGAAGATTTCCAGTTCCACAGCAGGTTTGTTTTCCAAGCTTACTGTACATGTACATGTACATGTACATGGATGGCAAACATGTATTACATTATTACATTACATGTATTACATTTAAATGTTTTTGGTTAATGATATTTCTTTCTCATTTGTGATTATATTTCTATTTTCAAGGCCACACCCGATGCACAAGATGCCATTTAAACCCAATGACCTTACTTCT
This sequence comes from Nannobrachium achirus, assembly GCF_963921795.1. Classification (NCBI taxonomy): domain Eukaryota; kingdom Metazoa; phylum Chordata; class Actinopteri; order Myctophiformes; family Myctophidae; genus Nannobrachium; species Nannobrachium achirus. The sequence goes on from NC_137818.1 coordinate 46,722,050, forward strand.
TCACACCACAGGGTAAATGTGCACTAGAATCCAGTGCTGATAGATGCTGGATGCAGGCATATTTCTTTGTTGTGTATGGAAATAACACTGTTCCACACTGATGAAGACTGCACCGTACATGTTTCAACAATAGTATTCTTCCATACATCTTCCGTAGATCCATCCACCAGACCTTACCGTAGGCTTGGTCTGAACTTAAATCTAACCCATCACCCTTTTTTTTTTTTTTTTTTTTTGCTGTATGTATGTTTCTTATAAAATATGCTACACAATTTTGACCCAAATTAACAGTTTGACTATGTAATTTTGCTTCTCTCTAGTACACTTTTTCAGTCAACTGTGGAGCATCTTGTATGGCCTTACTTCAGTTACTCAAGCAACCTGCATTCATCTCTATTCACCAGCAAACAAGAACGAAGACTACATCAGCGTTTATAAGAACAGGTTCACACCTTGTTACTGAAACTTTAATGCCTGGGTTTCCGAGGCTACTGAAACTTGGGATAGACTGTAAGGCCACAGCTCAAACCACAGAGCAGTCGACATTATGGCATCTTCACAAATAATGAACTAATGTACCGGTATGATCGACAGGCTGGAGCTTGTAAGCATCTTCACTGCTGATGAAAATGCCCGAAACGCACCTTCCCTACATGTAAAAGAGAAGACAAAGCACAAACTGATTATCTTCCTGTCCACCAACTACGATGCTCCATTTTGTGTAAAACATAAGGCTTTCGCATCAGCTATCTTGTATGGGTGTGAGGGTTGGTTACAATATCCCTTAAATTTGGTTGAAACTACATCACTGGAGTGAAATCCCTACTTAGGGTGAGAGTTATACTACACCTAACTTAACCTGCCTGTTGGAACCGGACTGCCTTCATTGCAAGCTTTAGTGAGGGGGAAAAAGTAGCCAGGTTCTTCACCAAAATACAGCAGCAAAATGGCATACTTGATGACCCCTTGTGGTATGTTCTTCAATTGCTAAAGAAGAAGAACCAAGTCATGTATTCTCATTTATATGAGATAATGGAGAAACTAGATCACATTGAGAGAGATCAAAGGGCAAAAAAGGGAACAAGATATAAGACATACCAACCAACCATCAACTCAGATGTATCTGTTCATCCACTCTATACCAGCACCAGCAGTACATCTTACATTGAATGATGAGGATAACCTTTATCCTCTCATAGGCTGCGTGTGGAAATGAGGTGGTGGAGTTGCATACCACCTGAGCAGCGTATTATCAATGTGAGACTGGTATACACAACTAACAGCACATACTGGTGTGTCCCTTCACACAAGACATCAGAGTGAGATATCGACATGAGTTTACTTATCTGAGCTCACTGTGGGTACTACTGTAACAGCAGAACTTTGAATGTGCTTCATGACTGCGCTGTGCGGCCTGCCTGTCACTTATGGAGCTCCTCCTGTTGTATGAGTAAAAGGACTTTGTGTTTTGTATTGTATATAATTTCAGTCAGAACATATTGAAGAAGTGTATTTAAAAAAGGAAATGTCAAGTAGCCTAGTCATATGTGAATATGGTCAATTCCTTAACATACCTTTTTACAGTTTACAGTTTACAGTTTGGGCATTTAGCAGACGCTTTTAATCCAAAGTGACTTACAATAAGCAGATAATACATGACTATAATAAACAAGATAACATGTCAGAACATCATCAACAATATAGCAAATGCATATGAATATCAATATAAAAAAATCAATATAATCAGTAAAGAAAAGGATTCTAAAAAAAACTAAAAACAAATGCTAACTAGCTTCATGTATAGTCATTGAGTGTTTCAGTAGTGTTATGGGTTTAGGTGGAGTCTGAAAAGGTGAGTCTTCAGTCCATGGCGAAAGCTAGCGAGTGAGTCCGTTGTTCTATTGTGCGACAGGGAGTTTATTCCACAGCTTGGGGGCCAGGAGGGCAAACTGTCTTTTTTTTTCTTTCTTTTTTTTCCATATGTATTTATTTGGGTACAACAGGTTACATGTATCATCAGTGTGGGTTATGGGGAAAGTAACTGTAACTGGTGCATGCGTGAGAATATGTAGGAGCATCATAATGTAAGTAGCAGCCCATGGAGGAGTGTATATTTATGATGGATACAAATGATTTAACAGCAAAATTAGGTGAATAGAAGTATGGGGATGTATGCGCTTGCTCCACATAGTTTTTCCATACCCGTTGGAAGATGAGACACACATCAAACGCACTTGGTGCATGCGTGACCCATGCATAGAAAGAGAGAAAGAGAGAGAGAGAGAGAGAGAGAGCGTGTGTCTCGTTACTGCAACATTCCTAACTGTGAGAGAGGTGTGTGTGGGGCTACAGATCCCATGGCCTGGAGGAATGGACCGTAACCCTGACAACAGGCTGTAAGAGTTGAACAGAAGTGGTGAAGAAACGCTAAGAAATAGCTTGAATTTGGGAAAAATTAAATTCGGGCTCCGTCACCGTCTGTATAATGCTAATGGCCAATGCCATGTGAAATTTGGGATCAGTTGCTGAAGCGAGTGAATAGATAAAGGTGGAAATGCATTTACTGACTGACTGACCTACTGACTGACCTACTGACTGACCTCTCTAATTATATGTTAGATGTAATCCCTGTGTCCCTTTTTTTCCCTTTTATAACAAACACCACCTACACATAAGACACAAACTGACACAACATAAAACAAATGCAACAGAATATACATGAAATAAAAGCAAATATACTAAAATGAACAAAGATATAGGAAGAAAGGAAGGGGTCACATCAGCTACAACAGTCACCAGACATGTCTAGTTTTCCCTCTATTGGTGTGGCAGTGGGCAAACTGTCTTAGACGAGTGTATTTTTGGCATTTATCAGCTCAGACAAACAAATTTACCTACTGTAGAGAGTTTACAGTCCAGTAAGTGACATTCATCTATATATCCATCCATAGACTACATCCATTAATATTAAATATGCCCCAGGTTCAAAAGGAAAAGGACTACTTCTGAAAATGTTCAAATAAAAGCATAATAAACATGGGAATGTTATATCTTTGTATTTATTAAAACAGGTTTATAAATGTGTTACTTATAAAATCAAATGGCAATCTATGATAAAGTCAACATAAAATATGCATAACATTATTAGTTCAAGCTGAGAAGGCTGAAATGTGGGTTGCATAGGCCTGGAGTTATAAACCCATGAGGGTCCATTTGGTTCCTAACTATCTATCATTTAGCTGGGGACCCCCTGGATCTCCCTCAAGGACCCTTTGAGAACCAATGGCATAGGGCAGGCTATCATTCTGTTCTTTTTGGGCAAGAAGCGATACCGCTAGATGCCGCTATTTCCATGTTTCACATGGAAATAGCTATACAGCGTACTGCGTGCACGTCGAGTTATGAGTAATACGCAACGATCACGTGATAGACGCTCTGACCATTGAGTATGACTAGCCTGGTGAGGCGAGGTTAGAGTATGACAGACAGACGCTCTGAGTCAGATAATGAACATTGAGTAGAATAGAGCATGCTGCAACACTTTTATTTCGGCCGCTGATGGAACAGTATTCACCCTCTGTTTGAAGGATATACCATCACCCTACTCCTTGCCATGATGGGAACCTTTCAGAGATTTCAAGATGAAGGGTATAAGAACTGGATCAAAACATCCCTGGGCTTGGCATATCTGAAAACTCGCATGGGATCTTTTCTGGAAAACGAAACCGAGACGTATCACCAAGAGATAAAAAACAGAATCAACTGGAACGTACAGTTGGAGTGTCGGCAGAAATGCATTTTAAAAGATTCTACACCCAGGTCGAGCAAGGTGGTTGCAAATCAATGAAATAATAATAATAATATGCATGGTTTTACTTAGCCCTGCTGATATTGCACCACTGCACTGCAGTGGTGTAAAAAGTATCAATACTGAAAATTCTGGAATTAAAAATGTAGTTGCACCAAATGTTTGAAAATAGCAGATCTGCATGCTCACTCACAACTTTAGATGGGCATTTTCAAATAGCCCATATAAAATAGGGCTAAAGTGGTTAATGTAGCCTATGTTTTATAATATTATAATTTCTGCAAAGTAACTAGTAACTAAATGTTTCAAATAATTGTAGCCTAGTTGAGTAAAAGTACAATATTTGCATCTGAGATGTAGTGGAGTTGAAGTACAAAAAACTGGAAATAGTCCAGTAGTAAGTAAGTAAAAGTACCTCAAAACTAAAAAAAGTACAGCCTACTTGAGTAAATCTACTTCGTGACTTTACACCACTGCTTTTAAATCTACAGCATGTCTGTAAATCTAATATGATTACAGGTTCTTCCCAAAGTATGTGACGTGTGTGTTCCCTGGAGAGATGAGATTTGGAAAGATCACAAAGGGGGTCAGATATATTGGAATAACTTCTCCCCCTACCTCTGGCCCAAGAACAAATGGGAGGTGGCTAAGGTAGGCTACATTCTACTGTTGACTCAAAGATGTAAGCACAAATGTTGATTTTAAAGGTTTGTGTATTTTCTACATTAATCATAAAGTGTGTGTTTGTGCTTGTGTCTGTTTTCAGGTGTACATGCCCCGTGGTAATTCAAACCACAATTCAGCTGATACCTTTGACATATCTGCCTTTCTTAACCTCATGAGTAGCTGTCAGCACTTCAAGCGGTTTGTGCAAAATAACATAGGCCTACTTACACAGGTACGCAGTACTACGCACACGTTCATGAACACATGCAGATCACATTCATGCATACATGCATTGATAGACAGACATATTATTCATTCATTTATAGATACTATATTCATTATTTATAGTAGGCAGTGCGAGTGGATTGTTTCCTGTTTTTTTTAGGGGGGGTGAGGTGGTAGGGTTCGATCAGGCTTTGAAGGTATGGGGATGGGCGTGCCATACCTTTGGCTGCTTTGAAGGCCAACATATGTGTTTTCATATTATTGGAGGTTCATAGGCTTAAAATGAATGTCATGCAATAAGGCCAGTGACCTCTGTCTTGTGCTGTGTTTCCAAAGGTTACAAATGTGAGGAACCAGATAATGCATTCTGCTAACTTTGAGGTGAATGCTGAGCAGTTAAAACAGCATTTGGATCGGATAAGAAAGCTTGGTAAAGCATTGGAGAAACATGTTCCAGAGTTCCACATCCTGGACAAGGAGATAGATGAGGTATGTGTGCTGTTCTTTGAGTGAGTGAGTGAGTGTCTGTCTAGTCTGTCTTAGGGCATCATTCGTTCATCATTCAATCACTACAGAATAATACTCCCATCCCATCAAGTGTGCAAACGTTCAAAGTTAGCTTTTTGTCTTTTAATAGTGATACAACTAGTTATGTTTTGATGTATTTGCGTCAGACAACATTTATTTATGTTGAAAAGCACCTGTAACTGTGGTTTTGTGAAGTACTAAATAAAAACAGTGTATTTGCATTTAATTATGAACCACTTTAATAATTAATTGAATTATCTTTGGAAAACAAAAAAAGTTGAATTGATAATATTGTTTTTTACTGTCAGTCATTAGTATACTGTAATTCAAGATAATAGGAGAGTTTGGCTAATTTTTACAACCAGACTGTTTTGACGCTGTGATTGTTTGAACCTCCATGTGAGCTCAGCTCCAGAATCTAGATTTCACGGTGATCATGTCTGCCATGGAGACCAAAGGGTGGCCTGACCATAGTGATCAGACGGACGGTGAGGACCGTGCCAAGAGGTTCCTCAGCATGGAGCTGGATATCATGAAGGAAAAAATGGAATGCCTTGCTCAAGAGCACGAAGGAGACAGAGAGAACATGTTGAAGGTAAGACGCACGTGTGTGTACACACACACACACACACACACACACACACACACACACACACACACACACACACACACACACACACACACACACCCAATAAAATGGATGAACTCCGGTTGCTTGTTTCACGGGAGAATGACTTCAAATCCACGGCTGTTTTCGCGTTCGTGGAGACAAAACTGACGCCAACAGTCCCAGACGGGGCTGTACAGTTAGATGGCTTCTCCGCGTTTCGCTGTGACAGAGACTTTGCGGCGGCTGGGAAGTCAAGTGGAGGAGTATTAATGTTCTTTGTGAACAACCGCTGGTGTTCTGATGTGACAGTGTTACAACAACACTGTTCTCCTGCTATTGAAACGCTTTTCATCCTCTGTCGCCCATTCTATTCTCCCCGTGAGTTTAACGCGTTTATCCTCGTGTGTGTTTACATTCCTCCGGATGCTGACGTCACCGCAGCTGAGGACATACTAGCAGAACAGCTGTCGAGGGCGGAACGTAAATACCCGGACAGTTTTGCTGTGGTGCTTGGGGACTTTAACCAGGCTCATCTGAGTCGGGCTCTCCCTAAATACAGACAGCAAGTGACATGTGCTACCAGGGGGGGGGGGACATTCTTGATCACTGCTACTGTACCATCCGGCAGGCATACCATTCTGTCCAACGTGCTGCTATGGGCAAGGGTGATCACCATCTCATCCATCTGATCCCTCGCTACAGGCAGAGATTAAAAATATCAAAACCTGTAGTGCGGAGTTTCAGAGTGTGGTCCAGTGAGGCAAGTGAGCGACTCTGTGCCTGGCTGGAGAATGCGGGCTGTGACCAGGACTTTGTTGAGTGGGCGGGGCCTGAGGCTGGAAACAACCTGGATGCATACACGGACACTGTGACATCATTCATCAGCCTCGGCGAGGAGCTGTGTGTCCCCCTCCGCTACAGGAAGATCTACAACAACGACAAGCCCTGGTTTTCAGCCCATCTCAGGAGGCTGCGGTCGGAGAAGGAGGTGGCCAGGCGTAGCGGCGACGTGGCCTTGTTCAGGCGAGCCAAGTACGAGTTTGCCAAAGCGGTGAGGGAGGCGAAACACCGCTTCTCGGAGAAACTGCGGCAGCAGCTCTCTGAGGGGAACTCCTCCTCTGTCTGGAAAGGACTTAAAACCATCACCAACTACAAGTCCAGGTCCCCACAGGCATCTGACAACCTCCCCCTCGCCAACAAGCTCAATGAGTTTTACTGCCGCTTTGAGAAGGAGAGTTTCCCCCCGGCCCTCCCCCTCCATCCCCCCCGGCCACAACCACTCTCCTCCCCCCCCCACCCCACCCCCTCTCACTGTCACAGAGAGAGAGGTTAAACTGCTGCTCAGGAGCCAGAACCCCCGGAAGGCGTCCGGCCCGGATTCTGTCTCCCCCTCCGTCCTGAAGCACTGCGCTGACCAGCTCGCCCCGGTGTTCACCAACATCTTTAACACCTCGCTGGAGCTGGGTCAGGTCCCAGCATGCTTCAAGGCCTCGACCATCATTCCCGTCCCCAAGAAGGCCAAGGTCACAGGCCTAAATGACTATAGACCCGTCGCCCTGACCTCTGTGGTCATGAAGGTCCTGGAGCGCCTTGTCCTGGCCCATCTGAAGCGCATCACTGATCCTGTGCTGGACCCGCTGCAGTTCGCATACAGAGCGAATAGATCCACGGAGGACGCCGTGAACATGGCTCTGCACCACACCCTAAAACATCTGGACACTACCGGCAGCTATGCCAGGATCCTGTTCGTCGACTTCAGTTCGGCCTTCAACACCATCCTACCATCTATCCTGGAGCACCAGCTGTCCCTGCTGCAAGTTCCTGCCTTCACTCGCAGGTGGATTACGGACTTTTTAACCAACAGGTCCCAGCGGGTGAAGCTGGGGAAGAGCATTTCCAGCTCTAGGTCCACTAGCACCGGTTCCCCGCAGGGCTGTGTCCTGTCCCCACTACTGTTCTCCCTGTACACCAACAGCTGTGTTTCTCTCCACCCGTCGGTCAAGCTCCTCAAGTTTGCGGACGACACCACCTTGGTGGGCCTCATCTCCAAGGGGGATGAGTCGGCCTACAGGAGAGAGATCGAGCGGCTGCGAAGCTGGTGTAGCAACAACAATCTGGAGCTAAATGCCCTGAAGACAGTGGAGATGGTGGTGGACTTCCGGATTGACCCAGCCCCGCCCCCTCCCGTCATGCTGGGTGGCACTCAGGTGAACTCTGTGCAGTCCTGCAAGTTCCTGGGGATGATCATCTCCAGGGACCTGAAGTGGGAACTCAACATCACAGCCCTCCTGAGAAAGGCCCAGCAGAGGATGTACTTCCTTCGGCAGCTGCGGAATTACAGACTGTCGAGGTCCATGATGACCCAGTTCTATACGGCCATCATCGAGTCCATCCTCACCCACTCTATCATCACCTGGTTCCCCGCTGCATGCGCAAAAGACCTGGTCAAGCTGCAGCGGGTGATACGCTCTGCGGAGAGGGTGATTGGCCGTCCCCTGCCCTCCCTCAAGTCCCTGCACGACTCCAGGGCGCTGAAGAGGGCAAGAAAGATCATGACTGACCCCTCCCACCCTGGCCACGGCCTGCTCACCTTGCTTCCCTCTGGGAGAAGGATGCGGCATCTGGGGGCCAAGACAGAGCGCCACAAAAACAGTTTTTTCCCCTCAGCCGCCAGGCTGCTCACTGACGCTGGTTTCCCTTCTTCCCTTGCCCCCTAGGGATACCAGAAATATGACTTTGCACTACTGGACTGAACACTACTGCACTTTACTATAATATTTATTCTATTTATTTCTTGCACGGTGTTGTTTGTGTTGTTGGTTTCATGTTATATGTGAAAAAAGGAAGGATTGAATGCACACTTGTAATGTTGTCGAAACAAATTCCTATGTGTTCTACACAATGGTAAATAAAGGAATCTGAATCTGAAACACACACACACACACAGTGAAACAGATCAATCGTATTGGTTCTAACACTACGGGTGCGTTTGTGCGTGCGTACGTGTGTGTGTGTGTGTGTGTGTGTGTGTGTGTGTGTGTGTAGCCAGAGGAGCTGCAGTGTGTGAGACAGTTCCTGGAGGAGAACAAGGACCTGAAGGAGAGCCTGGTGCCCCAGTGGGAGAGACTCAAAGAGGTGCAGGAGCAGCATGGACAGCAGATCCACTGTCTCACCGACAGAGTGGACGAACTGGAGAAGAAGTCACTCACCACTGGTAAGAGTTGTTGTTTGTACCATGCTGTATGTAGTCTATGTACCCAATACCATACTGTATGTAGTCTATGTACCCAATACCATACTGTATGTAGTCTATGTACCCAATACCATACTGGCTCACTGTCATTTTCCTCTCCAACTGTTTGGTAGAGTGCAACCACCTGCGGGCCAACGAATTTCTCACAATAACAATAACACAATAAATCTTCGGGAGTAACACAATAAATCTTCGGGAGTAAGGTTCCACTGTGATTTCACCACACGTATGCTAATTATGGCCATAACATTTCATGTAGGTTCATAATTTTTTGGAGATGTAGACTACCTTTACTGTTATAACCAATAATTTGTGAGAAAATGTGTTTTATATCATACCATTCGCTCATTTTCACGATACTTAGAGTACTGTACTACAATACCGATATGCCTCACCAATCCTCTGCCAATCACAAGAGCATAACTGACTCTTGAAGTCATGTTCCACAGTTCCTCAACGTCTTTAGTGTTTTTGGTCAGATATGACAAAAGTAGAAGCCACTAACGGCTTGAAGAAATTAAGTATCATCACATAACTCTGATCCATCATTCTTTTAAGAAATTACAAAAAATGGCAAACTGACATTGATTAAAACAGTGAAATGACAAACAGTGGTGCATTTTCCATGTTCACACATTGCCATTTCTTTCCTATATCACACTATGGTCATTTAGGTGTTGCAGACCCAGAGTGGGACGCAGACATCAAGATGTACAAAAACCATCTGTTTGAATATGCAAGAAAACATGGATGTTCTGAGCCTCTCTTCACTCAGATCCCCGAATCTACAGGTGATTGTTGAATGCACACATACTGTATGCGCACGCACGCACACGCACACGCACACTAGGGTGGATCTTAAATTACCTTTTTTTGATTTTCTTGAGTCTCACCCCCCAATTATGTTCCAATGTACAAAAAAATGCTTTGGTTAAAATTTGGTTGAATTTCAAGCATATTTAGAGGTAGCTCAATCAAGTCAAAGATTGTACATTGTATTGGTCAAAATCGAATTGCACTGCAGGCACATTTAAGTTATACATTACACATTATTCTTATACTAAGCACAGAAATTATATTTTTTAAGCTTACAAATCTAAACACAAATCTGATTACATGTTTGTCATATGTCAAACCAGAATTAATGTATTGTAGGAAATAGCAAAGCAAAGAATGACATTTTTTCATTTAACGTGCACAATGACATGTCTTTATTGCACACTCTTCAATCATACTCTTCAACACACAACAAGCACACAGCCCCACTTCCTTGTTTACCCCCAAAACCCCTGAAAGTCACTGCAGTATAGTAATTCAGTAGTTACAGTACAGATCAATTAAAGTTTGTTTACGGCTATCGGGATACTTGTGCCGATAGTCCTGCACAATTTGCAGCAAGTATTGGAGTTGGGACTCATCTTTAGTAATGAGACCACAATATTCTTGTATTAGGGCAACCCCACGCTCTGCATGATCATTGACAACATTCATCGCCTTCACTACAGCCAGAGCTTCTTGGTAGTCCACCCTGGGCTCCCACTCATCGGGCTCAACGTCAAGGAAGTCACCTGGGAGATCCATCATTTTGAAAAGCACTTCAATGTTCTTCCTTGCAATTGTTCCAAGGTCAACAGTAATTATCTTCATATGCCCCTGTTCATGATCTTCATTTCCATCTTTCATGGCTCTCACCATCAGCCTCTTCATTTGCGCGCTCACTTGACTGTCAAACAATGCAAGTCCGACGATCTCTGGAGCCAAATACCATAAGTGATTGGAAAACTTTTGAGAAGCAGCTTTAGACACCTCAGCATTTATTGATGAATATTCCAGCAACGATTTTAACAGCTGCCAAGTCATTTAGTGGAGCGCTGACAGCAACAGGTGCCATCATCCATGCCTATGATGCCTTCACATAATTGCAAACTGCAAAAATGCACAAATCCATGCATGCTTTTTCTTCCCTGAAGGTCAGTTTGAATTGGCCATGAAACATCCAGATCTTCATACAATAAATAACCTTTGCCATCCAACGGGCATGATGGGTAGCTCCTGGAGCTCTGAACCGGATACCTCGAGCAGCGAGGTATCCGGTTCATCAATAAATGCTGAGGTGTCTAAAGCTGCTTCTCAAAGGTTTTCCAATCACTTATGGTGAACAGGGGCATATGAAGAGAATTACTGTTGTAATTCCCATGCTGAGCGTGGGGTTGCCCTAATACAATAATATTGTGGTCTCATTACTAAAGATGAGTCCCAACTCCAATACTTGCTGCAAATTGTGCAGAACCATCGGCACAAGTATCCCGATAGCCGTAAACAAACTTTAATTGATCAGTAACTACTGAATTACTATACTGCAGTGACTTTCAGGGTTTTTTGGGGTAATCAAGGAAGTGGGGCTGTGTGCTTGTTGTGTGTTGTGAGTATGATTGAAGAGTGTGCAATAAAGACATGTCATTGTGCACGTTAAATGAAAATGTAATTCTTTGCTTTGCTATTTCCTACAATACATTAATTCTGGTTTGACATATGACAAACATGTAATCAGATTTGTGTTTAGATTTGTAAGCTTAAAAAATATAATTTCTGTGCTTAGTATAAGAATAATGTGTAATGTATAACACATTAAAAAAATTCGATTTTGACCAATAGAATGTACAATCTTTGACTTGATTGAGCTACCTCTAAATATGCTTGAAATTCAACCAAATTTTAACCAAAGCATTTTTTTGTACATTGGAACATAATTGGGGGGTGAGATTCAAGAAAATCAAAAAAAGGTAATTTAAGATCCACCCTAACGCACACGCACACGCACACGCACACACACACACACACACACACACACACACACACACACACACACACACACACACACATTCAAGCAATCACATGCAAACCTCAAAGTAGATAGTATTTTTGCCCTCCCTGCAGCAATGTGTGGCAGGGTATTGTAATAGGTCCCATCAGTGTAAGAAAGTTGCCCATCAGCAATGGGTTTTCTCAGTGGAGTGCCCAAAGTCTAGTATACATAAAAAATGTATTGGTACACACACTTATAGGTCCCATCTGTGTGTTTGTCTGTGAACAAAATTACTTGAAAAGTCAGATTTCAGTAGGCATTAAACAGCAAATGGTTTTAACAGTACACAGAGACAACCCCATCTTGCAGGTGCTGATACTACCACCTGTCAGTTGCTTTGCATCAGCAGCACATGTTCATCACTTTTGAGTGTTTTAACAAATTACCTTTGACCCTGTGTTTGTCAGGTTTCCGAGGTCAGGTCATCATTAAGAATCAGACATTCACAGGAATGCGTGTGCACAAGGCCAAACGGCAAGCCGACCAGGAAGTTTCAAAAATAGCCCTCGAGCAACTAGTCAAGGAGGCAGCCAGTGAGCAAGTGGAGGAGGACACCTCTGTCAGCCAAACCCACCAATCAGAAAGTGTTTCAGCAGCAGGTACAATATTCCTTGACCAGTGCTGTTGTCTTGTGTTAAATCAAATATTAAATATCATACCACCTGGTCTGACTTTCTACTTCATTCGCTCTATTAGGCTCCACCTTCTTTGGCAGTGTCACTGTGGGTCTTGACGTCACCGTTTCCTCAGACGAGGGAGGTGGTGGGATGGTGGAGGGTGTGGAGTCCGCCTATAGGAAAGTAATGCCTGTGTTTGGACTGGGGCTCTCAGGATCAGGTAGTTGGAGACTGAACGCTAACTTCGTAATCGTTACTTTAATGGAAAATCATTGCCTTCCTTCTCCCTAACCGTCTCTGCCTCATGTCCACCCAGGTTCTTCTTACAAGGATGCAGTTGTACAGTACTGTCAGAGGCGTGATGTTCCGGCTCCGGAGGAAATAGACCAATCTGATTGCTTCACCCTTCGACTCAAAGGACCAATCACCTTCTATGACTCTGGTAAGAATTACTTTCAATCAAGCTACAGTAATGAAAATACACACATAATGTGTTATTTAATGTTCTGATAGGCAGGTGTGTAATCTCAAATAACTTAGTGTAGCTGTCCCAGAAATAGTTTGTTTAGTAGTATTTCATTTTATCGTTGGTTCTGCTGGAATTTGGGAAATGGGGACCCTATTTTTATTTTGGGTGATATATTGTGTAACTGCATGGTGTGATTTGGTGCCATCTGTTGTTCAGGTTCTGTCATTGTATGGCACAGGTAGGCCTAGAGGTCACATGATGCCAATCAGAGCTATATAGGGCCACCTGCTAAGGTGCAGTTAATGAGGAGAGATCAGAACAGACAGTTTTTGAAGATGGAAGGAGCGCTCTGTGTGAGTCTCTGAAATATTATACCAAAGATAAGATGGAGCCAACAAGGGTCTTTACAAAATGTATAAGATAAAAAAGGAAGAAGAATGTTAAACCACTCCTAAATATTCGGTGCAGAAAGCCACACGATATGTCACTTTTATTGTTTGTAATTGTTTGTTTGTAGATGTTATTGTACTTGTTTGGATTTTGTACAACTCATTGTTTTGCTTTTAATTGTTATTACTGGTTATTGCATTGTTTGTGTGATTACTGAACTAACTTGAAGATTATGTTATATAATATATATATAAATTTATTGTGGTAAAATGTATTTGTATGTTATTTTGCCCCAAATCCTTTTTGCCTCGGGTGTCTATCCGGCAGGGTTTCTGCCTGATATTCTGAAATGTAACCTCTGTGAAATGGTTAAACCGAACCTTATTTCTAACCTTAACTTCAGTCAAACGGTGCCAAAACCTAACCCTATTCATAATCTTAACCTCAGTAAAACTATGTATAACCCTACACTTATTTCTCATCTTATCCTCAGTAAAAGAAATACATGTATACAAAAAACACCCCACCGATTGGTCAGACTGAGGTTTGTGGAAAAGAATGGGCGAATGGGATTTTGGGCGAATGGACTTGTTACCGTTTATTCTGTCTAGAAGAAGACGGTTTAGGAGCAGTTACACTTACCATGCATCATTTACAGATTGTTAATTGATTTGTTTATTTGTGTCCGTCTCCAGAGGGCTCCAGCAAGAAGAAACAGGCACAGCAACAGGCAGCTAAAGCAGCACTGCGGGGGCTGAGTGGGGTCCTGGGGAAGAAGGAGGTGTCGACTGAGAACTACGTCGGCGCCCTGAAAGAACTTCTTGACGCACGGAAGCTGGAGGGAGTCGACTATGATGTCACACAGCGGCCAGTTGGTTCAGGGGTACGAGAGGGAGGGCTAGGGAACCAGGAGAGCCAAAGACAGGGAGCTGAGGGGCAGAGAGAAAGTGGACAAGCCACAGAGAAAAGCACAGAGGAGACTATCAAACCACTGGGGAGAAAGCGATCTATGGATGATGCGCCATGTATGCCAGATGGGAGAATAGAGGACACGGTTGGCTCTTGTAGAATTTCTGAGTCTCCCATCGTGCAACCTGGTCAGTGTCCCCTGCTGCAACCACATGCCTCAGAGACCCAAACTGCAACTGCTCTACCAGAAGAAAAAAGTGTCTCAGGAGGTGAATATCAAGTGTTCCCAGTCCTTGCAAATGATATTTTGAAAACCGAAATATAGTGATGGCATCCATAGAATTGAAAGCTGGGATTGAACTAATTATGTTCATTGCCTCTTGTCTTAACTCACACTTTTCTTTTTACAGATGGTGGCCAATTCTTGGGGTGTGTGAAGGCGACTGTGAAAAAGGAACTGGAACCAGCTGAGGCCTTGAGCCAGGAGGGGGCAGCACAGGCTGCTTACAGCAGTCTGTTGAATGCCTTGTGTCTGGGTGGCTGCACATATACTGTCACTGGTATCTAGACTTGTATCTAGATCTGCAGAAGTACATTTATTCAAGTATTGGCAAGTCTGAAGCTGAAAGTAAATGTAATTATGAAATTAATTTTATCAACACTTTTGTCCAATGTAGCTGATGGAGACAAGGATTCTGTCCTGAGGTTCTTCACTCAGTCTAAGTGTCGCCCTCCTGTGGAGAGGTTTGAAATAACAGCTGATGGGAAACACAGATGCACTCTGACAATTGATGGTGAACTCACCTTCTACAGTCCAGGTGGGGTTTCTCTCTCCCCCTTCCCATACAATGGCAAAACTGTTTGTCTCTGGTATGTCAGTGGCAAAGATCTTTCAAATCTAATCACATGGTGTTGTATTTCTCCTCAGAGGGGACATCTAGGAAGCAGCATGCAGAGCAGTTGGCAGCGAAAGCAGCCCTGAGGTGTCTGGTGGGCCCGCTGGGAGGGAAGGACTCCAACTTGCCTGGTCAGAATGCAAACATTATTTGTATTTACTTTTGTAGTATTGCACAAAGACAACTGTCATTAATTGCTTTACTTGATACAAAAAATATATATATATATTTCCCTTTCGCTGCCACAGCGAATCATCTGCCTCCATCTCACCCTGTCCTCTCTGCCTCTTCTTCTTCACACCATCTAACTTCATGTCCTCTTTCACTACATCCATAAATCTCCTCTTTGGTTTTCCTCTAGGCCTCCTGCCAGGTAGTTCCAACCTCAGCATCCTTCTACCGATATACTCACTATCCCTCCTCTGTCCAAACCATCTCAGACCATGGCTACACGGAGCTGGATATTTCATATATCCCGGTTTTTCAGATATCCACATTGAAAAATATTTATGTCCACAAGACAAAGATATCTAGGTCTAACAAGCACACACACAGTAAAGTCTTCAGAGATATCCGGGTTCCATGTCTACACGGATCCAGTGAATCGGATATTTATCAATGTCTTCACTTATTTATCCGGTTTAAAAAATATCCAGCTTCGCGGCCGAAATATCCAGCTTCATGTGGCTGCAAGCCCCAACAGCACGAAAAAATGTATAGCTTCAGAAATATCCAGCTCCGTGTAGCCATGGCCTCAGTCTGGCCTCTTCTGGCTTTATCTCCAAAACATCTAACATGAATAAAAATACAAAAAAATACACGAAAAGTTGAATACATTTCTATCTGAAAAATGTAGATATAAGATGTTTGAAAACGCATGTTCATTCGTATTAAAGTGTAGTTGTGTTTTAAGGTGAGAAGAACTACAAAGGCAGACTGCAGGAGCTGCTTGCCAAACAAGGGAGCAAGGCCATGATCGAGTACTCTGTCACAGAGAGAGCAACCCTCAGCACAGTGACAGGTCAGTGCTGGCTGCTTAATGTCTCTTCTCCACCGCATGGTGCCATCTTCACTCCACTCTATTTACCTTTTTAGTTTTTCCAAGGTTCTAAGTGAGTTGAGGCTGCGGTGAAAACACTGCAGACTTCTGATTGTCTAAAGATGAGTGACTGGCGTGATCATGTCATGGCGGACTCTTGAATACAGTTAACAAACGTTTAAATTACTATAGCCCGCTGCTGTAAATGTGAAATGAATCAATATTGAGTGGCTAAATTGCCTAATTCTTGCCTAAAATGTTATCAGAAAATTGTATTGGTTCACGGAAGTTGAAATAAAGATATTGAAATCCAGTAGACTAAAGTACTGGTAACATGCATGCACCAATAGATGTGTCCTCTTTAACCAAAAATACAATAATATTTTATTAATTAACCCAATCTACTAATCTGCTTCCTGTTTCTTCAGCTCTGGTTCAGGTACCAGATGGCAGTGCTGTGATTGGTCCTGGTCAACAGGCAGGTGTTCCCTCAGCCATCCCTCTTGTCTCCATGGATACAACATTTGATGACGCTGCCCCTCCCCCTGCTAAGAAAATTGCTAAACCGCAGGCAGAAGGACCAATGGAAGGTTTGGACAACTTGATAAATAATATATGATGATGTGAGTGAGTAGTCTTGCATAGTCACTACTCCACAATCTCTGAATGCTTTATAGAGTCTGGAACCACACCTCCTGAAATCTGAGGAAGCTGGTAACTGTTTGTCATTTACGTTAATGAAAGTATATATTAATTTTTTTATACATTTTTATAATTTCGATTTCTACTAAGCAGCAAGCTATATATGCTTGGATGATTTTGATTTGTTGGATGGTGGTCTAAATTGACCCATACAAGTCTGTAACATTGACAGTGTACAAATGGAACGGGTACATTTGGTTCCATTTGTACACTGTTAAAGTTAAAGGGAGACCTTCAAATTTCAAAGTTTGAGAACCACTTTTCTAGGCAACCGTCTTGCCACGCAAGACTAATGTGTGAGTGACCTCTAACGCCACCCTCTTTCTTTGTCCTTATGGTCTGTGTGTGTGTACTGTGTGTGGGTGTGATGTTGGACAGAGATCAGGCAGTTTCTGCTGCTGGCCGGCGTGAAGCCGGGAACTGCGGCGTGTGAGCGTGTGGACTTTGAGGAGAAATGGGAATGCAGAGTGTCTGTGTCTCTGGAGTGCTTCACCTTCCGGGACGACCGGCCGTTCACCTCCAAGAAAGAGGCCTCCGATAAAGCCTACCTGACCCTGGGCCTCGCAGGGCAGATCTGCCAGCCTGGTACAGTCTATTAGGGATGGGACGATATGAAAATCAAAATCCATTATCCTGGGGCGGAACATTTGCCAAAAAATAACAGATCTATTTTTTGGTGAAGACATTTGATAGTGCGTGAAAAAAAAGACTGTATCAAGTATGTATCAAGTACGTATATTAGAAGTACCTTTTACCAATTATAGGGGGTTTAAATGGTACCGTATATGCAGCTCGGCAAATAAAAGGTGAATTGATCCCAGTGCATGACGGAGGACGATATCACAATAAATGAAATCTCCACGATACGACTATCGTGTTTTTTATCACCATAAACGATAATATCGTTTATCGTCCCATCCCTACAGTCTATGCTTTCACTAATGAGATGGTTAGGCTTTCAGTGTAAAAGGTCACCATCACGGATCTAGATCAAAATGACATTAGTCTGCCATAGTTCAGGAATTGAGATACAGAATATACAGTATGTTGAGAAGAAATGTTCCTAATAAACTCCCAAATGCTGTTTCTTCCTGTCCGGTCTCATCACGTCCGTCTCTCTGCAGATGAGAGTAAAGTCAAAGGAAAGGTGAACCAGTACTTCAGCCAGCATTCCTTCCCTCTTCCTAAGGACGTTTATGAGCAACCAGAACCACTGAAGTTCAGCTGTTCCCTCACCAACATCACCTGTGTCTTCACTTATACTGGAACAGGTAATCGTGCCACTGGTTTGTGCGTGCGTACATGTACTGTTACCAGGTTTATCTCATATCTATTGTACAACAATGGGCTGATGACTAGGGCTACAACTATCAATTATTTTCTCATAGATTCTATACTTTTCGATTAATTGAATAATCGGGAAGCCGGATTTTTTTCTTATGAACTTTTACACTTAACTTAAGCGTTTTTATACTTCATCGCACAATGATTTTGTGCAAAATAAATCTACATAATGCGTGATCTCATAGATCTTTTTTTGTTTGAAACTTTTCACTTCATTCACAAATGATTTATTAAATGATCGATTTAACTTTTTCTTAAATAAGGAATTAACCGTTGCAGCCTTGGTTATTCATGACTGTGTGTTCCATAGATTCCAGTGAGGCATCAGCTCGCCAGGCTGCTTTCCAAACGGCGCTGTCTTGCGTCTCTCCTCTCGTGGGTTTTCCTGTGGCCGCGCCCACCAGAGCAGAGGAGGCGGAGCAGAGACTGAAGACTCTCCTGGAGGCAGCGGGTTTGAAGGGCACAGACCCTGCCGTCCTGACATCTGCGCTGTACAGAGGCTCAGCCATGCTCACATTCACAGGGTTAGTGTGTAACCACGTCACCCCTTTTAGGACCTGGAAAGCATCCGTGTCACTTTATATTTTAACCACTTTTAACCATTATCAGATATACAAGCTCATAATAGTGCTATGAGCTTTTTTTTTATCATGATAGCAAACTTTTTCAACTTGGCTTCTGCGGGTCCCATGAACCAAATCTTTTCAGATGGGGGTTCACGGGCTAATACATATAATTCTGGAGGTCTCTGACATGAAACAGTTTGAGCACCACTGACATAGAACATACGTTTTCAGAACACTGTTAGGATTTAGAAGACATTTTGTAGACTCAGTCCTCAGGTCTAAATGGTTTAAGCCCGGCATACTTTGTCATGTCAACAAATTGCGAAAATAGCAGTTCAGCAGAGGTTGTTAAAAGGAAAAATCCACCCTAAAGAATTCAAACGTCATTTCTATAATATGAACGTCTCACTTTTAATTTTAGATGAAGATTAGTGACAAGACTGCCGTAATGATGTCATTTGAAGACCACAATGGGGCAACTAATTTGATACTAATAATGAAACATGATCTAATATAATCCTATGACAGAACTGGGATATGACGGAACCCATGGTGGTTTTACTGGGATATTATGGATTCATTTTCTGATTCAGATCTGCATTTATAAAACTTATTTAGTGCAATATCTCAAAGTAAACTTCTATGAGCCCACAAAGGTAGTCACTAATTCAGTGTCAATGAACAAACTGGGGGAAAACAATCACCACACCTTAGGGTTTGCACTACTATCAATGATGAAATGGTTTCCAGAAATGCAAACGGCACAACCCAACTCTGGTGTACTGTGGGCAGGTATTGCATTGAGACGGAGGGAGAGGGGAGTAAGAAGGAGACGAGACACAAGCTTAGTCAGTGCCTGCTGAGACTGCTAGAGGGTCCAGACACAGGTGAGCAATTTGATTGATCCCATGTGATGGATAGCATATGTGCATATTGCATTTACTCTATCTTACACAGCAGTGTGGACTCATCAGTGTCCCCCTCATCCCCTATCCGATATTCTAACTGTATTGCTTGAACACAGTTGCTAAGTTTGTCTTACTAGCCCTTACCCGTTCAAAGATATGAGCTCCAAAATGATGTGCAGTGTGTGGGTTATGGGATGTGCACTGTGCACACAGTATATGAGGGATGGAAAGTAACTTTAACTGGTGCTTGCATGATAATATGTAGGAGCATCAATGTAAGAAATACCTGTTTTGTTTAATGGCTACAGAGATACTGTGTTCCAACCCACCCACCCCCCCCCCCCCCCGCCCGCCCGCCCGCCTGCACACACACACACACACATACACACACACACACACACACACACACACACACACACACACACACACACACACACACACACACACACACACACACACACACACACACACACACACACAGCTGGTTAAACATTTTGCCTCAAGCTAGATGCAGAATAGATGTGCCTCATGCTAGATGCAGAATAGATAGTAGATACACCATAAAAATGCTAATATACAGCATACGATTTGTGAAAGTGACAAACGGGCTTCACAGTTATGTCAGGTGTGTTCATATGCTTATGGTGATGCGATTTCAGATCAATTGCTCCAGCCACCGAGGAGAAACACTGTGTGTGTGTGTGTGTGTGTGTGTGTGTGTGTGTGTGTGTGTGTGTGTGGGTTTGTGTGTGATTGTGCATGGCCTGAACAACAGCGCCCCTCCCTTAACATGTGTGGTCACAAAAGGTACTGTAGACTAAATAGATATAGATACACCATAAAAATGCTATTATACAGCATACGATTTGTGAAAGTGACAAACGGGCTTCACAGTTATGTCAGGTGTGTTCATATGCTGATGGTGATGCGATTTCAGATCAATTGCTCCAGCCACCGAGGAGAAACGCTGAGACAGACAGACAGACACTCAGACATCTCCAAAATTATATGTTAGATAGACACATGCTTTCTTTACTGTTTACCTGCTGTCCTAGTTACTCCTTGCCATGCTATTTACTTGACTGCCTACCCTGTTGTTGACTGACTAGAGTTCATGCTCTTTACTCGTCTTGCACTTTGTAACTCTGAAAGTCTGGAAAAGAGCGTCTGCCAATTACCTAAGTTGTAAATTGATTTGTCTTCAGCCACAGGGCTTCATCACCGATCCAGTGACTAATGAATCTGTCCATTCATTTAGCATCTACAAGTAATCAGTCCATGAGGAGTGCCCTCGAAGAGTGGTTTGCAAAGAAACGTCTAGAGAAGCCTGTATTTGAAGATACAGATGGTACATTTGGAACCAGAATCACCTTCTCGGCCCCTCTCTGCTTACACTCAGGTATCTATTAGTCAATTTCACACACAATCACTATTACTGACTGACTCACTCACAAAGTGTTCCATGATCGATTGTTTATCTATGAGCAGTCTTTGTAACATTTATTCACTCTATGGTCTCTTGTAGATTGGCAGGACAGTCACAAGAAAGCTGGAGGGAGATTGCTGGACGAGCTTAAGAGGAGGTTCCAAATTAATTTGCCTGTGTGATTGACCAATGAGATGCGTCCTCTTAACTGCAACACCCTACATCTACACGACATCTTTGTACTCGTTTGTTTTAATGAGGTACTTGAATATTGAACATTATTTCAATCAATGTAGTTCAAACAATCAAAAAAAGTCAAACATATGCAGAAAGAACATGGCATATTGCATATTAACAGATCGGTGTCATTACAAAGTGACATTTCTAGACAAAAAAAATCAGAAAAAACAGATTTGTGTCTGTCATTACAGTCAAAGGCCAATTCTCTCTAACAGAAGAATTTTGCATAGCTTATTCCAAAGAATGACATGGCCGCTCTAGGACTACAATTGGCACACCCTATAGATTATTTTCTGTAACTCTTGGTGATACGTTTCGGTTTTGTTTACCAGAAAATATCCCATGTGAGTTTCAGATAGGCCAAGCCCTGGGATGTTTTGATCGAGTTTTTATACCCTTCATCTTAAAATCTCTGAAAGTTTTTCATGGCGAGGAGGAGGGTGATGGTATATCCGTCAAACAGGGTGAATACTGTTCCATCAGTGGCCAAAATTAAAATGTTCCCTTGGCGACACTTGGCTCAGCATCCTGGTCGCCAAAAGTTGGGTAGAAGAATATCGCCACATATTCCCCTTTGCAGTCAGATAAATGTAATTTCTTCGACTCCGTTCCATTAGTCACCACAGCATTGAACTCTAAGTTGGGGGCAGGCTTCTTGGGCAGCTTTGTCCATGGTGGCAGCTCACTGATGGAGATACCCACATCCCCAAAGGATACCCAGTTAAACTCCAATTCACAAATCCTCAAAGATTGCATGTTCAGGATTAATCTTCTAGGCTTATTGAATAAGAGCCAAACTAAAGGGGATAAAACAAAGAAAATCTTCAAAATAATGCTCACTATTACTCACACAATTGCAATTTAACGATTAGGGTCGCAGAATATGTCAAATCAAATACCTACAGAGTAATGCTAATCCAAGTATAGATCATTTATTTGTCCATTCGTTCAGCCCTAAGACAGACACTCAAATAACAGCACACATACAGTATTTTCTGGACTATAAGGCGCACTGTCAATGAATGGTCTATTTTCAAACTGTTTTCATATATAAGGCGCACCTGACTATAAGGCGCACATAATAGACGCTACCGTTGCGTTATGCATCCAACAGATGGAGCTGTGCTAAAGGGAATGTCAATGTCAATGAATGATCCATATATAAGGCGCACTGGACTATAAGGCGCACTGTAGTTTTTTGAGAAAATTAAAGGCTTTTAAGTGCGCCTTATAGTCCGGAAAATACGGTACTCATTAATCACTTCTTCCAGTTTGGTGAACTTCAATGCTTTACCAAGCACTTTTATTTTATTTAAATGCTGTTCTAACTGCTCAGCTGTTACCTTTAGGTTGGCAGAATGCATTATCTGACAGAGGTCACTGGCCTTATTTCATGCATGACATTCATTGTAAGCCTATGAACCTCCAATAATATGAAAACACTGCTGGCCTTCAAAGCAGCCAAAGGTCTGGCACCCCCATATCTTCAAAGCCTGATTGAACCCTATCGCCTCACCCCATTATGGCGCGGTCACCTTCAGCAGATAGGATACTTTAATACTTCAAAAGATTAGTTGTAAATATCGTTGCATAATCTGCATTGATTAAAATTCACTTACTACTAGAGTGTAGTGGTAATCTTTCTGCACCACTCCCATGACAACATCAAATGCAAGGGCATCGATCTGCAATTGATAATTACATTTGTGACTATGGTGTGATCATAACCAAGACTTTTAAAAGCAGACATTATACTTACATTTTTTACCTCCCTGAGTCCCAGACCAAGCGCATCTCCTCTATTGGAAGGACATGGGTGGCCCCTTGGGCTCTTTTTGGCCACCCATGTCAGATATGCGTTCACTGTCTACACAAAAAATGTATACAATTAAAAATCACTTTAATATCAATTACAACACTTGCTCACAAAACAAGACTTACTGCATCCGTGAGCTTTTCGCTTGGTGCCAAGCTGTGCAGATCAAGGGTCAGTAGTGGGTATGGGCCCATTTTCACCCACACTACATTCCCCCTGATGGCCCGGTCCATATATCGTTGAGGACTAGAAAATTAAAAATTAAAGTTGTCATTCGAAATTGTACATGGCATTATTATTATTGATGTTAGATTATTGAATGGGATTTACCAATGGTGTTAGGGCTGCAGGTTGGAGGGCTGGAGGTGGTGTGGAGGGGCCAGGTGGTGCCATGTCAAAGAAAACTGGAACAAATCTAGTGGTCAAATGAGTTGGCAGTGGCACAGCCTGAATATCTTGATACAAGATTGAAAGCTCTTACATCTTTTAACAGCTTCACAGCATTGTTAATTCATGTCGTATCCATGGCCCGTTTGTAAATCTTTCCCTTCTCACAGTGCAGGTTGTGCTGTTCTTTCTTATGGCACACAATGTGAACGAGCTTCAGATTTACTCTTGTGAACAGCAGACTGTAGAAATAATCTATGTTGATGTCAGTGCACTTGTGGTCACAGAGAGCGTCCAGCAGATCAGGAATGATTGCCCGTTTCTTTTCAATCCTGGAAACACATGGGGGGGGGATTAGAGCACTGTTTCCCAAACAGTGGGTCAGGACCCATTTGTGGGTCACAGACCAATTCCCCAACAAAATAAATAATAAATAATACATTTTAAAACAAACACATCTAAGAAATGCCATAAATACAGAATAATAATAGTTAAGTAGTGAAAATAGCCAACGCTGTGTTGTGAGCTTGTAGATCTGCTGTTTTCAGCTGTTTGAGTCGGTGACTGGTGGACAGGAGGAGGCCCAGAGGGGCTGAATGGAGGCTGTGCAGGCCCAGGGTCCAGGCCAGGAAGAGGACTGGAGGGACTGGGTGACAGTTGGGGAGGGTGGGGAGCAGGAGGCTGAGATAAAGGGGAAAGTGGTGGAGGGGGGCGAGCCAAAGAAGAGCTTCCAGCTAGCTTTAAAAGCTTTGCTGGAATCCTCTCCTCTGGCTCTACATGGCGTTTCAGCTGGTCCAAATTAGCAATGAGCTTCTCATGTTTTGTCCCTACCAAGTACACCACTTTCCCCTTCATGTCAGTGATGGTAAATGGCCCCAGCATCTCTGGGGCCATTTTCCCACTCTTCCTCTGCTCCTCCCTGATGTTCTTTTTAAGAACCTTCTCCCCAACTGCCAGGTGGTCATCCCAGCCCTGCTCCAGCTTCCTCTTCCTGACCCTGTCCTGTTGTCTTTGGACATTGGCCTGCACAGCCTTATAGACTGCTGGCTGTCTGTTCAGCCAGCCAGCCAGCCTCACAGACGACCTCCTGCATCACCAACTCCTCCATTCTCTCTGCTGTAACCTAAAGTACAGAAACGCCAGGTGGGGTTAGTGGTTCTCAATTTTATTTATGTCCCCCAAGTACCCCAAAATCAATAATTTTGCAGTAAACAGCATTTAGGGAAAATAGCACATCTACAAGCTCACACCATGTTGCAATGTGTTGAGAGATTGTAGATTGGACAATAGCAAAGGTTAACATGATTTGGTGCTCTGGTACTGTGTCCTAACAAATGGAGCCACTTACTTCATAGTCCTCACGGACCTGTGATGGCAATCTCGCCTCCCTACCAAAGAGTAGGTAGAAGGGAGAGTACCTCGTTGTTGTGATGTGCATTTTGGTCTGGAGGGAAAATATATGTGCCACCTTGTGGGGTTATCTGCACTGAGCCGGGGGTCTAAAGAGAAGCAGCAACATGAGGGAGTTTCGGTCTGTTTCCTGACTATCAGACAAAAGTTTGAGAATGATTCTCTGCCCCTCCGCACAATCCTCCGCCGCCATGTTATAGTGTTCTTCGCTTGTAGATAAAACACTGGAATAAAAGTCAGACAACGACGCTGTTCTACTGTTTACTGGTGGATTATGAAGAGAGAATGAGGGCTGGATTACAGGGCTTATATATCCCATTCAGGTGGCAGGTGCATTCGATACAACAAGCAGACAGTATCATCCAATGATAGCTATGCATTAATTAAATGTATTAATTAAATGTTCAACAACATTACAAACCCTATCACCCCCCCCCCCAAAAAAAAAAAAAAGACAATGATCCACTCATCCTAAATTTAGCTTTATACAGCGCTGCTCAATATCTACTAGTACACCTATTATTCAGACATTTACTGTATTACTCACAGATATGGTCTCAGTTCTCTGTAGGCTCAAAAGAAAACGGGAGTAGCTTGCAAGAATCCACAACTAACATGCTTCAAACTAGACTGCCTTCACAAGGCTTGGGTATTTCTACAAACTTAATCAGAATACAGGTGTGCACAGTAAGAAATAAACACAATAGCACCACCAAGTGGCAGGGTGAAACTAGAGCGCATATCACAGTAAATATACATTTAACTAAGGTTTGATTCATGACAGAACAGTACATTATTAATTGTGATTTATTTATTTTACTTTTATCTTGACATTAAGTGTTTGTGGATGTTTACATGACATGTAGTTGCAGGACATATTTCTCAATAATATATTGTGTGCAGCACTGATGACAAACAAGTAACCGTTTTAATGTATTTGTCTTTACAATCAAAATCTCTCTTTCTTTTGCTGCTTAATCAAACATCATTGATACATTCCTATGTCGCACAGACATGTCAGGCAGTCATGAACTATCTGGAAATTAAATTAAATTAATGTTGTTTTTTTCTGTTTTTTTCTTTCTGAACCGTATTTCATCTAAACAAATATGGTTTAAACAACTATGATAATATGAATATACTTAGTGCTCTTGTAATGTTTTCTCTGTCCAAATCCTCAGCATAATGTCTGAGCTTTTCCTCTGAATATTGTCAAACTTTTAATCCCTTCAAACGAAGCACTTTTGATTAATTTGTAAGTGGCCATATTGCTGGCCTTGCCTGACATGTTTATTATGTGTGCCTTTGTACTGAATATTAGTTTCTAAAATAAAAGACTTCCCTTGAGCGCTCAGTCTGGAGTCCTTTTTTATAAACTTTTACTGTTTTGCCATGTGTTTCAAAATAAGACTTAACTAAATTAAACGTAAACTAGAATCAACTAAGAAAAGCTTAGCCTGCTGACCTTTACATTACTCTGTGACCTACTGTAAAGGTTCATTCCCACCGGGCAAGATAAAGATAATATCTTTCTCAATTTAAGTGGATGGCAGCATCCAGTGTGGACACTACCATCCACTTCAAATTCAATTGATTTGATAAAGATATTTTTATAGTTATCTTTATCTTGCCCGGGTGGGAATACCCTTAAAGGTGTAGTTCACCCTAAAGGTGTAGTTCTTTTTTTTCATTCACGAAACCAAACAAAAAACATTATTGAACTCAAGTCTCCATGGTGTGAGTAATCAATAGAAAAAGTCATTTTGGGGGTGAACTACTCCTTAATTCATTGTCTATGTACTTGTAGTTCTCTCACTATTATAAACTAAGATGTACGATGGTGTTGTGTGCCGAAAATAGCCAATCTTCAAGCTCACTAAGCATTACATTGTTGTGAGCTTGTAGAGCTGCTATTTTCTCCTTACAACGGAGTAGAAATCAAACATCAGGGAACTGATCTTAAAAGGACCCGACATACAACAAAACAACACTCATTTACTGCAAGAAAGGTGGCCACTTTTGTTTCAGAGAAACTGTTAACATCACAGTCGTGTGCTGCAAGCTTTATGAAAACCAAAAAGATGTGTGAACTCCATTGTGGCTGTCATTTCCTTTCATCTTGTCATTTGCTGTGGTAATCATAGAGTTATATATAATAGGTGGTAATCTGCTGCACTGGCTCTAGTTTCTGGGAGCTAAGTGAGATTGAAATACTGGCAGCTCCGTATCAAGTTAAGGCAGCTTTCTTCTGAGAGAGCGAAACTGTAGGGACTAAGGGCCCTATTCTCGTCCATACCTTACCCCTTGTCCCTAAACTCTTTCGAATTTTTGTACTATTTTGAAAAACAGCGTACAATGTGTCTATGTAGATCGGCTATTGTCATTTTTTTAAATATTTTTCAAAATAGTGAAAAAAGGCAAAGAAGTTAAGGGATAAGGGGTAACGCATGGACCAAAATATAGCTCTACTCTCTGTTTCCAATCTCCCATCCCCGCTGCGCAATTTCTATTAATTCTGTTTCTGTTGCAATACTATATGTTGCCCAAATAGTCAGAACTTAATTCTGTTTCTGTTGCAATACTATATGTTGCCCAAATAGTCAGAACTTAAAAATGTGCTAAAGAAAATTCAGTCACGAGTCAGGACACTCTCGTTGCTTTAAAAATATATATTGCAATGATATGGAATTGGTGTGGTGTGGCTCTTCTCCTGTGATTCTCCTGAACAATCTGCACAGGCTTGACAGACTGACATCAAACCCCTGCAGCAGAGCCTGATACGGTTATTGCAGGAAATTGATAATAAACATACTGTATGAGCTCCTAGGACAACCTAAAGGTACATGAATAGTAAAAGAACATGATGACATAAACGTGCACTGAATGACATGCTGACAGGACCTATTTTCGCCAAGCTAAACCCTAAACCTCTTTTTTTTACTATTAAAAAAAGAAGAAAAAAAAACATTTTTAAATGTCGATGTAGATTGGCTATTTGAAGTATTTTAAAATGTTTTTCAAAATAGTAAAAAAAAAGGCAAAGAAGTTTGTCTTTGGCACACAGGCAGTCAGTCAGTATAAAACAATAAAACATACATAAAATACACAATGCATTAAAACTATATACAATTGCATCCCACCATGACATAGCAAAAGTGCAAAAGTGATCAAGGGCTGTGGGTGTTGGAACTATTTAAACATTTTCTTATTTAAAATCTCCATTGCAGTTGGCACAAATGATGTCTTGTAACCCTTCTTATTTGCTAGAGGTACTATAAGCCTCCTGCCCGATGGTAACTGCTCAAATGAGGGGTCGAAGAGGGCGTGTAGAGTCGTTATAAATCTGAATTGCCGCATTGCTATTGTAGTTAACCACTAGGATAATTGCGACCGAAGGTCGCAGTATACCATGAGAAATGTTGCAGCTTGTCTCTGTGTCAGTTAGTCAATACACATTTTTACAGTCTCAAGACAGATTAAAAAAAGAGTTCCCAGAATAAATAAATAAATAAATACATGTAAAATGTCCAGTACTATCACAGTGTACACATTGTGGTTGTTATGGAGGTGTCTTTAGGGGGCGCTCTTCTCTCTCTTCCACCTCACTGATGTGTTCCATAGAATAATCTGACTGGATAGGAGGAGGAGGAAAAAGCTGCAGGAAAAAACATGCAGTGAACAAACAATACAACACCATTCATGATAATGATGAGAGTGTGTGTGTGTGTGTGTGTGTGTGTGTGTGTGTGTGTGTGTGTGTGTGTGTGTGTGTGTGTGTGTGTGTGTGTGTGTGTGTGTGTGTGTGTGTGTGTGTGTGTGTGTGTGTGTGTTACATTAAATGCCTTAGGATTCGTCAAGAAGGCTTTGTACTTTTCAGCAGGCTGAGGAACAGCAGGAAATATAATGTTGTCCACTCTGAAAACACGCACACGCACGCACGCACGCACGCACACACGCACACACACACACGCACACACGCACACACACACACACACACACACACACACACACACACACACACACACACACACACTTCATGAAGGTTTTAGCTTAAAAAAAGGGCATATCCTTCCTGTAAAGTGGTGGTGTTTAATACTTTCGATCTCTGGTTTGGAGAAGTTTCGTGTGCAGTTTCCTTTTTAGTTATTTTTGTATTTTTCTCCCTAATCCACAGTTTACACAGAGTTATTCTACTGTGACCACTATGCTGCCTACCTTTAGAAAATATTGATTTAAAACACCAAATGGACCCTTACAAGTCTGTAACTCAGAGACTGTACAACTTGAATGAAATAGTCCCGCTCGGGTCCATTTGGTTCCATTTGAAGTTAGTTAAATTAACACATTTTACTATATAAATTGCGGTCCCAAATATAATAATACCATTAAATGGGGGTCCGTAGCTTGATGCATGTCAAACCGGTGATCCTTGAAATGAAAATGGTTGAAAATCACTGCTAGAGCCGTAAAAATCCTCTCTTACTGTGGTCCCTTTAGCCTGGTTCCAGACCCTGAATCGCTAGCCACACTCCTTTAAATTTTTGTTTCGGAATAATGGAGTGAATAGAAACAAAATGTCAATTCAGGCTGAGTGTCAGGCTAGTGGTCCTTGGCATATCTTTTCAAATTGGGGTCTGCAAGCTATAAACTGTCAATTTAGGGGTCCTTGACATGAAAAAAGTGAACCACTGCTGTAATGGGTTGACAGACACTCAGGATTTTGCAGTGTTTAAGTGTGGAACAACTGACACTGAAGAGGAAACACATGTGGGAGAGCAGCAGGAATGGAAGACAAGTGTGACAGAGAGAGAGAAAAGGAGAGAAAAGGTGTGTGAGAAAAGGGTAAAAGAAAAAGTGTGAAATTGAACAAGTTAGAGAGAGTGAGAGTACCTGTGACGTTTGAATAGTAGCAGCACAGAGAGGAGGATCATGGGTAATAACAGGACAATACTCATGAGTAACCACTTGTTGAGTTCACCGGGTCTCGATGTACTTGGACCTAGAGCTACACACACACACACACACACACACACACACACACACACACACACACACACACACACACACTCCAGCTGTGAGATAGCTATAACGTGGCTGCCTCTAATTATCCATGTGTCAGTATGTCCTATTGGTAATGACCACCAATGTTATTGTTGTTGTTGTTGTTGTTGTTGTTGTTTTTATATTGTCTATCAGCAGGCTATTCTAAAGTTGAGTTGTTCCTTTCTCCTTCCAACCAATAACCAGCAAGGAATGGATGTAGTATATAATAACTATATATATATATATATATATATATATATATATATATATATATATATATATATATATATATATATATATATATATATATATATATATATATAAACCACAAATGGCTTGTACTGAAGGTGTGACTCACTGAAGGTGGTACTCCATTTACTCCAGTGGTGAGGACCTAGGCAAAACTCGCTATTTCGTGTGCGTAGCTTCACTTTGTAGGGAAGTGTGGAATCTGCATTTGATTCATCATACAGCCGCTGGACATCTCGACTCGTGTTTATGGTCTGGTTTGGAAGGAGTGAATGAACATTACCAGAGTTAACTTAATAACACTGAGACATGGAAGGTAAAAACATTCTTTCTTTCTTTCTTTCTTTCTTTCTTTCTTTCTTTCTTTCTTTCTTTCTTTCTTTCACACACACCAGTATAGAGCCCTGAGGGACTCCAGTCAACCATATGGAGTTTAAGTTGTTAAATATTGGCGGAGGAATTATCACCCCTCATTATGATGTCATTATGAGATCAACACAGTTATGGTCATGATCTTCATTAGAATATATCAAACATCTTGACTCAGTCTTGATCTCCCCTGTCGGTTTCGTTCTTGAGTTGATTTGGTCTACCTCTTTTCAAAGTTCAATGATTTTTACATTCAGAGATGCTACAAGCTCATCATGTATTGTATAGATCTGCTATTTTCTTGTACATTGTAACCTTACTTTTAGCTTTCAAGAGCTTTCAAGGTGACTGAATGTTGGATAAGGCATATTATCACTAAACTCTACACACTGTTCTCAAACATTGAAATTTCAAGGACCCAAGTTTGATATGCATGAGATTAGGCCACATCCTTTAAATGTATCACATCCTTGATTTTATACCTATATCTGGGGCACCAGTAGCCAAGATGCTGGCACTAACAATCACACCATGTTCAAAGTCACTTGGATCACATCACTTGGTCATTCTCATGTTGGTGGAACTGTAACTGAACCTCTTAGCCCTTTATCACTCTCTTTTTGGAGGGACTCTATGTTAATGAGATGTGTTAAGCAGGGACATGAAGTAGCCTATACGTACATACAGTGTACTTTACACACCTGTCCGTTGATGTCCAACTGGTAATCGAAGCATTGAGGTGGAACGTCTGTCCGAGTAACTGGTTTATCCCAACTCACAACCGGACTTCCATTTATCAGGGACACATCGAACGCCGGTGGAGACAGGACCTCTACATAGATGCAAGCGCAGGCACAGACGCACACACACGCACACGCACACACACACACCATCGTCGTCATCATCATTAATAAAAAAATAATAATCCAAAGTCAATAACAGTAAAGCCTAATTCACAATGAAATATATTGTTTTCAGATAGAAATAAGGCTCAACCTAGTGGTTGTATGTGCCTTGGGATATTACCAATTGAATCAATTCTGACATAGTATATTGTCCATGTGTCAGGTAGGGACACATTGATGCGGAGCATTATGTATGATATGTTGTCCTCTTTTGTGTGTAAAAGACTTGCAGACTTGACTGTAACTCCTCTCTCCGATGTTCTGTCCTCTTTGAGCGTCCAGTTCCTGTAGGAAATGGTCTTTGCACCATCACAAGTACTGGGTAAACAGAGTGAGAGAGGCACACAAACACAAAATAAACATATTTAAGTTATTAGTTAAATGAAGGTTCACCACTGTCCCCCATTGCCAGAAACAAGAGATAAAAACATGTTCTGTAAAGATTTCCGGCACAATGTTTTCAATGTTGCGGATAACCCTGTCATAATGTTAATCTATTTTAACAGTTAAGGTTAATCCAAACACTGGATTAGTGCAGCAGTGTTCATTTCGTTAACTAAAATTATGCCGAAAGATGTTCGCTGACTACCTTTTTTCAATGACAAAAACGAAATAAAAACTAAGCTATGAAATGAGGTAGCCTACTAAAAAATAGGTAAAGTTAAAAAATGAAAATAAAGTATTCTATAAAACAGCCAACATGTTTCGACCGGTTACGGTCTTCATCAGGGCAAGAACTGAAAAACTAAGCTATGATGACTAAAACTAAGACTAAATATATTGAATTACGTCAAAACATTGGTTGCGCTCGGGTGCTGCCCTCTGAAAGTGGCAGATCTACAAGCTCACAACGTGTCACAGCGCGCCGCATTGTGAGCTTTTAGAATGGCTACTTTCTCCATGCAACCCAGTGTAAAATCAGCTATCAAGGCCAGACAAAAATACATTTTTGTTGACAAACTCAACCGTAGATTTAACTCGTCTGGTCTCTCTCCAGACATGTCCATGTTCACAACTACCCATCACATAATGACAATGTATTATCGGAGTGTAAAAGGTTCTCTTTAACGTATATACTGTGACAGGAAGCAAACTAGGGACTTGTGAGAGGGTCAGAGCTTACCTGATGGAGCCTGAGACTAGGCTGTCTGCGGGGAAAGGGTCTAATATGGTGCAGTTGACTGTGTTGGTTGGATACAGGAGGCAGGATTCAGAGAAAGAGATAGATAAATCCTCATCCTCACACTCCTCATTAGGCTCTGGCTGCATCTCTCCTGCAGAGGTTCTGTTATAGCAGAGCACCTGCTGAATTGACAGACACAGGGACAAGATTAACTAAATGAAAGACAGAAAATCTTAAGTGAATGAATAAATTGCGACTCACCGTTGGGAAATCCATAGACGTATTGCATAGATCTGAATGATGGTTGTCCGCATCTGTCAATGGAGAAAACATAAATATTATAGAGAATAGAAAAGAAGAAAAGTTGATTATACATATTACTATGAAAACAAATAAGTCTGACACACACACACACACACACACACACACACACACACACACACACACACACACACACACACACACACACACACACACACACACACACACACACACATATTGTTCACTCACCACTCCAGTGACACAGAACCAGGAGAAAGGTCCAAAAAGTACGGATAAGAGAGAGTTTCTTAGCCATCCTGAACACACGCACACACACACACATACCCACACACACACACACACACACACACACACACACACACACACACACACACACACACACACACACACACACACACACACACACACACACACACACACACACACACAGAGTATTAAAAGCCTGACCAAACAGGGTGTCAACCATTTTTCACACATCACTGTAATGTACAATAATTGCCAGCTTGTACTGTCATTTCCTGCGTTTCACAATTCCCTTCAGTTCTGAAATTGATAGAGGCTGACCAGTAGTAATGCTAAGTAGTAAGTAAGTGTCAACTTAGCATTATTATAACTAGATCACATAGTATGGGTTGACAGTGACACCCATAATAGAGGATGAATTATCTCACCACAATCTCTTTTATTTAATAGTATGGTAGGTTGTAATGTTTTACTCCCACAAGGCGCAAATAATGATTGTTGTCAAGCAGCATCACACAACATGGCAGGCCCCTCCATTGAGTTCTGACAAACCTCACAAAAACTTGTGAGATTTGCCGCTATTACTTTCAATGGTACTGATTCCCTGCCAGAGGCTACGCATCAAACTACCGTTTGATGTATAGCCTATGGCACAGTGAAGTAGAAGGAAGATGAAAAGTTATATTTAATGGTCTGCTTTGATGCCGATGACACATCTTTTCGTGTTTCTCAGAATATGCAGTACCTCCACATCGCTCCTACAGTTTGTGTCAATACTAGGGACGTTGTGGCTGATTGTTTAGATGGCTAGAACATGTTGCCCGGTCCTGTGACACTAAGGGTTGGTCACCTTCCCCTGGCAGGTAAATACATTTACCTTATCGAGGGCTTGGAGCGTAAAGGCCCAAGTGACATTTTTGGCAAAAATGACTTTTTTCATCATTTTAAAAGTCCCCATGAACACTTTCAGATGGTGAAAATAATTCTTAATAATACATTTTACTTTTTGAAATAAAGCCTAAAAAACTAAAAAGGTGTTGCGCAAATGGCCCAAGTGCACGTGCAGTATACCAAACCAGGGGCCCCTGGGTGCCACAGACACACCGTTGCCCCAATACGCACCAAACTTGGCACAAACACTGTTCAGAAGAAGGCCTTGTGTGGCCCCCAGGGACCATATTAGGGCCCCTGGAGGGTCCTGGGTGCCAAAGGGAAACAGGGATGTAACTTGCCGGTAACTGCTCCAATCCACAACAAACAAAGATTAATGGGCTAGTCCCAGTTGTTCTACGCCCAGTTGTCCTACGTCCCAGTTGTCCTATTGTGTCCCAGTTGTCCTACTGTAGCCTGGCTGTATGGGCTAGTCCGCGAACTGACTGTAAAGCAAGCGATCTTCATCCCATTCATGCGTTTATCGTGCGCTTGGCATAAATATGCGCTTGGCATAAATATAACGATTGCATTCACCACGGCGGGCACTCGTGCCTGCGGCGCTCGGGCGCGAAGAGCAGGACCAAGGTCCGCTGGCCTTCGCGCCGCTTGCAATGTCGTGGACAATAATTACAGCAGTAGGACGGCGAATTTTCGGCAAGAGCTGTACACTACTTGAGTAGCTGTACGAATGCTGAGGTGGGGGTAGGCTACATGTAGCTCCAGGCTACAGTAGGAGAACTGGGACACAGTAGGACAACTGGGCGTAGGACAACTGGGATTTTCCCAGATTAATCAGGGGTCTGCCATCAGAGTGGCCACACCAGAAGCCATGTGTGGCCCCCAGGGGCAAAATAAAATGGCCCCTGGGTGCCACAGCTGCACCGTTGGTCCACTCTGCACCAAACGTAGCATAAACACTGTTCAGGGATTTGCCATAAAAGTGGGGCCACAGGCATAATGTTTCCCAATTACGCACCAAACTTGTCACAAACACTGTTCAGGGGTCTGCCCTGAGAATAGTCACACCAGGGGCCACATTAGGGGCCTCTGGGTGCCACATGCGCACTGATTCCCCATAACGCACCAAACTTGTCACAAACACTGTTCAGGGGTCTGCCATGACAACAGTCACTCCAGAGAACATGTGTGGGGGCACATGGGGACCACATAAGGTAGGCAGAATACACACACTAATGTATTGTCAATCTGTGACTCAGAGGTGGGCTGTGGACAGTTCACTTATTTTGTCTTGTTACTGTCTATATGTCGCGGCCCCTGGTTTGACTATCGTTATGGAAGTCCACTGAACAGTGTTTGTGCCATATTTGGTGCAGATCAGAGCCGAAATTACTTCGGTTCTGCTTTGTCCAAACTACAATATGACATCATTCAGAGGTTCGGGGGGCGCGTAGCCGGATTAATTTGGTTGTTCGGTGCCTCCAAGATTTTGTGACTCCCCAAACCAAACTCTCTCTAAAGTGGAGGATGCATCGGCCATTAGTGTCAACCCCTAATATACGTAGGTCTACAGTATGTCCTGAACGGGAAAGCTAGTTGGAAGTTTGTATCTCTAGAATCAATTGTTATATCAAATTGATTGGTTGGTGTGATAAAAAATGATAATAATCATCCAATTGTAGCTTCACACAAAAAAACATTCCAACAATGCCCAAAACAATATTATACATAAATGTGTACTTTCACAATTGCTTAGCTTTGATTTTTTTATTAAGTAGTGTATGTAGATTCGTAGTCCTTCCAACGTCTATACCTGTAGTTTGAAATTAGTTCCTGCATGTAAGCATTGTTAAGAACTTATTCCAAAATATGTTCAAAATTATAGAAAATTCTTACCTACTTGCGTGCTTCAGTGACCGCGTCCGTGAGAGCTGTAAATGACATAAGTCTGTCACATGGTCTTATGAAGTCCGGGGACAGGACCTTGATGTCACAATTACACACATACACACACACATGCAAACTGCAGTCATCCAAACTGAAACCACACAAAAGACCACACTTCCTTTGTTTGAGTAGAACATAGGGGCCTACTGATCTACTGAAATATACACATTTAAGTGGTTAAATGGCATTGCACTAAAACTAGCATTCCAAATATCTCAAATGTGAAATGCATGGTCAAGCATGGTGATATAATAACAATAATATTAATATTATTATTATTATTATTATTAATATTATTAAAGGACAAAATGAGGTGGGGCGGCATAGCTCAGGGGTAGAGAAACCGTTATTAAAGCATGAAGGGTTCCCAGTTCGAATCCGGGCTCCCCCTGTGTTAATGTCGAAGGGTCCTTGGGCAAGACTCTGAACCCCACATTGCTCCCGGTGAGCAGGTTGGTGCCTTGCATGGTTTCCTCCGCCACCGATGTATGAATGTGTGCGTGAATGGGTGAATGTAATGCACAATCTCTGTAAAGCGCTTTGGATAAAAGCGCTATATAAATGCACCATTTACCATTTACCAATTAGGTCATATCAAAACAGTTACCAAGTATTCCTCTGGATCTAGACTTGCTCAAATCAGCAAGCAAGCCTGCTCCGACTGCAATCAATCTAGCCTACGATACAAATACTGGTATTAGATTAAAGCAGTCTTAAACTATTACCAAAATAGTTTTTGGTACCTCAACTAAAGGATGGGCATATTTGTGTCTGGCACATAGCACCCTGCGGTCAGCACCAGGCATATGCACATACAGCACGTACCAATTATAGTGCCCAAGCACTTCTGCTTTTAGCCAGCAACAAGGAAACTGGCATGCACAACTCAAGAGTATGCGTGCATGGTAGAAGAAGGAAACAGCCCCCAACTTCCTCAGCATTTCAGAGAAATATGTAGGTGTGAAGATTTTATGACATGGCTATAGCACATCCATCTCATTGACGTCACACACAATAGTGTGAACTGGCTATGTTCCGTAACAGGTTAATCAATCAAAAATAATTAGGGCTCCATTAATCATTGTAATATACTTTACTGATAGAGTATACAGACTACATTACACATTTGCTACCGTCCTCCAGTAATTAATATGCGTTATTTGTCACGATCTGTGTCTTGTGCTGTCTCCCTGTTGTTTTGTTCTTGTGTTAGTAGGTCTTCCTTGTTTCTTAGTTTTAGTTAGAGTTTTACTTTGCACTAGTGTTTTTTAGTACCTGTTACCGGTCTTGATTGTTCTGTTTGTTAAACTCAGTCACCTGTGTCCTGTTAATCCCCTGGCCTACCCCTGTGTTGATTGTCAGTTGTGTTTACCTGTGCTTGTTTATCCCTTTGTGTATTTAAAGACATATTATAGCATGGTCTGTGCATGGTCCTTGTCAGTGCGGAAAGCCACAAATTCCCCCTATTATTATCCCTTTCCAATTGGGTGTTATTGTTCCCCGAGATGAATGCCGATCATATAGTGGTGACATAACTGACATGAATTTAAATAATAAAACATGGACATACATACCAAGATGTATTTCACAAACTTGCCAGATTCATAATATTTCAGAGCTGTATGATGGTAGGACCTACCACTATGACACCCCTGGTTTCAGAGGGTAATCTTTTTGGGAGCGCAATGCAGATTTCTCACTACAATAAGTGGATAATGATCAGAAAACTACAGTACAAAACAAGTTGATCCCCGGCTAGGTGCTGTCCATGGTACTGAAGCCTCCCCCCAGACCTGAGCTGGGAACGAGCCCCCACAACGACACTTCACACTACTGACAACACTCCTGCCACTAGATCACTTTATGTATATATTCTTCTTTTTTTGCAATAGCTTTTGACACTTTATGTTTTATTTATCTTTTTTTGTGCTTGCTCTTTGGACTGTATACTACAGTACTCTTTTTCTTTTTCTTACTTCTCTGTAACTTGTAACCTTAACTGCTGTGCTGCCTCTGGGCAACTGAATTTCCCCCGTGGGATAATAAAGGTATCTATCTATCTATCTAGATAATGTGCTGAAGGATATTGGCAGCCGTGTTGATTTTGTCGACTAAAACTATTACTAAACATGTTTGTTGACTACCTTTTTGACTACTGACGAAAGCTATGATGACTAAAACTAAGACTAAATATATTGGCAATTTCGTCAACAAATAAAAACTAGACTAAAATGTTAAAGGGTGACAGGAACTAGTGGAGAAGAGATCCAGTAGAACTAAAAGACATGTAATTTTATGTTTGGTTGCGCTCGGGTGCTCTGAAAATAGCTGATGTACAAGCTCACACCGTGTCGCAGCGCGACGCGTTGTGGGCTTGTACATCAGCTATTTTCAGCATGCAACCAATTGTAAAATCAGGTAATACGACGCCATCAAGGCGCCAAAATAGATTTTTTTTAGACATAATAAAATCTTATGATATTTAGTCAACTAAAACTAAAACATTTCAGATGACTAAAATGTGACTAAAACCAAATTAAATCCTTATTGAAGCCTTAGTTAACCTTCACTATGGTCTCCCAAAATGTAGCAGGAATGGCGTTGGCTCAAAAGAGCTTTATTGGCATGAGAAAACATACGTTTACAGTACATTGCCAAAGCAAGTGTCAAACACACACACGCATGTTGACCAGTATGTTCTACCTCTTTCAAAATGTAAATAGCAATCTATATCC
Organism: Nannobrachium achirus; assembly: GCF_963921795.1. Lineage (NCBI taxonomy): Eukaryota > Metazoa > Chordata > Actinopteri > Myctophiformes > Myctophidae > Nannobrachium > Nannobrachium achirus. The sequence goes on from NC_137818.1 coordinate 46,760,912, forward strand.
ACAACCTTCCAACATCCATCGTGCATTGCGCAAAATGTGCAGGCAGCTTCCGGCGCCGCATCCGAGTGTGATCTACAAGCTCACAACGGTTGCATCTGCGATGCGACGTGAGCTTGTATGTCTGCTGTTAACCGGAAGTGTCCCGCAAATAATGCTACAGTAAATTCTCGCGGAAACAGGTGGATACATACTTAACCAATAACAAAAAGTGCTTCACAAGAACAATATTGGTGTAACTAAGAGATTCACTGGTAAAACAACAAATTCTACATATCTAACTATGACATTCACACTCTTTAAGTTTAACTTTTACTTCACCAGACACTGCAGGTTTTAGGATTTTTTTGTTGCTGTTTTGTGTGTTGTTGTTTTTTCTTGCATGTGAGAGAACAACACAATTAAAGCAAAGAATGAACTTGCTTGACTTCTAACGTATTTCCTGAAGCCTTTCCTGCATGCTTTCCCCTAAATGCACCCAACTGTGACCTGTAGTAACGATTCAGTTCAGGTTCACATTATGTTATGTTAGCGGTGGATCCACTCTGGATCAGATATCTGTTGTTGTATTTTCATGTCAATTGCAAGAGCAAACCTTTCTTATGGTCTTTCATGGGTGCAGCACCTAAAAGAACGACTTAATACTGACTCCCTGATAAGAATAGTGACAAAGTCCATGATTAAAACTTTATATGACTTTATTAGGCAGGTGATTATTTATACCGGTATATACAGTACTGTCTATGAGCCAAAACATAGGTAAAAACAATTATCAATCCTCTTAGCATTTCCTATCAGGCATCCCGGTGTCCCTTTCTCTCCAGTTATTTCTCAAGAGTGCCATTGAACTGTAGCAGTTTCATTTTTAGCAAAGGGGAACCAATGCTGAGAGCTGGGTGGAGTGATCCCACTGTTCTGTTCCACGGTATCAGCTAATTCAACAGGAGAATGAAACTGGAGTGGGAGGGAATACAGTAAATACACAGCACTATTAATTTGCAATAATTTGGTGGTAATGATGATGATGATGAATATGTTCATGACTGCAAGGTTTTGTAAGTTCAAGTTGTGGGAGGTTGGGGAAACACCTACACACACACACACACACACACACACACACGCACGCACACACACGCAATTCATGTAAAGATTCTAGAGAAAATATCTGTCCTCTGAAGTGGTAGGGATGCTTATTTTTCATTTCCTGTTTGCAGCTGCCCTTGAAGGCAGATTTGTTTGTGTGTCTGGTTTGGAGAACTTTATTGGGGAAAGATCATGGGCCACAAGTCTGTTTATGCAGTTTCTATTTAGTTATTTTAGCATTATCTCTCTCTATTCCACTGTATTTGCACAGAGCTTTCCTACTGCATATATGTTTGCCTTTAGAAAATAGTCTAAGGTACATCCAAAGTCACATACTACAATATCATTTATGTGTAATAATGTTCTACATATTCTGAGTACATACACAAATGATGCACCCATTATCGAATCACACGGAATGTTAGGGAAATGCCCTATCTGGTGGCCAGCAGAAGTACTACACATAAATGTTCCCATTTCATCATTGTTATGTTACAGTGTTCTACATAATATGGTTATCTATCTATAATACAATGTATTTCCTATAACTTCACTAACACCAGCTCAGTTCAGGTGAGGTGAACAGTAGGCTACAGTTGTTCATCTCTGGACCACTTATTTGGCACAATCCTCAAGGCTATGTTCTGGGAAGCATATTATTTTAAAAGCCAGGCACATGCCGCTTCTGGGACACATCTGACATGTGTCTGAATCAAGGCATTTTGTAGAGTGGACACGAATCAGACATACACTGTAGCAGACATTTAGACATTTCCTGTCACACACTGTGACATCTCTTGCTGCGTTGAAGATACTGCATCCATAGTGCCTTGTGGGATGGTCTTACAACTCAAGGTGGCCACTAGTTGTCTCCGGAACTTTTTACAAAGGAATATGTAGATCAGTGGATCCAGACACACATTCATGCTCGACAGCCACAAGGTGGTCTCCTTTGTGATGTGGACGGCGTTCACCACTCTGCAGTTGTTTGCTGCGTTTCGGGTTTGGATCAGTGTGTAGGGAACAAGGACAAAGTGGAAGGGAGCAAAGCAGATGAAAAACACTGCTACCACCACAAAGACCTTGGCGTTGGTTCTGCGACTGGTCGCTTCAGAGCTGCTCCTGGAGGCTGTGTATGACTTGTACACGGTCCTGCTGATGAAGGTGTAGCAGAACACCATCAGAGCCAGTGTGCCCCAGAACACCACCTGGACACAATACATCAACAGGAAGCACAATAAAGCACTGAGATGCCACCTGAGAGGCCCTTGTATTAATTCCACCTGCAGAACAAAGAGCTGGAGAGACGTGGAGTTCCCTGTAACTGAACAATCACTCTATAGCAATGATTATATAATCATCTATAATATAACTATGACAAAGTTGTGGGTCCCCACGACTACACAACTTTTACAAGCAATCTCTGGCATGCTTTGTAAAAGTTTACAAACCATTACTTTGGCATTGTATGACAACATCTTGGCTGGCTGGCACATTTTTATTTTATCACTTTGGCTTCTTTGAGTTCACTGTCAGCAATCAAACAATTGTCAATGTATATCATATAAATAAGTAAAGTAAGTAGTAAGAGTGGTCTATTGTTGGTATCGACCCAGAATGAGGGTATTTATCCTGTTTTCAATGAGCTAGACCCCTGGGAGATGGATCGCTGAGTTGGAGCAACACCTATCAGCTCCCAGTACTTACCCTGCAACTTAGTTTCTCAAGCCATTCTTCTCATACCCAGCAGTTGGCAGTGGCGGGATCGAATCCAAAAACGTAATGGTCCAAAGGCAAGAGCTGCGACTGAGCTACCTGGGCAAAACTTATTTACAACTTATTATAAATAAATACTACATTGGGTTGGATTGTTGTGACAAGGCTCACGTTGCCTAGCCCTTCGATCTCATTACTCGTTGCATTTAGACAATTACTGCTTTGCAATTTACAATTACACATGTTTAGATTACGTAGATGCGTTACCTGACAGAAGTAGTTGGATGCTTCATACGCGATCAGACCCAACTCGCTCTTCAGGTCGGTGCATGTCAGTTTGTCTCCAGAGAGCTGTGGTGGCTTGTCAGTCAGGATGATGTCTGGCAGCGCTAGAGATAACATCACCACCCAGACAGTTGCACTCAGCACCTGACCAACCCTGACCTTCTGCAGAGCATATTTCCCAAACGGCCGGACTATCTTCAGGTAGCGGTCCAAGCTGATGAGGCCCAGGAAGAGAATGCCGATGTACATGGAGGCGTAGAACAGAATGCCTGAGTATCGACAGAAGAAGACACGCAAGCGCCAGGATCCCACACCAGCATCATTCAACACCTTCACAGGGATGGTCAGAGTCATAAGCATGTCAGCCACCACCTACAGTATTGGTGAAGGCGAATTATATAATTAATCATTTTGTTGTCTACATATTTTTTGCACTGATAAATGTATTTCCAGCACAAATCCCTTCACTCACCACATTCTTTAGATAGACCACAAATGTGGAGGTAGTTTGGATGTTGAAGAATATCCATGCAGCCAGACTGTTCAATACAAGGGCCACTAGAAAGAGGATACTATATAGACAGGGGAAAACCACAGCAGTCGCCATGGGATCTAGAATGCACTTGGTGGAGCTACCTGATATTGTGGTGTTCATCTTCACAAGCTTGGTGGACCTTGAGAGTGGAAAGGAGGACACAGGACACAGAGAGGAATTTGCATTGTGTGAGAGAAAACACTATGCATAATGGGGTTTCCAACAATAGTGGTACAGTCCAGCTCACAACCAAGACATCGTGGCAATGTAAAATCCATCAAGCCTCAGAATGGTGAAGTAGAGCAGTGTGTTCTTCACAGCTTTCATGACATCTGACAATTCAGCACTATTTTCTTTGGCAGTGACTGACTCCCTAGTCCCTGTGTAGCATACAGTTTAACCTGTGACATGTGTAGCATGCATTGCCTCCATCAGTGCAGGTGCACATATTATTGTAGGGGATTTAATGGATCCCCATTAGCTGACGTCGGAGGGACAGCTAATCTTCCTGGGGTCCAAATAAGATACATACAAATATCCTATAAAAAACATGTAAATACATAATTACAATGCATAATAAAAATAAAATAAAAAAAGAGAAAGTGGAAATGGAAGAATTTGTTTTACTGTTAAAGTTGAATGAAAAACAAACAAAAACAAATAAATATTGTCAGACTGTGTCAAGCTGCCGAACTGGAAAGGGTTAAAACCTATACTAAACCTACATACAATAAATACCTGTTAACAACTTAAAGTACATTTTAGACCTGTGGTTCTCAACCTTTTGGGGCTGGCGTGCCCTATATGCAATATCCAACTCACTTACCACCCCTACACCCAAATAGATTTTGAGCTAAGATTCTTCTAAAAAATTATATATACAGTATATTTATTATTCTGTGGTGCACTGCTTATAATTTTGAATCTCAGTAATTAATGCCAATTATGCCAGATGTTATATTAAACTGGACTTACGATGTGAAATCTCTGGTGGTGTGGTCCTGTCAGAATGACAATGAGTTTGCCAGATTTCCTCTTGTCAGTCTCAGCGACTGTTAAGGTCTCTGAAGATCAGACTATCAATAGTTTTTGAATGCTACAGAGTCTGTAATCATAAGAACAGGAACCGTACATCTCTAAGCGACCAAACCTGCAGAGCACATTTGACCACAATGTGGTCAACTACATTTGTTGTGTAGATTCCTCACAGAGATGTATCATGACCTATATATGAAGGTTGACATCCTCTCTCCTCTAGCAAAAAGAAAGTGCGTATACTAGCTAATATTGATGCACTTCTGTGTGTGTGTGTGTGTGTGTGTGTGTGTGCGTGCTTGCGTGTCTGTCAATCTGGTATCCTAACATTCATAATCCACTCTAACTCGTCTTATTTAGGTACTAGTAGTGGGTTGAAAACATGTTAACTGTTCTAATATGGACAAGCCTAGTATTAAAGCTTATTACGTATATGATACTTGACAAGAATGCCTTGGACATATTTTCATAAATAGGCCTTTTTTTGCTTGATGATGACCTGATATAGCCTATATCGGCCCTACACTCCGGTACATTAGGTGGCGGTAATTTTATGGAAGTATATACAGACTAGACCAGGGGTATTCAACAAAATTGTCCAGGGGGCCACATTGACAGAAACCCAAGGGGCCAGGGGCCGCACTAACTTTTTTTCAAAATTGCTCCAGGGGCCACAAGGAAGGTCCCCGCGGGCCGCATTTGGCCCGCGGGCCGCCAGTTGAATACCCATGGACTAGACCTTACCCGTTCGAAGATATGTGCTCCAAAATATGTGCAGAGTGTCGGTTGTGGGGAAATTACTGTAACTGGTGCGTGCGTGAGAATATGTGGGAGCATCATAATGTAAGGAGCAGCTCATGGAGGAGTGTATATTTACTAGTGTATATCTATTACGCCGGCCTCCCCTCTAGGTCGCCGCGTTGCATCTATAGGAGTAGATATTCGGCGAAAACAAACCCCTGAGGTACAGGGTGGCTTTGATCAGATTCTATTGCAATTGGGCAGTTTATGTATCACGATAGAGGCCACGATCATATATATTATATATATATATATATATATATATATATATATATATATATATATATATGGCCTTCGGGCCGCAAAAGTCTAGAGTTCAGGCCGCTGCGCGGCCCTCACCGCCATGTTGCGGCAGCGTGGTGTGTAATGGTCAAATATGGGTCAAAAAAAAAAGTTTTGAAAAAAAAATGTTTGAGAAAAAAAAAGTTTTTTGAAAAAAAGATTTTTTTGAAAAAAAAAGGTTTTTAGAAAAAAAAAGTTTTTTGAAAAAAAAAGTTTTTTGGGAAAAAAAAGTTTTTGAGCTGTGTGGAAACACAGCTTCAGTTAAGAGGTGATCTCAACGCGGGACTTTCTGAGGACTTTTTGCCCGTTGGCTGTCCATGTCACATGGTAACCGAGCTAGTTTCATGATTGGGAGCGGCCCTCCAGACGATGGGGCGAAAGAACTGCATTAGGGCCAATAGCAGGGCAGTTTACCGCTCCTCCAGACTGTGGAAAAAAGGACTGGTGTAATGAAATATTTTGTCCAGCAGGGAGCACCATTCCTTCACACTGAGACCAGGCCAGTGGAGTGTGTGTGTGTGTGCGTGGCTGCGTGCCTGTGTGTGTGTGCGTGATAACTCACGTAACTTTGCTGAACAACAACAAAGATAATTCCAATTCCAAACAATGTCCATGGCATTATAGGGACAGCACTTGTTGGCGATCTAAGGATAGCATTTTTAATTCCCTCAATAGAGTTTAAAGCGACCAGTTCTACCGGAGCTAGCATTAGCCATTAGCCAAACTGTGGACAGTGTGGAGAGAGGAGGAAGGAAGCATGTTGCCAGACTTATGGGAGAGAAACAAGCAAACTGGTATATAGATCATAAAAAGTGCGCTCCCCTCCTTTACTGTATGGTGAATTGACAACGTAGTGTGTTTGTGTCAGCTGAGCCTGAGCCCAGGGACGGATTAACCCCCCGCGAGGGCCGAGCCCAGGGACGGATTAACCCCCGCGAGGGGCCCCCCCCCTAAAAAAGGCCCCCCCCTAAAAAATTTTTTTTTTCAAACTTTTTTTTTTTTTTTTCAACATTTTTTTTTCAAACTTTTTTTTATTTTCAAAAATCTTTTTTTTCAAACTTTTTTTTTTTCAAAAACTTTTTTTTTCTTCTATTTTAATTTTTTTTCTTCAAAATGGGCTATGCTAAAAGAAAACGGCAAGTGAACACAGCTTAATATTGACAATTGTCAATTCTTGTTAGAAAAAAAAATTTTTTTGAAAAAAGTTTTTTGAAAAAAAAGTTTTTTGAGAAAAAAAGTTTTTTGAAAAAAAAGTTTTTTGAGAAAAAAAGTTTTTTGAAAAAAAGTTTTTTGAAAAAAAAAAAAAGTTTTTTGAAAAAAAAAAAGTTTTTTGAAAAAAAAGTTTTTTGAAAAAAAAGTTTTTTGAAAAAAAAAAGTTTTTTGAAAAAAAAAAGTTTTTTGAAAAAAAAAGGTTTTTTGAAAAAAAAAAGTTTTTTGAAAAAAAAAGGTTTTTTGAAAAAAAAATGTTGGAAAAAAAATGTTGGAAAAAAAATGTTGAAAAAAAAATGTATTGGTGATTGACGTGATGTATACAGACGTTACTGCGATTGAGGTGAAAAAAAAGTGGAAGCTATTTTTGTGTGTGTGTGTGTGTGTGTGTGTGTGTTCTGGCTACGCCCCCCTCGGTTGAAATTGGATCCGCCGGTCCCATAGCTGGGAATACGAGCCAATGGACGGCGGTCACCGGTCACCATGGCAACGGGGGGCCAATGATAGAGTTATGGGCGGTATTATTCCCTATAGAGTTAGTTCTACCGACATCTGCTCTCCCTACCTATGAGTTGGAGTGGATGTGAAGTGGGCGTGAATGGGCTTGGAAGTGGGATGCGGCTCTTAGAGGAATGTATATATAAGATGATAAGATGATGGATACAAATAATGTAACAGCAAATTTAGGTGAATAGAAGTATGGGGATGTATGCGCTTGCTCCACATAGTTTTTTCATACCCGTTGGAAGATGAGACACATCAAAAAACGCACCTGGTGAAAGCGTGTGAGAGAGAGATAGAGAGAGAGAGAGAGAGAGAGAGAGAGAGGGGGTGTGTGTGTGTGGGGCTACAGATCCCATGGCTTGGAGGAACGGACCGTAACCCTGACAACATGCTGTAGAGTTGAACAGAAGTGGAAGAAAACACTAATAAACAGCTTTCATTTGGGAGAAATGAAATTCGGGCTCCGTCACCGTTGGTATAATGCTAATGGCCAATACCATGTGAACTTTGGGATCAGTTGCCGAATCGAGTGAATAGATAAACGTGGATAAGCGTGAGCGTTAGAGCGTTAGAGCGTGAGTTTGCTCGTTTAATAGATAGATGGTGCAAAGAAACCAGAAACTGGAGTGACCGGGTTTGGAGTAGTGGTACCTGTAAAGGGAATAGAATTGAGCAGAACTACTGACCACTTATCAGTATACACAGTGGAGATGTTGGGGGTACTTGTTGCCTGAAATGGGTGGAAATGGTTCAAGTTCAAAAAGTAGTGATATGCACAGATTCAACAGCAGTCCTAGCCAGCATGAGATCTTTTCATTCAAATAGTCGGCAAGGGATATTGTATGAGGTCCTTCAATCAGCCACTAGAATAGTGCTAAAAGGGTGTGAAATAAAGTTTTTATGGGTTCCAGCTCATGTAGGAGTGAAGGGTAATGAGTTGGCAGATAAGATGGCCAAGAAGGCATTAGAAAAGGTGGCAGTAGAAATGAAGGTAAATATCAGTAAAGCAGAAGTTAAAAGTGTGATTTGGGAAAAGGTTAATATAATGTGGCAAGAAAAATGGGACAATGAGGTCAAAGGAAGACATTACTATAATAGTCAAAAGAGCATTCGAGTTAAAAGGGTGGAGAGTGGGAAAAGAAAAGAAGAAATGGTATTGACAAGATTAAGGTTAGAAAAAAATGGAGAATAGAAAACATGAGTGTTGATTGAGTTTTTAAGAGAAACAGGATTATTTGAAAGAATATAGAACAAGGACGAGTGAATGAGTGTGATTGAGTTTGCTTAGTCTGGTCCATGAAAATGGACCAGTAGGGGGCGGAAATGCACCGGATAAACTGGATGCAACCCCCGTTAAAAACCAAAAAGAAGAAAAGTAATCTATGACGCAACTTGCCTCATAAATTACTTATCACGCAAGTGAGCAGAAAGAACGTTTCCGGTCTGGGAGCAGGCAGAAATAAGCGAAATAAGCCAGGCTCCAGCCTTCAAAATAAAAGTGCAGTAAATAACGTATTTTTAAAAGACACAAATGTATTAAAAAAATTAGTGTATGATGTATGTCTCTATATACTAATGTACTTCTAATTGTCCTAACACATTTTCCAGGATCTTTCAGATTGAAATTCGTGGAATGCAAGCTATTAAAGGCCTTATCAAAATTCATTCCATTCCAATTCAATTCAATTCGTTCTACTGTAATCCTATAAAAGAGCTATCATAGGCTAGAGCAGGGGTTTATCTGTTTATTTTGACAGGACAGATGCAATGTATGGTAGTCTACTATATTATTAATGTAATTAATAAAAATAGTAAAAGTCACAGAATTCAAAATATACTTGAGTAAAAGTACAAAAGTATTGGCATTAAAATGTACTTAAAGTATCAAAAGTAAAAGTAGGCCTACTCATTGTGAAGAATTCCCATTTCAAGTTTTCAAATGTATATATAAATATCTTTTGAAAGTAGCAGATCTACAAGCTCACAATGCATTGCATCACAACGCATTGTGAGCTTGTAGATCTGTTATTTTCAAATTAAAATAGAATACAAAAAGTGCCGTTTTCAGAATCTAGTTAGCCCTGGACAGGGGCCGTCTCTTTTTGTCACCACTTTGGACACATGCACCCGTGCGGGGAGATCTCCTCTGCCACACCGCACTCTCCGCTAAGTGGGAGAGGTGTAAAATAAAGTGCTGTTGGCTTTCTAGTGCAGCCATTTGCTCAAAAAGTGAATTTTTTGGACATTTTTAAGACTTTAGTTGGCGCTGGAGAGCAGACGGCTCTTTGTGTCGCCACTTTGGACACATGCACGTGTGCGGGGAGACCTCCTCTATCACACCACACTCTCCGCTAAGCAGGGGAGGCGTCCAATCAATTTCTGTTGTGCATGTCTCCAAAGTGGTGACACAATGTGCCGTCTGCTCTCCAGCGCCAACTAGAGTCTGAAAATGACAGAAAATGTTGAGCGGGTGGCTGCACTGGAAAGCCAACAGAAATTGATTGGATGCCTCCCCCCCCCGCTTAGCTTAGCGGAGAGTGTGGTGTGATAGAGGAGGTTTCCCCGCACGTGTGCATGTCTCCAAAGTGGCGACACAAAGAGCCGTCTGCTCTCCAGCGCCAACTAGAGTCTGAAAATGTCCGAAAATCTCACTTTTTTGAGCGGGTGGCTGCACTGGAAAGCCAACAGAAATTGATCGGACGCCTCCCCCGCTTAGTGGAGAGTGTCGTGTGATAGAGGAGGTTTCCCCGCACGCGTGCATGTCTCCAAAGTGGCGACACAAAGAGCCGTCTACTGTCCAGAGTCAAATTTGTAAAGGCTATGCACTCCAGTGAACAGCATCCATTTATCATGTTTTTATGTTATTAAAACCTTTCTTTTTTACCCAGAAACCTAATTTGCATTTTGTATGTTCGTTTAGATACTTAATCTATATTTTTAACGTCCATATTATGGCAAATTTATCCGATTTTCAACGTTTTTCAATGCTTTAGGGGTACTCTTATTCTGAAGAGATCGGCGCCTTATTTCTGCTAACGCTATTTCTGCTCATTTCACATAGGCACATTATTTGTTGAATACATGGCTTGGTGGAACTTTGGAAGTAAACACAGTGCCCCCATGGGCTCTTTTATCACAAATATGTTAACAATTTGTCAAGCAGTGTTCGAGTGATGTATTATTTAATTATAGGTCTACATATTTTGCTCGGTAAGTATTCCGACCATGTTACGGTCTAATAAGCCGCAACAGTCTGAAATATGTCGTAGCTGCAGTTGTAGCTTAGCTCAGCTGTTGTTGGACCCTCCCTGTGCACCACTGAGGACATTGCTTTATTTTTCATTTCAGTTCTAAGCAGCTCTAACTTTTCTGCGCTCGTGAACGCAGCAGAATGTCGACCAGAAGAATATAAGACAAACGACGGACAACAATGCTGTCCAATGTGTAATAAAGGTATTGATCTCCTCCTCCTCACACAGTCAAAAAATCCCTGCCGCTGCTTTGTTTAGGCTGTACTACAAATATAATCTGTCACTGTGTCTGTGTGGCCATGATCGCAGATCGAGACGGGGAAAGATCGAGACACACCCTTAAAAAGTTGCCTCGATCAGAGGCAGAGTCTCTAGTCTATCGCCCTGAAACATGTCATGTTCAGGGCTAAGCTGTCTCATGTCATGATCGTAAAGATAGTTAGGCCTATATCTGGTTCGATACAGCAAGCATTTGTTTAATAATAATGGTAGCCTATGTTTTTAGTTGTGGTCTGACCATCCAAAAGTTTCACGTTTTGTTAGTCATCAAATTAAGTTGTTTCTTTTAGCTTTTCGACTCCACTCGACAGCATTAAGGAAGTTACTGTACTTCCTGTTTAGTTTTTCTCAAGGAAGGAGCACTTTAAAAGTATTGCGTTTTATTTGGCTGTCATTCAATGTTATGCGTTTAAAAGCTTTCTTGAGGTGTTCATCCTTTGTACCACTGAACTGTCAAGGGCTGACAGCCTGACACTAAGGTCTCAGAGGCACTGCCCGTCGGGCAAGTATATGTCATGTTCTACTTGCCCAAAGGTTATGTCCACTTGCCCGAAAAGTAAATCGAATCATCCATTATAAAATGATAGGTACGATTTGAATTAGCAATTTAACACTTATTTAATTTTACTTTCTGGGGCTGTGCGATGAAAGATTCCACACCTAAAAAAAATAAATAAAATCCAAATACCTAATAGCAATGATTGAATATGACTATAGGTTCACACCTATTTTATATTTAAAAATTTTAAGTGTAGCAACAGTAATAAACAGCACATTATAGGTAAACAGTGCTCTTATAAGAAACAAATTGTTGTTAAATGGTAACAAAACAAAAGCTATGCTGTTCACTCCAAGAGCGTATCCAATAACAGTAAATATCTCCACTCTAGATGGTACCCCCATTGAAGGGGTGGAGCGTTATAAATATCTAGGTTTCTGGCTGGATAAACATCTCAACTTTAAATTCATATTGATGCTCTAGGAAAGAAGCTTAAATTCACTTTAGGTTTTTTCTACAGGTTGAAGGCCTGTTTTGCTCGCTCCTCCCGCAAACGATTGGTAAATGGTTTGTTCTTGTCCCAGCTGGATTATGGGGACACCATTTATAGGTTTGCTTGTGCCTCCACTTTGGCCAAATTGGATCCCCTTTATCACGCAGCTCTGAGATTCATAACAAATTCGCCTTTCAGGACTCATCACTGCATGTTGTATGCTGCAGTTGATTGGTCTTCATTGACATCTCGCAGGTTACAACATTGGTTGAATTTTGTATACAAAGCCTTACTTGGTGAGCTTCCTTTTTACATTTCCTCCAAATTTGTACTGGTCAAGAATGGGCTAAATCTCAGATCAAATGCCTGGTTACGCTGTGTAGTACCTGCATTTACATCTGAGGGAGGCAAAAAAAGCCTCTTCTTTTTTGGCCCCTGGTCATGGAATGACCTTCAGTCCAGACTCAAATTGGCTGTGTTAATTCCTTTGAGAAGTTTTAAGAGAATCACTCTAGACAGATCTACAAACGCTTGCACTTGTTCAGACCTGTAATTAACTTGCTCTGTGAGCTCTTCCTTTGGGTACATTGGGCACACTGTGCGTGTACTGCTACCTGTGAATTGCAAATTAATTTATTATTTAGTGTACATTTTGTATTTTTGGGGTTCTAAGGTATCTGTTTGTGTATCATGGATGTTCTATTTTTGTTGTGATGTCTTGTATGTAAGCAAGGATTGTGTAATTTTTTATTTCTGCCTCTTGGCCAGGTCACACTCGAAAAAGAGATCATGTCTCAATGTGTTTTTATCTGGTTAAATAAAGCTTAAATAAAAATAAAAATTATTTGATATTCCACAGACCAGAAGACGGCCCTCTGGCCACATTCAGTGTTTATACAGATATCTCGTGTTGTGTTTATAGGCGGTTGCGTCCCTGCTCAAAGAAGCACTTGCCCGCTCGGGCAACCTGAAAGTAAACTCCACCTGTCCGAAGGTTTTATGTACCTGCCAGCATCAATGTAAGAAATAGCCGTTTCGTTTAATGGCTACAGAGATACTGTGTACCGATCTGCATGATTTTTGGACAACATCTGTAACAGGGCCATCTGTGGGAGGCGCGCAGATCAACCCCGCAAGCATAACCTTTCTGTGTCTGGTTCTGGTGCGCTCTCCTCTGCTCTGTGCCAAATTCTGTCTGTCTGTCTACCTGTCTGTCTGTCTGTCTGTCTGACACACAGACAGACATGTGGCAGCCCGGCCAGTGCGCTGCATCGCATGTCATCGTTGCCTAGTTAAAGACACTCGACTTAACATTTTAAGCCAGACAAAATGGATAAAAAAGACGGACCCTTGAACATTTAGGCGAAATGGCTCCTCAACGGTGGTGAAAAGACTCTCCTCCACGGTGAAAAAGCCAGGCGAAAGGACCAAATGTGTTGAGGCGAATAAGTTATAGGCGAATACGCTGGTGACTGTATATTCTGGGATGAACATTCGCCAAAAATAACTGATCTACAAGCTCACAAGGCAAAGACATTTGATTGCTAAAAACCCCAGGACAAAGATAATTTTCCCTTTTGGCCCCCAAACTGTGGAATAAACTCTCTGTCGTACTTAGAACAACAGACTCACTCCCTAGCCGTGGCCTGAGGACTCACCTCTTCAGACTCCTCCTAAGCCCATAGCACTTACCCCCAATGACCATACACATACCATACGTGAAAGCTAGAATAGCATTTTTTAGGTTTTATATAAAGTTTTTTACTGATTAGGTGTTCGGTCTACTTACGTTATTTTGTTTAGATTGATATTTCAATGCATTTGATTTATTGATGTTGATGTATTGATGTATTACCTTGCTTATCGTAAATCGCTCTGAATTAAGAGAGTCTGCTAAATGCCTAAATTGTAAATTAAACTGAAGTGATATTTTTAAATCTAAGCAAAGGGACATCTTGAAAGAATAACAGAGAAAAGGTTTTAGAGGGTACCTACCTAGTACCTGCCCAAGGGACACGGGGAGCACATGGGCCCTTTCGCCAAGTGTTTTCTAAGCATCCCAGTTAGGGCTGCCTCGATCATGAGATTTTACTTGACAATTAATTTGTCACACAAATATTTGCAATGTGTTGCATCATGACTTGCATTGTGAGCTTGTAGATTAGAATTTTTTTCTCTCACATTTTTCTTTTAAATGTATGAACACTTCAAAGTAAAGAATGAAAAATTGAGGGATTTAGGTGCCATCTACTGGCTGAAGCAGGTGTTAGGCAAGTCCAAGGACATGCAATGCAAAACGAATATGACAAATATGCAAAATAATTGCAATCATCTCAAATAATTGTGATTGGGTGATTATGGAATAATTGTGACAGGTCTAGAGCCAAGGTAGGAAGCTGTCCCCATGCAGGTGTGGCCTCAATGCATCCGTGTTTTGAGGAATGTTACTACTCCGCAAAACCTGGAAGTGTTTGCCAGGGTTCTGGGTTCAAGGTTGTACTTTATTGTTACGTCTTTTGTACAGGTACATAAGAGTAGAACTTGTTTTTGTTTGGCATCCTTCAGACAATACAGTGGTATATCTACTGTAAATAACAGCAAACAATATAATAACAGCAAACACCTTCCTCCCTGTTTTGTCATAGATTTATATCTCATTCCAAGTGGATGACTTCCTTCCAAGACCTGTGCACCAAGGAGCACAGATTTCTAGTATATTCTAAAAGTCTATGTTGCACGGTTGCATCCCACCTAAAAAGTGCTTAGTGGCTTTTTGCAGCTCAGATGTACATTCATTTCAATCAAGTTAAACAAAATACTAAAGGTGACTTAAAAAGGTATTTTTTGTCACAGACTCAGTATCCTGTCATGAACTGAACAATGTGAAAGTGGTTTTAAGAATGCATTTCTTTTCTAGGCTCAGTTGTGAGAAGAGACTGTACATTGGAGTCCAGTACATCATGTATACCTTGTGGGAGGGATACCTACATGAACTCACCTAATGGCCTGAACAAGTGTTTTCTCTGCACGTCTTGCAGTGCAGGTAATTTAAATAGCCGTGGTTATAATGTTGATTGAAGGTTAACTGCCAGTTAACATACATTTCAAGAGAATAGATGGCCTGCACTCAGATACAATGTATTAGTTTTATTCATCACATCATGATGATGAGTGAAAACATGCAGCATCTCTTTTCTTGAAATGTGAATGTATGCACCTCAACAAGTAAACCTTGGTGTACATGTTTTAGATCCAGGGCTGGTCACCACGCAGGAATGCACTTCAACAAGCAATGCAGTGTGTGGTGTAAGGGATGGATACTACTGCAAAAGCTACAACGACGATTCAATGTGTAATCTTGTAGAGAAGCACACCAAATGTACACCCGGCCAGAGAACTAAAGCGCCTGGTAAGACAAATCATACGTTTGACCATATTGATCTAGCTTCAGTACTTACTTTTTTTTATTGATTAGTATTGATTGGATTTTACTATTTTTAATTCCTATCTAGAAATTGGGTTGAAGTAACTGGATTCTTGGATTACTTAATGTTATGTTATGTTTTGTTGTGTTGTGTTTAGGCACCCACAATACAGATACAGAGTGTGAAGCCTGCCAGCAAGGCTCTTATTCACTGGATGGGCTAACATGCATTGCTCATACTGAGTAAGTGATTATTTTTTGACATACATGAAAATAGTTTTGTAGAATGGGATGTACAGCTTGACATAATAAAGCATTTTGTCCTTTTTAATCAATTTATCATTCACTCGTAATGGTTAAAAATGTGTCTTTTTACATTTATTTGCTTTTCTAGCATCTTTCTTTTTTAATTTGATTAGTTACAAATAAGAATCAAGATTATAACAAACAAACACAAAACACAAAAATAAACTACTAAAACAATATTGACCATTTGCAGTCAGGTTGTTGACATTATAAACAAACATGTCACTATAACACATTTTTGATAGGCAGTATGTCTCATACTGGCAGTAGTGGCGACTCCAAAATAAGAGTCTTAAATAACACTGCCTGTCCTGAAATGACTGAAACACTATTCATGAATTATTTGTGACGTGTCATTCTAAAGATGTATTTTCCAACTTGCAGGTGTCCAGAAGGACAAATAGGTGACGGAGGAAACACAACCCAAGATGTTGTCTGCAGTGCAGCATCACTGCAGACAACTAGACATCATTATGTTTTAATACTACCATTGTTATTACTACTTACTTCATTTTTGTTTTTCAAAGGTTAGTGCTTGTTATCCTTTGCTTACATAGTACATTTTAATAACATTGTAATTAAAAAGACTAATTCAATTTTTTCTACTTCATAACATGATTCTGTCAAACTAATATTAGATTTTATTTTTGTATTTTTGCTCAATGTTAGTGAACTTGAAATCATGCCGGCAAGAGAAGAGAAGATTGATGCCTTGCACTATATTGGCAAGTTTACCTTTTGCTTTTCTTTGGCTGTGGTTTTGTGCACACATTCCTTTTTGCCCCTAGATTTATTTGGGTCTAAGTAGGCATGTTTCGTAAACATGCATGTCCTACCTTTTTGTCCTCAAGCTAAACTAAACAACCTTGCTTGTAACTGTAGTTTAATATCATGTTGTGTGAGAGGAAGTAATACTGTAACACTCCTTGTGACTAACTTGGAATATTTCATGACACAGCCACAGCCAGTGCAGGAAGTGGGTGATGTCCCTATTTCAGCAGGGCCTGACTCTGGTGTAAGTTGATTTTGACAACTTACTGTAGGTTTTACATGATTGACTTAATATTGACTAATTCTTACTAAAAACCACAACTTTTTTGTCTTTTAGACTGGGACATAATTTGTTGAAGAAAGATGCATGGAGAGCTCTGAACGACATGGTCCAACATCGTCCCCAGCAAGCTTGGCTTGTGCTGTGCAATTGTGAATGCTGATCCCTGAAGCCTGCCCTACAGAAGTCCCTGAATAGTTGCCACACCAGAATTCAGTTTTCTGAAAAACATATCAGTGCTCCTCAAACTTTGTCATGTCATGGACCCAAAATAATATGTATTTGGCCGTGGACCCCATCTCAAAATATTTTTTTTCAAGGACCCCCAGAAGCAAAACAAATGTTCACTCTAAATTTGGGTCTATTCTGCATCTAGCTTAAGGCCCAAGACCAGTCGGAAAACCCGCACATGCATCTGCACCAGGGGATACCATAAAGGATGAGTGAGAAGATAACAGCCAGGACCTAGATGCTTGCAGGTCACTGCCATCAACACAGCACCACCAGCAAACTGGTGCTGTGGGAGCCAACACACACAGACATTGCTCACGAGAATATACTACACCTACAGTACCTACATGAAAGATGCAGGGGCGGAAAGTACAGGTGAGCTAGCTGGTGTGGAGGATCAAGATGACTGGAAATGCCGCAGGAGAGCTCATCTGAGTACAACGTAGAGAGGGTGGAGAGCTAAATTCCTCGCTCATCACTGCAGAGACCGGGGTTCCAGAAACTAGGCCTCTGGCTTCTAATGAGGATGGGAAGCCAACAGATCAGTGGAGAGGGGATCTGGAGGAGGTGGTGTAAATCTCTGTGCACATTATGATAACCCAGGGACACTCCTCCAAAACAAAAAACAGTTGGTTACTGTGAATGAGAGGAGGTTTTAAAGTGTATCATTGACTGATGAACAGAGAATTTGTGATTCAATGCCAGCTGAGATTCAGTGCAGGCTGAACCCTAGGTAGCTTGATCTTTACATTCCAAGTCACTGGAGCTCAGACCAATTGACCTTTAATAAGGTTTGTGTTTTGTAGTATTCGTTTTTTGAATGTATTTAAGTAGTGCCTTTATCCAAATGACTTTACAATGTGAATCATTACATTCACCCATTCACACTTCAACAGCAGAGGAAACCAAGTGAGGCACCAATCTGCTCATCGTGAACAGTTCATCCAATCCAAATCATTTAAGAGTATCTTGTAATGCAATTTACCAAGTAACCTTCTGAGTAATAATCTGCTGTCCATTACGTTTTCTTTGCTCTCCATCCAAGTAATCTAATTTTACAATAGTTTCTGATTTCCATGTCAAGGGCCACACATATTTTTTAGTATTTTAAATATTTTATTATGTCATAATAAGTATTGGATGTTACCTGTGTGTGCGTGTGTGTGCGTGCGTGCGCGTGCGCAATGTATGTTACCACTTGCAGATCAAGGTATGTAAGAGAGGAGAAAAAAAATCTCTCTTTTTGGCATACTGTGATGAAGCAGTTTTGTCCATCAGGGACGTCCGGAGTCTGACAATAAATGATTATTCTTGGGGAATGTAAATGAAATAATAATACATTGGGTTTCTCTGTTTCTAACAATATGATCCAGTCAAATTTTCAGCTAATCTCAATTGATAGTTGATTACAATTATTGTGAAAATAGCAGATCTACATGCTCACAACGCCTCGCAACGCGAGGAGTTGTGAGCATGTAGATCGGCTATATCTGCAGCCTCAGTAAAACTATGCCTAAACCTAACCCTAACCTCAGTAAAACTATGCCTAAGCCTAACCCAAACCCTAACCTCAGTAAAACTATATGCCTAAACTTAAACCTAACCATAACCTCAGTAAAACAATTCCTAAACCTAACCCAGGTTTTGTAGGTATGGCTCCTCCATACCTCCAAAACCTGATCAACCCCTACACCCCCACCCGTGCACTTTTTAGGTTTTTAGAAACCTTTTTTTACGGATTATATAGTTTTTTTTTTCTAGATATATATTCATTCACATTTGTTATA
The DNA here is from genome assembly GCF_963921795.1 of Nannobrachium achirus. Lineage (NCBI taxonomy): Eukaryota > Metazoa > Chordata > Actinopteri > Myctophiformes > Myctophidae > Nannobrachium > Nannobrachium achirus. The sequence goes on from NC_137818.1 coordinate 46,779,680, forward strand.
TTGCTGTTGATTGTTGTACTGACTTAATTTTGTTTATTATTGTGATGTTTATTTGCTTATTGTAAGTCGCTTTGGATTAAAAGTGTCTGCTAAATGCCTAAACTCTGTGTGTGTGTGTGTGTGTGTGTGTGTGTGTGTGTGTGTGTGTGTGTGTGTGTGTGTGTGTGTGTGTGTGTGTGTGTGTGTGTGTGTGTGTGTGTGTGTGTGTGTGTGTTGCATTTCCTTGGACTTTGTAAACTTGCCTAACACTTGCACCATTTCCTGCTTCAGCCAGTAGATGGCACCTAAATCCCTCTATTCTTTATTCTTTACTTTCACACTGTCATCATTACTATACCTTTTCTTTATTTGCCTCACAATTCCGTGGACATTAAGCAGGAACCTGCAGGATATATGTCTGCTAGTAAACATTGTACCACTGAGAATCAGAAAATACAATGTTGTGAAGGCCAAAATGCCTTTGTGCAGTCATATTCTGCTTCTTCTCTTGAATCCTAGCCTGACACTCAGCCTGAATTGCATTTCGTTTCACTCCATAACAAAAATTTAAAGGGGTTTGGCTAGCGATTCAGGGCTGAACCAGGCTACTTGCATCCATCTCTATAACTTACATTTCTTGTCTATGTTGAATGGGAAAAAACATGTGTTGTGTACTATAACTGTTTATTAATATGCTATATGGTATATAGATAATTTATTAACACTATATAGGATTAGATTATTATTAATAATCCTCCTTTTCCTAAAGCCCATACTTCATGCTTAATACTAAATACTTAATACTCAATCATTATGGTATGCCCATACTTACTAGTGTACTGTAAAATACATTAAAAAGGACACATTCTTAATACAACTTTCACAATAAAATCTTAAATCCCCTCCCCTTTCATAGAGAAAATATTATGGTTTAATGGTGGCAAGCCTGTGGTCTTGATGCCCAAATCCGTCATGCATACAGATCCATCTGGAAAACAAATAAAAACAAATAACAATAAATGATAATAATGTGTAAAAGTTAATTTATTTCTGTAATATAATTCAAAATGAAAACAAATGAAACTTTCATATATTCTAGATTCAATGTGCATGCAGTGAAATATTCAAAACCTTTTTTATTTTGATTTTTATGCCATACAGCTCATGAAAATATAAAAATCCATGACTCAAAATATTAGAATATTACCTGCGACCACTCAAAAGAAGGATTTATAATACAGAAATGTCAAACTTCTGAAAGGTTATGTTAATTTATGCATCCAGTACTTGGTTTGTAATACTTTTGAACAAATTTCTTCAATGAGACGGGGCATGAAGGTGATCAGCCTGTGGTACTGCTGACTGAGGTGTTATGGTAGCCCAGGTTACACAACAGAGATAGTGGAAGAAATATGTAACAAAAATAGGCTAATGTGTTCACTTCCGGCAGAAAGCGTGAAAATTTGCACCTAGGGGTATTTGTGTGCGCCGAATTCAAAAACTGACGGTCCCAAGCACTTTTCCCATGGGATCTGGTGGCTCTAATTCACTTACCATACTAGGGAAAAAAGACCCCCCAAAATCTTCTTTAAATAGCATGTGAGGGGTCTATCTAGGGGGTTTTCATGATTCTGAATCCATTGCAAGCGTTTGTTTTGCACAAAAACATTCCTTGGGCAAGAAATGGACCCTACACAACTGTGAAAAGTGATGACTCATCGCTAAACCATAGTTTTGTGGGGTCCATTTCTTGCCCAAGGAATGTTTTTGTGCAAAACAAATGCTTGGAATGGATTCAGAATCATGAAAACCCCCTAGATAGACACCCTCACATGCTACTTAAAGAAGATTTTTGGGGGGTCTTTTTTTCCTAACCCTAACCCTATGGTAAGTGAATTAGAGAAAAGTGAATTTGAGAAAAGTGCTTGGGACCGTCAATTTTTGAATTCAGCGCACAAAAATACCCCTAGGTGCACATTTTCACGCTTTCTGCCGGAAGTGAACAACTTTTTCACATATTTCTCCCACTATCAGCATCTCCATAAGTCAACCTACAGAAGCACAATGTGCTCTAAAATCCCTGTGTAGATGGCTGTGTTGACTCTGATAAATACAGTCCAATGTAATA